>NC_091330.1:9058157-9130657 GCF_038502225.1 Cherax quadricarinatus
TCTTCTTGAGATCCAGGAAAATGCAACTCTCCCGTCTCTTTCTTCCCTGTTACGGTTCTGTGACAAGACTCTCTGTGTATATGAACATGCATGCACGTACATATACGTGATTTCAAGATTTTGCAACCCAAATCATCATGGATCAGCTTCCATGCTTCATGGTAGGGATCAAGCAGTCAGGGTTATAAGCTTCTTTAGGCTGTCTCCAGACGTAAACAAGGTCAGAATTTTGGAAAAGTGTAAAGGAAGATTCGTCAGATTAAATAACGTTTTCCATTCAGTCATAATGTAACATATAACACAGAGATCTACTGACACTCAGTTGAAGCAAGTACTTAAATTCTTGAGTGTACGTATAAGCATATGTGTATATATATTAATACAACCACGAACTAGTGGTATTTAAGCAGTAACACACTGCGGCTAGCCAGGGGATCGAACCCGTGTTGGTTTAGCATCGTGAATTTTGACTATATATATATATATATATATATATATATATATATATATATATATATATATATATATATATATATATATATATATATATATATATTATATATATATATATATATATATATATATATGTGTGTGTGTGTGTGTGTGTGTGTGTGTGTACTCACCTATTTGTACTCACCTATTTGTGGTTGCAGGGGTCGAGTCATAGCTCCTGGCCCCGCCTCTTCGCTGATTGCTACTAGGTCCTCTCTCTCCCTTCCCCATGAGCTTTATCATACCTCGCCTTAAAACTATGTATGGTTCCCGCCTCCACTAAGTCACTTTCTAGGCTATTCCACGGCCTGACTACTCTATGACTGAAGAAATACTTCCTAATATCCCTTTGATTCATCTGAGTCTTCAACTTCCAATTGTGATCTCTTGTGTCTGTGTCCCATCTCTGGAACATCCCGTCTTTGTCCACCTTGCCTATTCCGTGCAGTATTTTATATGTCGTTATTATGTCTCCCCTGACCCTCCTGTCCTCCAGTGTCGTCAGGCCGATTTCCCTCAACCTTTCTTCGTAGGTCAATCCCCGTAGCTCTGGGACTAGCCTTGTTGCAAACCTTTGCACTTTCTCTAGTTTCCTGACGTGCTTGACTAGGTGTGGATTTCAAACTGGTGCTGCATACTCAAGTATGGGTCTGGCGTAAATGGTATACAGAGTCTTGAACGAATCCTTACTGAGGTATCGGAACGCTATCCGTAGGTTTGCCAGGCGCCCGTATGCTGCAGCAGTTATCTGATTGACGTGCGCCTCAGGAGATATGCTCGGTGTTATACTCACCCCCAGATCTTTTTCCTTGAGTGAGGTTTGCAGTCTTTGGCCATCTAAACTATATTGTGTCTGCGGTCTTCTTTGCAATTCCCCAATCTTTATGACTTTGCATTTGGCAGGGTTAAACTCAAGGAGCCAGTTGCTGGACCAGGCTTGTAGCCTGTCCAGGTCTCTTTGTAATCCTGCCTGATCCTCATCCGATTTTATTCTTCTCATTAACTTCACATCTGCAAACAAGGACACTTCTGAGTCTATTCCTTCCGTTATGTCGTTCATATATACCAAGAACAGCACAGGTCCTAGGACTGACCCCTGTGGAACCCCGCTTGTCACAGGAGCCCACTCTGACACCTCGTCACGTACCATGACTCGTTGGTGCCTCCCTGTCAGATATTCCCTGATCCATTGCAGTGCCTTTCCTGTTATGTGTGACTGATCCTCTAGCTTTTGCAGTAACCTCTTGTGAGGAACTATGTCGAAGGCCTTCTTGCAGTCCAAAAGAATGCAGTCGATCCACCCCTCTCTCTCTCATCTTACTTCTGTCACCTTGTCATAAAACTCTAGTAGGTTTGTGACACAGGATTTTCCTTCCCTGAAACCGTGCTGGTTGTCAATTATACACTTGTTTCTTTCCAGGTGCTCCACCACTCTCCTCCTGATGATCTTCTCCATGACTTTGCATACTATACACGTTAGTGATACAGGTCTGTAGTTTAGTGCCTCATGTCTGTCTCCCTTTTTAAAAATTGGGACTACATTTGCCATCTTCCATACCTCAGGGAGTTGCCCAGTTTCAAATGATGTGTTGAAGATCTTTGTTAATGGCACGCACAATATCTCTGCTCCCTCTTTAAGGACCCACGGAGAGATGTTGTCTGGTCCCACCGCCTTTGAGGTGTCAAGTTCGCATAGCAGCTTCTTCACCTCCTCCTCGGTTATATGTACCTCATCCAGCACTTGCTGGTGTACCCCCCTGTTCTGATTTCCTGGAGTCCTACTGGTTTCCACTGTAAATACTTCTTTAAATCTCGTGTTGAGCTCCTGACATACCTCTCGGTCGTTTCTTGTGAATTCCCCATCACCCTTCCTCAGTCTGATTACCTGGTCCTTGACTGTTGTTTTCCTCCTGATGTGGCTGTACAACAGCTTCGGGTCAGTCTTGACTTTCGATGCTATGTCATTTTCATATTGTCGCTGAGCCTCCCTTCTTATCTGTGCATATTCGTTTCTGGCTCTTCGGCTAATCTCTTTATTTTCCTGAGTTCTCTGTCTTCCGTGCCTTTTCCATTCTCTAGTACACCTAGTTTTTGCCTCCCTACACCTTTGGGTGAACCAAGGACTCGTTCTGTTCTTCCCATTATTTCTGTTTCCCTTGGGAACAAACCTCTCCTCCGCCTCCTTGCATTTTGTTGCCACATAGTCCATCATTTCTTGTACTGGTTTTCCTGTCAGTTCCCTCTTCCACTGAATGTCTTGAAGGAAGTTCCTCATGCCTGAGTAGTTCCCCCTTTTGTAATTTGGTTTTTCCCACCCTATTCCTGCTACTCTCTCCACTTGAAGCTCAACTATGTAGTCGAAGCACAGAACCACATGATCACTAGCTCCCAGGGGCCTTTCATACATGATATCCTCGATGTCCGAACTACTCAAGGTGAATACAAGGTCCAGTCTTGCTGGTTCATCCTCTCCTCTCTCTCTGGTAGAGTCACTAACATGTTGATGCATGAGGTTTTCCAGTACCACATCCATCATCTTGGCTCTCCATGTTTCGGGACCCCCATGGGGCTCCAGGTTTTCCCAGTCAATCTCCTTGTGATTGAAATCACCCATAACTAGTAACTTTGCTCCCCCCATGTGTGCTCTCCTGGCCACCTCGGCTAGTGTGTCGACCATTGCTCTGTTGCTCTCATCGTATTCTTCTCTTGGCCTCCTGCAGTTCTGTGGTGGGTTGTACATTACTGCAATTATCACCTTATGTCCCTCAGACTGGATTGTTCCTACTAAGTAGTCCCTTTCGCCCGTGCCATCCATTCCATTCATTTTCTCAAAACCCCACTGGTTTTTAATGAGCAGTGCAACTCCTCCTCCCCCTCTCCTCCCTCTGTCTTTCCTGAGGATTTGATATCCGGATGGAAAGATTGAATCTGTTATTACTCTGGTGAGTTTTGTTTCTGTGAGTGCTATTATGTCTGGGGATGTCTCCTTGATTCTTTCGTGCCACTCCTCATACTTATTTGTTATTCCATCTGCATTTGTATACCACACCTTCAACTTCTTTTCTAAGACTGTGGTCTGGGAGGTGTATTGGGGTTGGGGAAATGGGAGACCTGATAAGGAACTATGGGTGGTTGCTGTGGGGGTGGAGTTTGTAATGCAGTGGGTGGGGGCATTGGATGTGGCATGGGTGTTTTGGTTTAGAGTGTTTGGTTGCACTGGGGTTGGCCTGGTTGGGAGGCTTCTATAGGAAGTTGTGAGGGAGGCTGTATTTGATCTTCTTCCTGTGTCTGGGATCTCCTGTCTGTCTTCTCCATCCCCTCTCTTTCCTCCTTTCGCCTTTGTACCATCTCTCTCAGTTTCTGCCTTTCTTCTTGTGTTCTGTCACGGTCGAGATACACCTTTCTGTATGCCAGCATGTCCCTTAATCATGCTTTCTCCTGCAGGATCCTGTTCCGAGTCAATTCTGCCTTGAAGGTCACTTTCACTGGCCGGGTGTGTGTGTGTGTGTGTTTGTGTGTGTGTGTGTGTGTATGTTTGTGTGTGTGTGTGTGTGTGTGTGTGTGTGTGTGTGTGTGTGTGTGTGTGTGTGTGTGTGTGTGTGTGTGTGTGTGTGTGTGTGTGTGTGTGTGTATGTACATACAAGTGTACGTCCTTACCACGTACTCTCGTCAACATTTCATCAGTAATCCTGGTGTTGCCGGGGGTAATTCCTCTGCCGCGTCCATCACACTAACAGGACATAAAAAATGTAGAAGTCCTGTAACTCTGCGTTTGTATGTCTGGTACATCTCTCTCTGTTGGTATGTTTGCCTCCTGGTCCTTTGTGTTTGTGTCTGTTTCATAATTTTACAACACTGATTCCTTGGATTAAGTTTAAAAATATATAATGGGATGTTTAAATTTCAGTGGTGAGTAACAGACACACTAAGAGTGAACGACTGATTGAACGACTGAGTGAGCGACTGAATGAACGACTGAGTGAACGACTGAGGGGTCAAGATAATACAAGGGGAATAGATAACAGGGATGAACAAATGAGTGAATAGAAGGGGGAATAAATGAAAGCAACAAAAAGCACGCTCAGAGAGTCACCTAATTACCAAGACATATTACAAAAGAATTCAGAATAAGAGCGTCCCAGGAGAGGAAGATTGGAATCCCCGGCAAGACTGCGTTCTTTTCAAGGGAGAGGGGCTGTAGGAGGCGAACCTACTGACATCTCCATTCCCCCTTAGTGGGTGTAGGAGTCGTGGAAAGGAAGGGGGGGCACCGACTGCCTCAACCCCTTTACCCCTTAATTACCTGTACCTGGATCACAACCCTACTTTAATTAATCAGTGTGCACTATCGCTTCCCTGATCCCCTTAGCCTCCCTTTCCTCACATATGTGCCCCTTTCCATGTATGTGCCTTCCAGCCCCCTAGTCCATACTCCCACACACCTCCTACCACCATACCAACCTCCTACCCCTCACACCTAGCCCTTACTTCCTCTCAAGTGTATATACACCGAGAGGTGTGCATTTCTGTGTATATACACCGTGAGTGGTGTATCTGTATATACATCAATGTGTGTATCTCTCCGTGTATGCACACCGAGATGTGTATATCACTCACTATGTACACACCTAGAGTTGTGTGTATTTCTCAGCGTACACAAACACCGAGAGTTGTGTATCTCTCAGTGTATATACACCGAGAGATAGGTACTCTAGGTATTACAGTATTCTAGACCGGTGGTGTACAAGTGACACGCAGTCTTAATGACCCGCTTGCACTCAGTAAGCCAATTAACTATTCTAAAGAGGGATAAACAAGCTTATTTTCAGAGAATGACACGTTTGATCGGCTTCAAACCCTAATTGCAGGTGTATCTTATCTGACTTTGGTTAATCAGAGATAAGATGCGAGCTCTGAACTTGTAAAATGAGAGATAAGGTTAGATAACAGCTCTTAAAGGAACGCCTAACCTAACTCTCTATAAGGTTTATGTGTAGATGAGAGAGAGAGAGAGAGAGAGAGAGAGAGAGAGAGAGAGAGAGATGCAAATACTGGAACATGAGCTTATGAATAGGAAGAATATGCAGCAGTAAAGGGACTTGAAGTCTCAGCATGCGAGGCTGCAAGTGCTGCAGTGGTCCAGTGGTCCAGAGGTCCAGTGGTTCAGTGTTGCAGTGGTGCAGTGGTCTAGTGGTGCAGTGGTCCAGTGCTGCAGTGATCTAGTGGTGCAGTGGTCCAGTGCTGAAGCGGTCTAGAGGCGCAGTGGTCCAGTGCTGCAGTGGTCTAATGCTGCAATGGTCCAGTGGTGCAGTGGTCGTGGTGTAATGGTCCAGTGCTGCAGTGGTCTAGTGCTGCAGCAGTACAGTGGTGCAGTGGTCCAATGATTCAGTTGTGCAGTGGTCCAGTGGTTCAGTGGATCAGTGTTCCAGTGGTGCAGTGGCTCAGTGGTTCATTTGTGCAGTGGTCCAGTGGTGCGGTGGTGCAATGGTCCAGTCTTTGGGTTGTTACATCTGTCCACTAGTGTTGTTACTACAGTGTTACAGTGATGGGGTTGTTACAGTGATGGGGTTGTTACAGTGATGGGTTGCTACAGTGATAGGGTTGTTACAGTGATAGGGTTGTTACAGTGATGGGGTTGTTACAGTGATGGGGTTGTTACAGTGATTGGGGTTGTTACAGTGATGGGGTTGTTACAGTGATGGGGTTATTACATTGATGGGGTTGTTACAGTGATGGGGTTGTTACAGTGATGGGGTTGTTACAGTGATTGGGGTTGTTACAGTGATGGGGTTGTTACAGTGATGGGGTTGTTACATTGATGGGGTTGTTACAGTGATGGGGTTGTTACAGTGATGGGGTTGTTACAGTGATGGGGTTGTTACATTGATAAGGTTGTTTCAGTGATAGGGTTGTTACAGTGATAGGGTTGTTACAGTGATAGGGTTGTTACAGTGATTGGGGTTGTTACAGTGATGGGGTTGTTAGAGTGATGGGGTTGTTACAGTGATGGGGTTGTTACAGTGATGGGGTTGTTACAGTGATGAGGGTTGTTACAGTGATTGGGGTTGTTACAGTGACTGGGGTTGTTACAGTGATAGGGTTGATACAGTGATAGGGTTGTTACAGTGATAGGGTTGTTACAGTGATAGGGTTGTTACAGTGATAGGGTTGTTACAGTGATAGGGTTGATACAGTGATAGGGTTGTTACAGTGATAGGGTTGTTACAGTGATAGGGTTGTTACAGTGATAGGGTTGTTACAATGATAGGGTTGTTACAGTGATAGGGTTGTTACAATGATAGGGTTGTTACAATGATAGGGTTGATACAGTGATAGGGTTGTTACAGTGATAGGGTTGTTACAGTGATAGGGTTGTTACAATGATAGGGTTGTTACAGTGATAGGGTTGTTACAGTGATAGGGTTGTTACAGTGATAGGGTTGTTACAATGATAGGGTTGTTACAATGATAGGGTTGTTACAGTGATTGGGGTTGTTACAGTGATAGGGTTGTTACAATGATAGGGTTGATACAATGATAGGGTTGTTACAATGATAGGGTTGTTACAATGATAGGGTTGTTACAGTGATAGGGTTGTTACAGTGATAGGGTTGTTACAATGATAGGGTTACTACAGTGAGAGGATTGTTACAATGATAGGGTTGTTACAGTGATAGGGTTGTTACAATGATAGGGTTGTTACAATGATAGGGTTGTTACAATGATAGGGTTGTTACAATGATAGGGTTGTTACAATGATAGGGTTGTTACAATGATAGGGTTGTTACAATGATAGGGTTGTTACAATGATAGGGTTGTTACAATGATAGGGTTGTTACAATAATAGGGTTGTTACAATGATAGGGTTGTTACAATGATAGGGTAGTTACAATGATAGGGTTGTTACAGTGATGGGGTTGTTACAGTGATAGGGTTGTTACATTGATGGGGTTGTTACAATGCTAGGGTTGTTACAATGATAGGGTTGTTACAGTGATAGGGTTGTTACAGTGATAGGGTTGTTACAGTGATAGGGTTGTTACAGTGATAGGGTTGTTACAATGATAGGGTTGTTACAAAGATAGGGTTGTTACAATGATAGGGTTGTTACAATGAAAGGGTTGCTACAGTGAGAGGGTTGTTACAATGATAGGGTTGTTACAGTGATAGGGTTGTTACAATGATAGGGTTGTTACAATGATAGGGTTGTTACAGTGATAGGGTTGTTACAGTGATAGCGTTGTTACAGTGATAGGGTTGTTACAGTGATAGGGTTGTTACAATGATAGGGTTGTTACAATGATAGGGTTGTTACAGTGATAGGGTTGTTACAATGATAGGGTTGTTAGTGATAGGGTTGTTACAGTGATAGGGTTGTTACAGTGATAGGGTTGTTACAGTGATAGGGTTGTTACAGTGATAGGGTTGTTACAATGATAGGGTTGTTACAGTGATAGGGTTGTTACAATGATAGGGTTGTTACAGTGATAGGGTTGTTACAATGATAGGGTTGTTATAGTGGTAGGGTTGTTACAGTGATAGGGTTGTTACAGTGATAGGGTTGTTACAGTGATAGGGTTGTTACAGTGATAGGGTTGTTACAATGATAGGGTTGTTACAGTGATAGGGTTGTTACAATGATAGGGTTGTTACAGTGATAGGGTTGTTACAATGATAGGGTTGTTACAGTGATAGGGTTGTTACAGTGATAGGGTTGTTACAATGATAGGGTTGTTACAGTGATAGGGTTGTTACAATGATAGGGTTGTTACAGTGATAGGGTTGTTACAATGATAGGGTTGTTATAGTGGTAGGGTTGTTACAGTGATAGGGTTGTTACAGTGATAGGGTTGTTACAGTGATAGGGTTTTTACAGTGATAGGGTTGTTACAATGATAGGGCTGCTACAGTGATAGGGTTGTTACAATGATAGGGTTGTTACAGTGATAGGGTTGTTACAATGATAGGGTTGTTACAGTGATAGGGTTGTTACAATGATAGGGTTGTTACAGTGATAGGGTTGTTACAATGATAGGGTTGTTACAGTGATAGGGTTGTTACAGTGATAGGGTTGTTACAGTGATAGGGTTGTTACAGTGATAGGGTTGTTACAATGATAGGGTTGTTACAGTGATAGAGTTGTTACAATGATAGGGTTGCTACAGTGATAGGGTTGTTACAATGATAGGGTTGTTACAGTGATAGGGTTGTTACAGTGATAGGGTTGTTACAATGATAGGGTTGTTACAGTGATAGGGTTGTTACAATGATAGGGTTGTTACAGTGATAATGTTGTTACAATGATAGGGTTGTTACAGTGATAGGGTTGTTACAATGATAGGGTTGTTACAGTGATAGGGTTGTTACAATGATAGGGTTGTTACAGTGATAGGGTTGTTACATTGATAGGGTTGTTACAGTGATAGGGTTGTTACAATGATAGGGTTGTTACAGTGATAGGGTTGTTACATTGATAGGGTTGTTACACTGATGGGGTTGTTACAGTGATAGGGTTGTTACATTGATGGGGTTGTTACAGTGATAGGGTTGTTACATTGATGGGGTTGTTACAGTGATAGGGTTGTTACAATGATAGGGTTGTTACAGTGATAGGGTTGTTACACTGATGGGGTTGTTACAGTGATAGGGTTGTTACATTGATGGGGTTGTTACAGTGATGGGGTTGTTACAATGAAAGGGTTGTTACAGTGATAGGGTTGTTACAATGATAGGGTTGTTACAGTGATAGGGTTGTTACATTGATAGGGTTGTTACACTGATGGGGTTGTTACAGTGATAGGGTTGTTACATTGATGGGGTTGTTACAGTGATAGGGTTGTTACAGTGATGGGGTTGTTACAATGATAGGTTTGTTACATTGATGGGGTTGTTACAGTGATAGGGTTGTTACATTGATGGGGTTGTTACAGTGATAGGGTTGTTACAGTGATGGGGTTGTTACAATGATGGGGTTGTTACAGTGATGGGGTTGTTACATTGATGGGGTTGTTACAGTGATAGGGTTGTTACAATGATAGGGTTGTTACAGTGATGGGGTTGTTACATTGATGGGGTTGTTACAGTGATGGGGTTGTTACAGTGATGGGGTTGTTACAGTGATAGGGTTGTTACAGTGATGGGGTTGTTACAATGATAGGATTGTTACATTGACGGGGTTGTTACAGTGATAGGGTTGTTACATTGATGGGGTTGTTACAGTGATAGGGTTGTTACATTGATGGGGTTGTTACAGTGATAGGGTTGTTACAGTGATGGGGTTGTTACAGTGATAGGGTTGTTACATTGATGGGGTTGTTACAGTGATAGGGTTGTTACAGTGATAGGGTTGTTACAGTGATGGGGTTGTTACAATGATAGGGTTGTTACAGTGATAGGGTTGTTACAGTGATGGGGTTGTTACAATGATAGGGTTGTTACAGTGATAGGGTTGTTACAATGATAGGGTTGTTACAGTGATAGGGTTGTTACAGTGATGGGGTTGTTACAATGATAGGGTTGTTACAGTGATGGGGTTGTTACAATGATAGGGTTGTTACAGTGATAGGGTTGTTACATTGATAGGGTTGTTACAATGATAGGGTTGTTACAGTGATAGGGTTGTTACAGTGATAGGGTTGTTACAGTGATGGGGTTGTTACATTGATGGGGTTGTTACAGTGATAGGGTTGTTACAATGATAGGGTTGTTACAGTGATGGGGTTGTTACATTGATGGGGTTGTTACAGTGATGGGGTTCTTACAGTGATGAGGTTGTTACAGTGATAGGGTTGTTACAGTGATGGGGTTGTTACAATGATAGGATTGTTACATTGATGGGGTTGTTACAGTGATAGGGTTGTTACATTGATGGGGTTGTTACAGTGATAGGGTTGTTTCATTGATGGGGTTGTTACAGTGATAGGGTTGTTACAGTGATGGGGTTGTTACAGTGATAGGGTTGTTACATTGATGGGGTTGTTACAGTGATAGGGTTGTTACAGTGATAGGGTTGTTACAGTGATGGGGTTGTTACAATGATAGGGTTGTTACAGTGATAGGGTTGTTACAGTGATGGGGTTGTTACAATGATAGGGTTGTTACAGTGATAGGGTTGTTACAATGATAGGGTTGTTACAGTGATGGGGTTGTTACAATGATAGGGTTGTTACAGTGATAGGGTTGTTACAATGATAGGGTTGTTACAATGATAGGGTTGTTACAATGATAGGCTTGTTACAATGATAGGGTTGTTACAGTGATAGGGTTGTTACAGTGATGGGGTTGTTACAATGATAGGGTTGTTACAATGATAGGGTTGTTACAGTGATAGGGTTGTTACAGTGATGGGGTTGTTACAATGATAGGGTTGTTACAGTGATAGGGTTGTTAAAATGATACGGTTGTTACAGTGATGGGGTTGTTACAATGATAGGGTTGTTACAATGACAGGGTTGTTACAGTGATGGGGTTGTTACAGTGATAGGGTTGTTACAGTGATGGGGTTGTTACAATGATAGAGTTGTTACAGTGATGGGGTTGTTACAGTGATAGGGTTGTTACAGTGATAGGGTTGTTACATTGATGGGGTTGTTACAATGATAGGGTTGTTACAGTGATAGGGTTGTTACAGTGATAGGGTTGTTACAATGATAGGGTTGTTACAGTGATAGGGTTGTTACAATGATAGGGTTGTTACAATGATAGGGTTGTTACAGTGATAGGGTTGTTACAGTGATAGGGTTGTTACAATGATATGGTTGTTACAGTGATAGGGTTGTTACAATGATAGGGTTGTTACAGTGATAGGGTTGTTACAGTGATAGGGTTGTTACAATGATAGGGTTGTTACAGTGATAGGGTTGTTACAATGATAGGGTTGTTACAATGATAGGGTTGTTACAGTGATAGGGTTGTTACAGTGATAGGGTTGTTACAATGATAGGGTTGTTACAGTGATGGTCAGTCTCTCACAGTCTGGTTGATCGCTTCAGCTGAAAATATAACATCATCAGATTCTTGAATCTTTTGGTTAAAACATGAAAAATTTTTTACTTCGCATAAAAGTAAGTTTTGAGAGAGAGAGAGAGAGAGAGAGAGAGAGAGAGAGAGAGAGAGAGAGAGAGAGAGAGAGAGAGAGAGAGAGAGAGAGACATTCTTTAAAAACAAAATACTGTTCTATTCACTGTTCTCTCCCTCCCGCACCCCCACCCTTCCCCCCACTCGTGTGTACAACCCTTAACTCGTTAAATGTCACGAACACACGCACGAAAACTATCATCATTCACAGTTACAAAAAAAGACAATCTGCTGATATATATATATATATATATATATATATATATATATATATATATATATATATATATATATATATATATATATATATATATATATATATATATATATATATATATATATATATATATATATATATATATATATATATATATATATATATATATATATATATATATATATATATATATATATATATATATATATATATATATATATATATATATATATATATATATATATATATATAAATGTATTACTACTTGAGTTCAACCTTTCGTTATGAAATGAAATCTAATAGTTAAGAGTTAATATAATTTGGTTCATTTGTGCATTAGTCAGTCATTAGAGTAATGCTTATTATTATTATTATTATTATAATCAAAAAAGAAGCGCTAAGCCACAAGGGCTATACAGCGCTGCAGGGCAGGAAGGAAGCGAGGGCATCAGGTGGCAAAAGGGAGGTGGATGAGTAATAGGTTACGGATAACAGCGGAGCAGTGGTTTAGAGTAATGAGTCAGGTGTGTATTGGAATCACCTTTTATTCATAAAACGTTTCGCTTTTCTTCAGAAAACGTCTGGGTTGCTGCAGTACCCACGAGGAACAGCAGGAACCTAAACTTCCATACCCACAGGGGCAACTTAATCTGCTGTACTCATATGGCCAGCTGACTCTGCTGTTCACAGGGGCAACTGACTCTGCTGTACTTACAGGGGCAGCTGATTCTGCTGCACCCATAGGAGCAGCTGACTCTGCTGTACCCATAGAGGTAGCTGACTCTGCTGTACCCACAGGAGCAGGTGTCTCTGCTGTGCTCACAGGGGCAGGTGACTCTGCTGTGCTCACAGGGGTAGGTGTCTCTGCTGTGCTCACAGGGGCAGGTGTCTCTGCTGTGTTCACAGGGGCAGGTGACTCTGCTGTGCTCACAAGGACAGGTGTCTCTGCTGTGCTCACAGGGGCAGATGACTCTGCTGTGCTCACAGGGGCAGATGACTCTGCTGTGCTCACAGGGGCAGATGACTCTGCTGTGCTCGATCTTCTTGCGTCTCCAGCAATACT
The DNA here is from genome assembly GCF_038502225.1 of Cherax quadricarinatus. NCBI lineage: Eukaryota > Metazoa > Arthropoda > Malacostraca > Decapoda > Parastacidae > Cherax > Cherax quadricarinatus. The sequence goes on from NC_091330.1 coordinate 9,071,006, forward strand.
GTCATTAATATCTCCTCCTTTATCATTAAGTCTGCAAGAGTGACTCGCCTTACTGTTCCCAGTCGACCCTTTCCTCCTGCCCTCTGCCTCAGCACGCACCCCTCTCACTTCATCTCCTACCCTTTTCACCTCCCCTCTTAGCATGCACATCTCCTCTCATTATCCGTCGCTCCTCCCTCCTTGCTCGTCACTTTTTATTGTCTTCCTCCATTTTCCCTTTTTATTGTCCTCCTCCATTTTCCCTTTTTATTCTTCATCCCAAGCCCTTGATTAAGAGATCCAACAACATCGACCTTTCCTTTCCCAGTTTAAATGAATTTATTTCAGATACGTTAAGGCACTATTCTTCAAAGTTCGTTGAATTTTCATCGCTCATTTCGGTCTTTCAACCTTCCCTTTATTCCCCTTTTGCTTTATATTTCCCTTTTGTTACACATTACCTTGTAAACATTTAAGAACATAAAAACATAAGGGTGGAGGAACACTGCAGAAGACCTACTGGCTCATACAAGGCAAGTCCTTGATAACAAATCGACAAGCGAGAATGAAGACACTGGTTGCAGAGAATCCTTTCACTACAACGTATCGCCCAAAGCTGGTATGATAACTTATCTGGTATGATAAATTAGACATATGTGCAGTACTTGGGTATATTTACTGAAGAAACGTTTCGCCACACAATGGCTTTATCAGTCCTATACAAAGAAGAATGGTGAAGATCAGAAGGAGTTTGAGGTAATCATTCCCTCAGCCTAGAGTCGATGTAATAATCAGTTCATCAGTCTTGTACATCGACTCCAGGCTAAAGGATTGATTATCTCAAACTCCTTCTAATCTTCACCATTTTACTTTGTATAGGACTGATGAAGCCAGTGTGGCGAAACGCTTCCTCAGTAAAGATACCCAAGCGTTGCACATATATTTAGCAACTTGTAGGTTCTCTGAACCATTTATCTAGTATGATACATGATAAAGCCAAGTCATGGTCGAAACGTTGTATTCAAAGGATTCTGTGTTAGCGGTGTTTTTATCTCCACTGGCTGATGTTGTTACAAACGCCTCTGGTGTTTCACATGACTACCTGCGCTTACTCCGAGATGCACGCAATGAAAGTCGATCTTGTCTTTATCGCTCCCACAGGTCCAGTGCTGGGATGTTCCTCTGGAACTGTGCGTTGGTGGGACTTCTGGAAGCTGGAGTCCCAGAACAAGGTGAGTGACAACTCTGCAAGCTGGAATCCCAGAACACGGTGAGTGACACCTCTGGAAGCTGGAGTCCCAGAACAAGGCGAGTGACACCTCTGGAAGCTGGAGTCCCAGAACACGGTGAGTGACACCTCTGGAAGCTGGAGTCCCAGAACAAGGTGAATGACACATCTGGAAGCTGGAATCCCAGAACACGGTGAGTGACACCTCTGGAAGCTGGAGTCCCAGAGCACGGTGAGTGACACCTCTGGAAGCTGGAGTCCCAGAACAAGGTGAGTGACACCTCTGGAAAATGGAGTCCAGAGCACGGTGACTGACACCTCTGGAAGCTGAAGTCCCAGAACACGGTGACTGACACCTCTGGAAGCTGGAGTCCCACATACTTTCCCCTTGTGTTCAGTATTTCACTTTCCCCTGTGGTCACCAAAGGTTTTTAATATAGCTAGACCTTTACAATATAACCAGACCTCCTTCATAATATAGCCAGACCTTTACAATATAGCCAGACCTTCTTCATAATATAGACAGACCTTCTTTATATTATAGCCAGACCTTTACAATATAGCCAGACCTTCTTTATTATATAGCCAGACCTTCTTTATAATGCAGTCAGACCTTTACAATATAGCCAGACCTTCTTTATAATATAGCTAGACCTTCTTTATAATATAGCCAGACCTTCTTTATAATATAGCCAGACCTTTACAATATAGCCAGACTTTCTTTATAATATAGCCAGACCTTCTTCATAATATAGCCAGACCTTTACAATATAGCCAGACCTTCTTCATAATATAGACAGACCTTCTTTATATTATAGCCAGACCTTTACAATATAGCCAGACCTTCTTTATTATATAGCCAGACCTTCTTTATAATGCAGTCAGACCTTTACAATATAGCCAGACCTTCTTTATAATATAGCTAGACCTTCTTTATAATATAGCCAGACCTTCTTTATAATATAGCCAGACCTTTACAATATAGCCAGACTTTCTTTATAATATAGCCAGACCTTCTTCATCTCTCCTCTTTCCTCTCTATACTTCCTATTCCACAAGCCACAACACTCCCGTTTTCACTATAACACCAGTTTCTATCCCATATGACTGGTCACCGTGTTGTGATATCACTTTCCAGCTCTTCAGTATAGTTATGGTTGGTGGTAGTATTTTGTTTGCAAATAAAATAAAATAAAAGTCTTCTGGCGAGGGTTGTAATCACATAATGCCGTCCTCTGGCTCACCCTGCAACAAATCATCCATCTTGTAACATCCATCCTGCTCGTCCATCCAGCAATAAATTAGACGTCACATCATCACCAGGTGGGTTGCTAGGCTTTCCGCTTCATTTTAAATGCAACGAATCACCAAGCAGTAGCGACCTAAGATAACAAATACATCTGCCGGCCTCACTTCCTGCAATGATAAACATATTAATATTATCAACCAGGGGAGCGCTAAACCTTGGAACTCTTGCTGCTTAAACCAAGAGTCCTTTTGCAGCATCAAGCCACCTCATCCCCGGAATCTGCTAAAGACAAAACTGGCACACCTCTCGCTGTTAGCGGGTCACGAGACATTCATCTTTCCTGACGTACACGATACCACCACCACCTGATCTAAGTTCCCACTTCGTGATAAAGAAACCCTGACTGCTCCCCAAGGAGCTACACCATGAAGCGGAGAGAGAAGAGAGTAGCGTATAGCGCAGCAACCTTGTGAGCACGGGGCGACCGTCAAGACTCACTACGGTCAAGATATTGTCAACGCTCAGCTGTAACCTGGACCGCTACACTTCTTACACGTCTTTTTAACGTAATATAGTACAACTACAGTGTGCGGCCACCCTATTCACTTAGAGTTACATGGCGGGGAAAACCCGCAGCGTGCGGCTATCAGTGTATATATGATAGTTGTAGGTAAGACACATATGCAACAGTTAGGTATCTTTATTTCGAAACGTTTCGAAATAAAGATACCTAACTGTTGCATATGTGTCTTACCTACAACCTGTCGGTATTTTATACCATTTTAATGTTCCATACGATAGTTACATCGTGCTAGAAAAATATTCCCTCATAAGGAATGGATTTCACACATCAGGTAATGAAATTTGTCAGTCTGGGCTCTGAGACTTCAGTAGGGGATGAGAACAATGTTAAACATTTCACTGAGGGTTCAGTAACAACAACTCCTTCACAAGTTTCCTTCCAGCAGAGCTTTAACGAAAATAAATCTTGCACTCAGCAACTCCAGTGACTTCCCTTAATTATTGCTGGAGATACACCATGTGGATCCAGATCAGAGCATACGAATAAAGAAGCACTGCGGTAGGCCTACAGGCTCATGCCAGGCAGACCTACTCACTTTCAACTACTCCCAATCATTTATCTGTCCAACCTTTTATTCTTCTTCTTCTCCTCCACACCTTGAGGTTGAGGTCGTGGCCTTGAGGTTGAGGTCATGGGTTCAAAGTTGAGGTCGTGGTCCACCAACGAGCAATAACCTAGCTGCTGGCAGCTTGAAACCAGCTACCATAAGCCTTGACATCAGAGTTCAAAGGAAGTTTTTATATCTTACTGCCTATCTTCAATAAATTATGAAGCAGATATAATGATAAATGGGAAACATGCGCAACACTTTTCTATATCAAAGACGTTTTGCCTATACAGCAGGCTTGATCAATCTAATGAGGCCTAATATATATATATATATATATATATATATATATATATATATATATATATATATATATATATATATATATATATATATATATATATATATATATATATATATATATATCAGCGTACGCTGATAGTTAACTTTGATGTCTATTTCAGGGATCCGAGTATCCCTGACTGGTGATGCACAGGTGACTTGAATCCTTTAATGACCTTCATTTAGTAGATAAGCTTTAAACCCCGGTTAATGCAAGTTTGAGCAGACATGGACAGCCTGAGCACGTGTCTGGGGCTGTCAGTCACTAGGTCGCCTTTAAACACCACTTCTGACACCACACATTTTAATTACTTCAAGGTCAGCTTTCCCGTTCACAGATAAAGTACCAAATTGACGTTTCGCCCCTTCTCAGTCCACTGACAAGTCACGACTGGTCCAGGACGACCCGAAACGTTGTCTCAGGCGTGGTTTTCTGTTCACGGACGAGGGAAGACTCGAGAAACAGAAGCCTTTTAAATATTGCAACATTTCGCTCAATGAACACTTTACTAAGTTACAATAACTTGATAAAGTTCTCCCTGAGCGATGTTTCATGTTTATTCTGACACTTGTTTGTAGCCTGGCAGCTCCTTCCACCTACAATGACTGATTGACTGACATGATGACTGAGTGATGTATACACTTACACTAATTTACTGACATACAGACTGACTGACATGCTGACTGACTGACATACAAACTGACTGACATGCTGACTGACTGACATACAGACTGACTGACATGCTGGCTGACTGACATACAGACTGTTACACTGACCTCCTGACATACAGACTGTTACACTGACTGATATACAGACTGACTGACATACTGACTGACTAACATATAGATTGACTGTCATACTCACTGACATATAGACTGACTGTCATTCAGACTGACTGACACTGACTGACATGCAGACTGACTGACAAACAGACTGACTGTCAAAGTCACCGACATATAGTCTGGCTGACATACAGACTGACTGACATACAGACTGTCATACAGACTGACTGACATATAGACTGACTGACATACAGGCTGATTGACATACAGACTGACTGTCATACTGACATGTAGACTGACTGCCATTTAGACTGACTGACACATAGACTGACTGACATACTGACTGACTGACATACAGACTGACTGACATACGGACTGACTGTTATACTCACTGACTGTCATACAGACTGACTGTCATACAGACTGACTGACACACAGACTGACTGACATACAGACTGACTGACATGCAGACTGACTGACAAACCGGCTGACTAACGAGTCGGCATAAATTTTGACTTTGCTTTAAAACTATAATGAAAAAATCACCCATCGTAATTTAGCTAAGTAAACATCACTACGTTGTTAGGGAGGAGAGCGAGGTAATAGAGGGCGGAATTTAGAGTGGATCCAACACCATGATAAGGGCATCTAATGCGCTGGAAATGCATTGTCTGGTGTTGTTAGCCTCACACACACACACACACACACACACACACACACACACACACACACACACACACACACACACACACACACACACACACACACACACACACATACACACACATACACACATACACACACACACACAAAACACAAAAGAATTTAAATCTTTCTCTTACTCTAAAAGCATTTGATTTCACGCTGGGTAGTCAGGATGAGAAGCCGTGTGCTGTAAAGTACTGTGTGTGTGTGTGTTTCAATATATATATATATATATATATATATATATATATATATATATATATATATATATATATATATATATATATATATATATATATTTGAAACGTCTATTAATGTTTTCTCTCTCAGTTGTAGGTAAGTTGCTGTGAGTTGTTCCAGCTATGGTACCGTATGGTTGTTGTGAGTTATTCCAGCTATGGTACCGTATGGTTGTTGTGAGTTATTCCAGCTATGGTACCGTATGGTTGTTGTGAGTTATTCCAGCTATGGTACCGTATGGTTGTTGTGAGTTATTCCAGCTATGGTACCGTATGGTTGTTGTGAGTTGTTCCAGCTATGGTACCGTATGGTTGTTGTGAGTTATTCCAGCTATGGTACCGTATGGTTGTTGTGAGTTATTCCAGCTATGGTACCGTATGGTTGTTGTGAGTTGTTCCAGCTATGGTACCGTATGGTTGTTGTGAGTTATTCCAGCTATGGTACCGTATGGTTGTTGTGAGTTATTCCAGTTATGGTACCGTATGGTTGTTGTGAGTTGTTCCAGCTATGGTACCGTATGGTTGTTGTGAGTTGTTCCAGCTATGGTACTGTGTGGTTGTTGTGAGTTGTTCCAGCTATGGTACCGTATGGTTGTTGTGAGTTGTTCCAGCTATGGTACTGTATGGTTGTTGTGAGTTGTTCCAGCTATGGTATTGTATGGTTGTTGTGAGTTGTTCCAGCTATGGTACCGCATGGTTGTTGTGAGTTGTTCCAGCTATGGTACTGTATGGTTGTTGTGAGTTGTTCCAGCCATGGTACTGTATGGTTGTTGTGAGTTGTTCCAGCTATGGTATTGTATGGTTGTTGTGAGTTGTTCCAGCTATGGTATTGTATGGTTGTTGTGAGTTGTTCCAGCCATGGTACTGTATGGTTGTTGTGAGTTGTTCCAACCATGGTACTGTATGGTTGTTGTGAGTTGTTCCAGCCATGATACTGCATGGTTGTTGTGAGTTGTTCCAGCCATGATACTGTATGGTTGTTGTGAGTTGTTCCAGCCATGATACTGCATGGATGTTGTGAGTTGTTCCAGCCATGATACTGTATGGTTGTTGTGAGTTGTTCCAGCCATGATACTGTATGGTTGTTGTGAGTTGTTCCAACCGTGATACTGTATGGTTGTTGTGAGTTGTTCCAGCCATGATACTGTATGGTTGTTGTGAGTTGTTCCAGCCATGATACTGTATGGTTGTTGTGAGTTGTTCCAGCCATGATACTGTATGGTTGTTGTGAGTTGTTCCAGCCATGATACTGTATGGTTGTTGTGAGTTGTTCCAGCCATGATACTGCATGGTTGTTGTGAGTTGTTCCAGCCATGATACTGTATGGTTGTTGTGAGTTGTTCCAGCCATGATACTGTATGGTTGTTGTGAGTTGTTCCAGCTATGATACTGTATGGTTATTGTGAGTTGTTCCAGCCATGATACTGTATGGTTGTTGTGAGTTGTTCCAGCCATGATACTGTATGGTTATTGTGAGTTGTTCCAGCCATGATACTGTATGGTTGTTGTGAGTTGTTCCAGCCATGGTATTGTGACAGTTCCTCACCTAAAACAGATGACTGTGCATTCAAGCGAGCGTGAAAAAAAAACACTGGTCTCTTCTTGTTTGTGTTGGCTTTGTGTTGAGCGCACTTTTAAAGCCCGGGCTTTGTTCAGGTGTACCATGAACACCTGTGACAATGAAATATTATATCAGAAGCCGGGCTGGGAGCCTGGACTCGAAACCCACACACACAAACAGACGAATACATAAAATCGACAGGAGTACAAGAGAACTGTTAGATACTTACGGGAAGACTTAAAGGAAGTATGTATAGGAATGACTCAGTAACTGGCTGTTGAAGTTCAACCCCAGCAAATGACATGGTAATAAGTTAGGCAAGAGACAGAGAGACAGGGAAGAGGGATTACATATTCTTTGAGTATAAGAAAACAAGACAGGAGACACAGTACTGCACGAGAGGCTAAAACATAAGCTTGAGGAACAGCCAGTAATAACAGGGAAAGCACTACAATGAACGTAAATATACATAACAGGGAGGAAACAGAGTGACTGCCTGGGAAGAGGCATCGGAGTGGGCAGGTGTGACAAGCGGGGTCCCACAAGGCTCTGTACTGTTTTCTATATACCTGAGCAACATGCAGGAAAAGACTGTTCGACGATTCTCTGCTTGAAAATGATGTGAAGTTGCTAAGGAGAATAAAGGGAGGTGAAGAAAAGAAACGGCTGTAATTGATAATGTTACTGGAATTCAACTCCAAGAAAAACAAGTTATGAAAATTGCGAAAGGGCAAAGAAAACCAGAAACGGAGTACAGACTCGGGGACAAAGGCTGCAAACTTCATTCAGAAAGAGCGCCCTCGAGGTGAACACAGTGCCGAGCATATCGCCCGAGGTGCATGGAAAACAAATAACCTCTGCAACACATGTGCATGTGAAAAATATAAAATTAGCTTTCAAGAATGTTAACAAAGAGTCGTTCACGGTGCGGTATATAATACATGAGAGTCCCGACATAGAATACGCAGCATCAGTTTGGAACCCACACCTCAACATGCTAGTACAATGTAAAAAGTACAGAGGGTTGCAACGAGACTAGTCCTGGGGTTACATTAGCCAAATCTGATGTTATTAGAGGAAAGAAGGACCAGGGGAGACATGCTTATGAAGTACAAAATACTGAGAGGAATTGATAAGGTGGGCAGAGACAGAATGTTCGAGAGGCAGCAAAGAGGTACACGAGGAAACATGGAAATTAAAAATTATGAATGTTATGAAGTATTTTTTCACCCTCAGAGTGGTTAGGTAGTGAAAGTACCCGGAGTAGTAGAGGCAGGAATGATAGGACTCACGAAGCCGAGAAAGAGAGATAAACAGTAGTCGCCAGTTTAAGTTGCCGGACCAGAAGCTGCAACTCGACCTCTGCAACCACAAATACGTGACTATAATAGGTGAGTTTACACACACACACACACACACACACACATTACACTCCAAGCACAAGCCACCTACTTTTCAGACACATAATAATCCCACACATAATTCGACACATAATTACACACACACACACACACACACACACACACACACACACACACACACACACACACCCATATACACCCCCCCCACACACACACACACACATACACACACCCACATACACACACACACACACACACACACACACACACACACACACACACACACACACACACACACACTAACACCCACGCCGTCGGTGCTAGTCACGCCGTCGGTGCTCCGGGGATTTAAGTGTTTTTGGAGGGCTACAAGTGTTCTGCAAGGGTTGCTAAGTGTGTCAGGGTAGTCAGCAATCCTAGAAGTGTTTTTTTTTAATTGCCTGAGCCACACAAGTGTGGGGAGAGCCACAATTTTGAAAGTGATCTGGAAAATAAAAGCGTTGTGGCGCAGGCTAGTGTGAAGGCGGCGTTGCCAAGTGTCACCCAAGATTTTAATAAAGTGAAACAATAGTGTGACCAGTGAAAGAAATACAGTGAATAGGGTACATTATTAACGAGAAGAAATTGAGGTGGATCTACGCCAGGACGTACATCGAGCTGGATCTACTCCAGGACGTCACATCGACCTGGACAACCTACACTGCTACAACTGCACTACAAGTACTGTATCACCTATGAGTGGTTGTTTGGGTGTGGGGTCCAGGTTCCAATTTAACCGCCAAGCTGAATGTGAATGGTCTAACTCTCATAGCACGATAAAGAATAGGCACTCAAGTATTCAATAAGGTTTAGCAAATGGTAATCCATTGAACAAGGCGATTAACTCACTATAAGCAGGTGATATAGGCAACACTGCAAGGGTGGGAGTCAGGTCAGAAGAGGTTGTGGACACAAGCGACAACTGAGAATCTACATTACACTCCAAGCACAAGCCACCTACCTTTCAGTACATAATAAACCCACAAATAATTCCACACACAATTACACACAAAATTACACACACACACACACACACACACACACACACACACACACACACACACACACACACACACACACACACACACACACATATCCAGACACACACACACTCCCCCCTCACCACCGACATCTCACTACTTCCCCTGATCCATCCCCTCCCTCGATCACCCTCCCCTCCCCCGTTCACCCCAAACCCTCCCCACCCCTCCCCACTCAGCTCCCAAATAGCCACAGTTCCTCCACTACTTCCCCCCCCACACTCTGACACACACACTACTAACCTAACATACAGAACTACATAGGTTTCCCACTCTGAGGCAATCAGGATAAAACAAAAATGGGTTGCCAGAGAGTAACAAGAAAAACCAAGGGACAGGAGGAGGAAAATGCACAGGAAGATTGGGCAGCAGAGCTCATAAAAAGGGATCATGAATGGGAAAAGAAACTAGAAGAACTTAGCATGAGAATGGAAGAGAGGATAGATATGGAAAGCAGGAAGTGGGAGGTGCATGTCAAAGCAGCAGAAGCTAGGATACAGAGTTTAGAAGAGGAACTGAAAAATCTGAAACAGCCTAAAGAACTAAAGAACATTTTGGGATTGACAACAGAGACTGCTACCTCAGCCACAAATAAGGGGACTGTAGGGAAAGAAGGGGCACAACTGCATGGAGATGCTCTATCAGAGGAGACTGTAGCAAATGAAAGAGCTAAGCTTTATGTGGAGGCCCTAACAGACAACAACAGAGCCCAAGGAAAGCCGAGAAGGGAAAATGACAGGCCACTGAGCCCAAGTACATTAGCCAGTGAAACTGATGAAAGGAAAGCTGCAGTGGAGGAAACCAAATTAAATGAGGGGATACACAGGGATATGCAGTGGGAGAATGAAAGGGTGAGGTCAGTCTTTGTGTATGGGCTCCAGGAAGTCGAAGGGGAAACATATGAAGCAAGAAAACAAGGGGAAAAAAAAGCAATTGAAAGCATCATGAAAGCAATAGGAGAAGACGATATGACCCAGCTGGAAAATTTTCGGAGAATAGGGGGGTTTGTAAAAAAAAGAACCCGGCCAGTGAGAGTGACCTTCAAGGCAGAAGCGACTCGGACCAGGATACTGCAGGAGAAAGCACGATTAAGGGACATGACGGCATACAGGAGGGTGTATCTCGACCGCGACAGAACACAAGAAGAAAGGAAGAAACTGAGAGAGATGGTACAAAGGAGAAAGGAGGAAAGAGAGGGGATGGAGAAGACAGACAGGAGATCCCAGACCCAGGAAGAAGATCTAACACAGCCCCCCTCACAACTTTCTATAGAAGCCTCCCAACCAGGTCAACCCCAGTGCAACCAAACACTCTAAATCAAAACACCCATGCCACATCCAATGCCCCCACCCACTACATTACAAACTTCACCCCCACAGCAACAACCCATAGTTCCCTACCAGGTCTCCCACTTCCCCAACCCCAATATACTTCCCAGACCACAGTCTTAGAAAAGAAGTTGAAGGTGTGGTATACAAATGCAGATGGAATAACAAACAAGTATGAGGAGTTGCACGAAAGAATCAAAGAGACATCCCCAGACATAATAGCACTCACAGAAACAAAACTCACCAGAATAATAACAGATTCAGTCTTTCCATCCGGATATCAAATCTTCAGGAAAGACAGAGGGAGGAGAGGGGGAGGAGGAGTTGCACTGCTCATTAAAAACCAGTGGGGTTTTGAGAAAATGGAAGGAATGGATGGCATGGGCGAAAGGGACTACTTAGTAGGAACAATCCAGTCTGAGGGACATAAGGTGATAATTGCAGTAATGTACAACCCACCACAGAACTGCAGGAGGCCAAGAGAAGAATACGATGAGAGCAACAGAGCAATGATCAACACACTAGCCGAGGTGGCCAGGAGAGCACACATGGGGGGAGCAAAGTTACTAGTTATGGGTGATTTCAATCACAAGGAGATTGACTGGGAAAACCTGGAGCCCCATGGGGGTCCCGAAACATGGAGAGCCAAGATGATGGATGTGGTACTGGAGAACCTCATGCATCAACATGTTAGAGACACTACCAGAGAGAGAGGAGAGGATGAACCAGCAAGGTTGGACCTTGTATTCACCATGAGTAGTTCGGACATCGAGGGTATCATGTATGAAAGGCCCCTGGGAGCTAGTGATCATGTGGTTCTGTGCTTCGACTACATAGTTGAGCTCCAAGTGGAGAGAGTAGCAGGAATAGGCTGGGAAAAACCAAACTACAAAAGGGGGAACTACTCAGGCATGAGGAACTTCCTTCAAGACATTCAGTGGGAGAGGGAACTGACAGGAAAACCAGTACAAGAAATGATGGACTATGTAGCAACAAAATGCAAGGAGGCAGAGGAGAGGTTTGTTCCCAAGGGAAACAGAAATAATGGGAAGAACAGAACGAGTCCTTGGTTCACCCAAAGGTGTAGGGAGGCAAAAACTAGGTGTACTAGAGAATGGAAAAGGTACAGAAGACAGAGAACTCAGGAGAATAGAGAAATCAGCCGAAGAGCCAGAAACGAATATGCACAGATAAGAAGGGAGGCTCAGAGACAATATGAAAATGACATAGCATCAAAAGTAAAGACTGACCCGAAGCTGTTGTACAGCCACATCAGGAGGAAAACAACAGTCAAGGACCAGGTAATCAGACTGAGGAAGGGTGATGGGGAATTCACAAGAAACGACCGAGAGGTATGTCAGGAGCTCAACACAAGATTTAAAGAGGTATTTACAGTGGAAACCAGTAGGACTCCAAGAAATCAGAACAGGGGGGCACACCAGCAAGTGCTGGATGAGGTACATATAACCAAGGAGGAGGTGAAGAAGCTGCTATGCGAACTTGACACCTCAAAGGCGGTGGGACCAGACAACATCTCTCCATGGGTCCTTAAAGAGGGAGCAGAGATATTGTGTGAGCCATTAACAAAGATCTTCAACACATCATTTGAAACTGGGCAACTCCCTGAGGTATGGAAAATGGCAAATGTAGTCCCAATTTTTAAAAAGGGAGACAGACATGAGGCACTAAACTACAGACCTGTATCTCTAACGAGTATAGTATGCAAGGTCATGGAGAAGATCATCAGGAGGAGAGTGGTGGGGCACCTGGAAAGAAACAAGTGTATAATTGACAACCAGCATGGTTTCAGGGAAGGAAAATCCTGTGTCACAAACCTACTAGAGTTTTATGACAAGGTGACAGAAGTAAGACAAGAGAGAGAGGGGTGGATCGACTGCGTATTTTTGGACTGCAAGAAGGCTTTCGACACAGTTCCTCACAAGAGGTTACTGCAAAAGCTAGAGGACCAGGCACACATAACAGGAAAGGCCCTGCAATGGATCAGAGAATACCTGACAGGGAGGAAACAACGAGTCATGGTACGCGACGAGGTGTCAGAGTGGGCGCCTGTGACAAGCGGGGTTCCACAGGGGTCAGTCCTAGGACCTGTGCTGTTCTTGGTATACGTGAACGACATAACGGAAGGGATAGACTCAGAAGTGTCCTTGTTTGCAGACGATGTGAAGTTAATGAGAAGAATCGAATCGGACGAGGATCAGGCAGGACTACAAAGAGATCTGGACAGGCTACAAGCCTGGTCCAGCAACTGGCTCCTTGAATTTAACCCTGCCAAATGCAAAGTCATGAAGATTGGGGAAGGGCAAAGAAGACCGCAGACACAATATAGTTTAGATGGCCAAAGACTGCAAACCTCACTAAAGGAAAAAGATCTGGGGGTGAGTATAACACCGAGCATATCTCCTGAGGCGCACATCAATCAGATAACTGCTGCAGCATACGGGCGCCTGGCAAACCTACGGATAGCGTTCCGATACCTCAGTAAGGATTCGTTTAAGACTCTGTACACCATCTACGTCAGGCCCATACTGGAGTATGCAGCACCAGTTTGGAATCCACACCTAGTCAAGCACGTCAAGAAATTAGAGAAAGTGCAAAGGTTTGCAACAAGACTAGTCCCAGAGCTACGGGGATTGTCCTATGAAGAAAGGTTGAGGGAAATCGGCCTGACGACACTGGAGGCCAGGAGGGTCAGGGGAGACATGATAACGACATATAAAATACTGCGCGGAATAGACGAGGTGGACAAAGACGGGATGTTCCAGAGATGGGACACAGACACAAGAGGTCACAATTGGAAGTTGAAGACTCAGATGAATCAAAGGGATGTTAGGAAGTATTTCTTCAGTCATAGAGTAGTCAGGCCGTGGAATAGCCTAGAAAGTGATGTGGTGGAGGCAGGAACCATACATAGTTTTAAGGCGAGGTATGATAGAGCTCATGGGGCAGGGAGAGAGAGGACCTAGTAGCAATCAGCGAAGAGGCGGGGCCAGGAGCTGTGACTCGACCCCTGCAACCACAAATAGGTGAGTACAAATAGGTGAGTACACACACACACACACACACACACACACACACACACCCATATACACCCCCCCCACACACACACACACACATACACACACCCACATACACACACACACACACACACACACACACACACACACACACACACACACACACACACACACACACACACACACACACACACACGCACACACACACTGTAAGTGCGGTAAATCCCAGGAGGTTGGTCAGGTCACAAGAAGGTGTGGGCAGCCAAGGACCACTGAGACTTACCTTAAAGCACAAGCCTACCTTTCAGTACATAATAAACCCACACATAATTCCACACACAATTACACACAAAATTACACTCACACACACACACACACACACACACACACACACACACACACACACACACACACACACACACACACACACACACACACACACACATATCCAGACACACACACACTCCCCCCTCACCACCGACATCTCACTACTTCCCCTGATCCATCACCTCCCTCGATCACCCTCCCCTCCCCCATTCACCCCAAACCCTCCCCACCCCTCCCCACTCAGCTCCCAAATAGCCACAGTTCCTCCACTACTTCCCCCCCCCCCACACTCTGACACACACACTACTAACCTAACATACAGAACTACATAGGTTTCCCACTCTGAGGCAATCAGGATAAAACAAAAATGGGTTGCCAGAGAGCAACAAGAAAAACCAAGGGACAGGAGGAGGAAAATGCAAAGGAAGATTGGGCAGCAGAGCTCATAAAAAGGGATCATGAATGGGAAAAGAAACTAGAAGAACTTAGCATGAGAATGGAAGAGAGGATAGATATGGAAAGCAGGAAGTGGGAGGTGCATGTCAAAACAGCAGAAGCTAGGATACAGAGTTTAGAAGAGGAACTGAAAAATCTGAAACAGCATAAAGAACTAAAGAACATTTTGGGATTGACATCAGAGACTGCTACCTCAGCCACAAATAAGGGGACTGTAGGGAAAGAAGGGGCACAACTGCATGGAGATGCTCTATCAGAGGAGACTGTAGCAAATGAAAGAGCTAAGCTTTATGTGGAGGCCCTAACAGACAACAACAGAGCCCAAGGAAAGCCGAGAAGGGAAAATGACAGGCCACTGAGCCCAAGTACATTAGCCAGTGAAACTGATGAAAGGAAAGCTGCAGTGGAGGAAACCAAATTAAATGAGGGGATACACAGGGATATGCAGTGGGAGAATGAAAGGGTGAGGTCAGTCTTTGTGTATGGGCTCCAGGAAGTCGAAGGGGAAACATATGAAGCAAGAAAACAAGGGGAAAAAAAAGCAATTGAAAGCATCATGAAAGCAATAGGAGAAGACGATATGACCCAGCTGGAAAATTTTCGGAGAATAGGGGGGTTTGTAAAAAAAAGAACCCGGCCAGTGAGAGTGACCTTCAAGGCAGAAGCAACTCGGACCAGGATACTGCAGGAGAAAGCACGATTAAGGGACATGACGGCATACAGGAGGGTGTATCTCGACCGCGACAGAACACAAGAAGAAAGGAAGAAACTGAGAGAGATGGTACAAAGGCGAAAGGAGGAAAGAGAGGGGATGGAGAAGACAGACAGGAGATCCCAGACCCAGGAAGAAGATCTAATACAGCCTCCCTCACAACTTTCTATAGAAGCCTCCCAACCAGGTCAACCCCAGTGCAACCAAACACTCTAAATCAAAACACCCATGCCACATCCAATGCCCCCACCCACTACATTACAAACTTCACCCCCACAGCAACAACCCATAGTTCCTTACCAGGTCTCCCACTTCCCCAACCCCAATATACTTCCCAGACTACAGTCTTAGAAAAGAAGTTGAAGGTGTGGTATACAAATGCAGATGGAATAACAAACAAGTATGAGGAGTGGCACGAAAGAATCAAAGAGACATCCCCAGACATAATAGCACTCACAGAAACAAAACTCACCAGAATAATAACAGATTCAATCTTTCCATCCGGATATCAAATCTTCAGGAAAGACAGAGGGAGGAGAGGGGGAGGAGGAGTTGCACTGCTCATTAAAAACCAGTGGGGTTTTGAGAAAATGGAAGGAATGGATGGCATGGGCGAAAGGGACTACTTAGTAGGAACAATCCAGTCTGAGGGACATAAGGTGATAATTGCAGTAATGTACAACCCACCACAGAACTGCAGGAGGCCAAGAGAAGAATACGATGAGAGCAACAGAGCAATGATCAACACACTAGCCGAGGTGGCCAGGAGAGCACACATGGGGGGAGCAAAGTTACTAGTTATGGGTGATTTCAATCACAAGGAGATTGACTGGGAAAACCTGGAGCCCCATGGGGGTCCCGAAACATGGAGAGCCAAGATGATGGATGTGGTACTGGAGAACCTCATGCATCAACATGTTAGAGACACTACCAGAGAGAGAGGAGAGGATGAACCAGCAAGGTTGGACCTTGTATTCACCATGAGTAGTTCGGACATCGAGGGTATCATGTATGAAAGGCCCCTGGGAGCTAGTGATCATGTGGTTCTGTGCTTCGACTACATAGTTGAGCTCCAAGTGGAGAGAGTAGCAGGAATAGGCTGGGAAAAACCAAACTACAAAAGGGGGAACTACTCAGGCATGAGGAACTTCCTTCAAGACATTCAGTGGGAGAGGGAACTGACAGGAAAACCAGTACAAGAAATGATGGACTATGTAGCAACAAAATGCAAGGAGGCAGAGGAGAGGTTTGTTCCCAAGGGAAACAGAAATAATGGGAAGAACAGAACGAGTCCTTGGTTCACCCAAAGGTGTAGGGAGGCAAAAACTAGGTGTAATAGAGAATGGAAAAGGTACAGAAGACAGAGAACTCAGGAAAATAAAGAAATCAGCCGAAGAGCCAGAAACGAATATGCACAGATAAGAAGGGAGGCTCAGAGACAATATGAAAATGACATAGCATCAAAAGTAAAGACTGACCCGAAGCTGTTGTACAGCCACATCAGGAGGAAAACAACAGTCAAGGACCAGGTAATCAGACTGAGGAAGGGTGATGGGGAATTCACAAGAAACGACCGAGAGGTATGTCAGGAGCTCAACACAAGATTTAAAGAGGTATTTACAGTGGAAACCAGTAGGACTCCAAGAAATCAGAACAGGGGGGCACACCAGCAAGTGCTGGATGAGGTACATATAACCAAGGAGGAGGTGAAGAAGCTGCTATGCGAACTTGACACCTCAAAGGCGGTGGGACCAGACAACATCTCTCCATGGGTCCTTAAAGAGGGAGCAGAGATATTGTGTGAGCCATTAACAAAGATCTTCAACACATCATTTGAAACTGGGCAACTCCCTGAGGTATGGAAAATGGCAAATGTAGTCCCAATTTTTAAAAAGGGAGACAGACATGAGGCACTAAACTACAGACCTGTATCTCTAACGTGTATAGTATGCAAGGTCATGGAGAAGATCATCAGGAGGAGAGTGGTGGGGCACCTGGAAAGAAACAAGTGTATAATTGACAACCAGCACGGTTTCAGGGAAGGAAAATCCTGTGTCACAAACCTACTAGAGTTTTATGACAAGGTGACGGAAGTAAGACAAGAGAGAGAGGGGTGGATCGACTGCGTATTTTTGGACTGCAAGAAGGCTTTCGACACAGTTCCTCACAAGAGGTTACTGCAAAAGCTAGAGGACCAGGCACACATAACAGGAAAGGCACTGCAATGGATCAGAGAATATCTGACAGGGAGGAAACAACGAGTCATGGTACGCGACGAGGTGTCAGAGTGGGCGCCTGTGACAAGCGGGGTTCCACAGGGGTCAGTCCTAGGACCTGTGCTGTTCTTGGTATACGTGAACGACATAACGGAAGGGATAGACTCAGAAGTGTCCTTGTTTGCAGACGATGTGAAGTTAATGAGAAGAATCGAATCGGACGAGGATCAGGCAGGACTACAAAGAGATCTGGACAGGCTACAAGCCTGGTCCAGCAACTGGCTCCTAGAATTTAACCCTGCCAAATGCAAAGTCATGAAGATTGGGGAAGGGCAAAGAAGACCGCAGACACAATATAGTTTAGATGGCCAAAGACTGCAAACCTCACTAAAGGAAAAAGATCTGGGGGTGAGTATAACACCGAGCATATCTCCTGAGGCGCACATCAATCAGATAACTGCTGCAGCATACGGGCGCCTGGCAAACCTACGGATAGCGTTCCGATACCTCAGTAAGGATTCGTTTAAGACTCTGTACACCATCTACGTCAGGCCCATACTGGAGTATGCAGCACCAGTTTGGAATCCACACCTAGTCAAGCACGTCAAGAAATTAGAGAAAGTGCAAAGGTTTGCAACAAGACTAGTCCCAGAGCTACGGGGATTGTCCTATGAAGAAAGGTTGAGGGAAATCGGCCTGACGACACTGGAGGCCAGGAGGGTCAGGGGAGACATGATAACGACATATAAAATACTGCACGGAATAGACGAGGTGGACAAAGACGGGATGTTCCAGAGATGGGACACAGACACAAGAGGTCACAATTGGAAGTTGAAGACTCAGATGAATCAAAGGGATGTTAGGAAGTATTTCTTCAGTCATAGAGTAGTCAGGCCATGGAATAGCCTAGAAAGTGATGTGGTGGAGGCAGGAACCATACATAGTTTTAAGGCGAGGTATGATAGAGCTCATGGGGCAGGGAGAGAGAGGACCTAGTAGCAATCAGCGAAGAGGCGGGGCCAGGAGCTGTGACTCGACCCCTGCAACCACAAATAGGTGAGTACAAATAGGTGAGTACACACGAAACAGACCAAGTGTCTATCAACAAGTGCCTTTCACAACTAGCAACTACACACACACACACACACACACAAACACACACACACACACAAACACACACACACACACACACACACACACACACACACAAACAAACACACACACACACAAACACACACACACACACACACACACACACACACACACACACACACACACACACACACACACACACACACACACACACACACACACACACACACACACACTCAGTTGTGTCACACTCTCCACTTTAACTCTGGACTCCCCTCACTGTGAGTGAAGCACCACCGACACGCCTCTCTCTGGCACCCGACCATGGACCTTCGTAGCGCCTCCCGACCTTCCTCCGGATCCTTGTAGAACCTCCTGACCTTCCTCTGGATCCTTGTAGAACCTCCTGACCTTCCTCCGGATCCTTGCAGAACCTCCTGACCTTCCTCCGGATCCTTGCAGAACCTCCGGACCTTCCTTCGGATCCTTGTAGAGCCTCCTGACCTTCCTCCGGATCCTTGTAGAACCTCCTGACCTTCCTCCGGATCCTTATAGAACCTCCGGACCTTCCTCCGGATCCTTGTAGAACCTCCTGACCTTCCTTCGGATCCTTGTAGAACCTCCTGACCTTCCTCCGGATCCTTGTAGAACCTCCTGACCTTCCTCCGGATCCTTACAGAACCTCCTGACCTTCCTCCGGATCCTTGTAGAACCTCGTGACCTTCACTTGCCAACTGTGTGAAGAATCTCTTTCTCTTGGCAAACTTGTACCCCCGTTCATCCTGCTGGTGGCATATATCCTCTCAGGTCAGCATGATCAAGGACACATGTCAGCATGATCAAGGACACATGTCAGGAAGATCAAGGACACATGTCAACATGATCAAGGATTCATGTCAGCGTTTCACTCTGGGCTTTCAGTGGACACACACACAATGTGCGATATTGATTTCAATTCAATACCTGAAAGCTGTCTGTCCAGCCTACACGTACGCACACTTTGTCACGCCCGGGATGATAGGCTTACGCATTCCCATTACATAAATACGCACCTCGGTACTTACGTACTTATGTGCATTCTTCGTCCTTCTGACAGCTTGCTTGTACGTGTATATGGATAGCTGGGAGTGGTTAAACACGCATAATCCCGTATAATTTGACCGTTACTCCTTTAGAGCAAATACGGAGACAATTTGGATAGCGTATATAAACAGGTGGTAATCTATAACAGTTGTAAGTTTGAGAGCGTAAGATACATGCAGATATCTATATTTACATGACGTATGACCCCATGTATCATGCAAGGTGATGAGTGGTCCCACCTGTATGAGTGGTCCCACCTGTATGAGTGGAGAGTGGGCTCTCAAGACTCACAACCAGGAAACACTGCATGTGAGAATCTGAACACAGTCTCAGCGTACTTACAAGTGAAGATGTTTTAAGCGTAGGAAAGAACTGAATGAGAAGCAGACAGATGGAATGAAGGATAGTGGAAATATCAAAGAGGAAGAAATTACCTCGTAATACTGACAAGAGAAATGAAAACAGACGGGAGTATCACAATGGGCTTTAAACAATATGATCAAATGTCACCCACCTTCCTCACACAATATATATACCAGAACAGGATTCATATATCTAATTTGGGCTCATATTAGAAAAGTGAAGAAATATCTGGGTGCTCTTGGTCGTTGAAATGCACAATAGGGAAGCCGAGCTCCTGGCCACGCTGTATAAAAGCCGGCGTGAGGGGTGTCGTTGGTTCAAAAGACATGTTACACTCTTTTTTTCACAATTTTTTTTCTTCAGAATAAATTAACCGACACATATATGACAGCACACATCTTTGCCACTATCTTAAAAGGGTGCCAGGGGAAGGACTTTTAATCTATCCATCTAGTCGTGTGTTTAACACACAGCTAACATAATTAAAGACCTGTGTGGCTGACACACGTGTTGTAACAACACTGGAAACAACCATAAGAGGTCCCTGGATAAAATACCTGAGCAGATAAACTGAAAACTTGTTGACTAGAAAACAATTCGGTTTTCTGTCTGCAAATTCTCGTACATAAAATCTATAAAATATTAATGGTACACAGTACCGACATGTGGGTGACTAAGATATATTTGCAACATGTTAAGTTTTCTTTCTTGCAGAAGCTCTTTGCCTGCGCAGTAGGCTTCTACAGTCGGATGTAGGGGTAACAAAGATATTTGAGACAATTGAAAAAGTGAAGACTTGAGACACAGACACACACACACAGACACACACACACACACGCATGCACATACAACAGGCCTAGTGTCTAATCGACATGTGCCTTGGACTAAATGGTAACTAACACACACACACACACACACACACACACACACATACACACACACACACACACACACACACACACACACACACACACACACACACACACACACACACACACACACACACACACACACACACACACACACGCATGCACATACAACAGGCCTAGTGTCTAATCGACATGTGCCTTGGACTAAATGGTAACTAACACACACACACACACACACACACACACACACACACACACACACACACACACACACACACACACACACACACACACACACACACACACACACACACACACACACACGCGCGCATGCACATACAACAGGCCTAGTGTCTAATCGACATGTGCCTTGGACTAAATGGTAACTAACACACACACACATACACACACACACACACACATACACACACACACACACACACACACACACACACACACACACACACACACACACACACACACACACACACACACACACACACACACACGCATGCACATACAACAGGCCTAGTGTCTAATCGACATTTGCCTTGGACTAAATGGTAACTAACACACACACACATACACACACACACACACACACACACACACACACACACACACACACACACACACACACACACACACACACACACACACACACACACACACACACACACACACGCATGCACATACAACAGGCCTAGTGTCTAATCGACATGTGCCTTGGACTAAATGGTAACTAGCACACACACACACACACACACACACACACACACACACACACACACACACACACACACACACACACACACACACACACACACACACACACACACACACACACACACACACACACACACACACACACACACACACTAATATACAACAGTTATGGGAGCTTTAGAGACATAATAACTAACACCATTGAGAGACCCATTCTCAGTAACCCAGGGTAACCCACAGAAACTCCCACTGACCCACAGCAAACCCACAATAACCAACTGTAACACCCAGTAACCCCCACAATAACTCAGGAACTGACAGTAACCCATATTAACCCACAGTAACCACTAGTAACCCACAAGTCATAGAAACTCAGAGCACCCCACAGTAACCTATAATAAATCAGTAACCCACAGTAATTCACAGTAAACAAAGCTAGGACAACAACTGTTTTGTCAATAAAACACATGTGAAACAAACACAGGTTTGAAAACAACAGGTGTTTTTATTAAACACCTGTTATTTTGAGCTCGTGTTTGTTTCTGGGGTGTCTGACTGGGCAAAACACCTGTTAACAAGCACCAGCTTAAAACAGCAGGTGTTCCAATAGCCAAACTCCTAGGAGGCACTGAGGACCGTGGTTCGATCCCCGGTACGGGTGGAAACATTGGGGCGTGTTTCCTTAAGACACCTACTGTCCCTGTTCACCTAGCAGCAAGTAGGTACCTGGGTGTTAACCGACTGGTGTGGGTCGCATCCTGGGAATAAAGTTAATTTAAGTTGCCTGAAATGCGCTGCATAACAAGGGGCTTTCTATATAGTATGTCACTGATGTCAGCTATGGTCTCTATAAGTTGTATCATGTACTTGTAGAAATAAAGATTATTATTATTATTATTATTATTATTATTATTATTATTATTATTATTATTATTATTATTACTATTATATAGGAATGAACACCAGCCCAGACGATCTCTTCCAGTCGGCACTCTAGAGGGAAGACGCTGGCCCAGTTGTGGAGCCTGGCACTGGGCCAGGCTCCTCGTAGTGCCGCAGAGCACTGCAACTTTAACCCAGCCCTTCGCTCTTGATCCAAGGGATTGGAGCCACCTTCAAATCTCGTTCCTTTTAATTCCCCCTAAGGATTTAGCGCTTCCGTGTAAATAGCAATGAACCCCCCCTTCCAGTCAAGCATCAACTGTGACACTCGTCAGCTGGTTGTTAGGTTTCAAGACTATCGACTGCACTAGGGTCACTGACACTGCAGTAAACCTGTGTATTAATATCAAGACTTCTTCCATATATATATATATATATATATATATATATATATATATATATATATATATATATATATATATATATATATATATATATATATATATACATATATATATATATATATATATATATATATATATATATATATATATATATATATATATATATATATATATATATATATATATATATATATATATATATATATATATACGCTCAGACATATGCCTCTCATTGTATATACACTGATAAATATACATTTGTCACTCGTTACAAACTTCCACTGGACTGTTTAAACTTTCACTGGGAACTTCATAAAAACTTTAGGACTCACGAGTGATCAGTTAGTCTCCTTCAGCTGTTTATATCATTGTCGCGGGCAATTACTTCAGCCTTGGCAGCGATTAAAGGTACATTTTAACACGTTATTGCTGGCATCTCTGTAGTCCTCAGCAGTTTTATTTTGCAATAAAATACATAATATTTATTATTAGAAACTTAAAATTCCAGTAGTAATAGACTTTCAGAAGCATAGCACACAGAGTATACACACTGAGAGGTGTATATACCATCATACACAACACTGAGAGGTGTATATACCATCATACACAACACTGAGAGGTGTATATACCATCATACACAACACTGAGAGGTGTATATACCATCATACACAACACTGAGAGGTGTATATACCATCATACACAACACTGAGAGGTGTATATACCATCATACACAACAATGAGAGGTGTATATACCATCATACACAACACTGAGAGGTGTATATACCATCATACACAACACTGAGAGGTGTATATACCATCATACGCAACACTGAGAGGTGTATATACCATCATACACAACACTGAGAGGTGTATATACCATCATACACAACACTGAGAGGTGTATATACCATCATACACAACACTGAGAGGTGTATATACCATCATACACAACACTGAGAGGTGTATATACCATCATACACAACACTGAGAGGTGTATATACCATCATACACAACACTGAGAGGTGTATATACCATCATACACAACACTGAGAGGTGTATATACCATCATACACAACACTGAGAGGTGTATATACCATCATACACAACACTGAGAGGTGTATATACCAACATACACAACACTGAGAGGTGTATATACCATCATACACAACACTGAGAGGTGTATATACCATCATACACAACACTGAGAGGTGTATATACCATCATACACAACACTGAGAGGTGTATATACCATCATACACAACACTGAGAGGTGTATATACCATCATACACAACACTGAGAGGTGTATATACCATCATACACAACACTGAGAGGTGTATATACCATCATACACAACACTGAGAGGTGTATATACCATCATACACAACACTGAGAGGTGTATATACCAACATACACAACACTGAGAGGTGTATGTTTTTCATTGCACATGTAACTTAAAGTTTACTTTAATCCCTAGTTTAGGGATTGAAGAATTACTGACAGGTGGTGAAAAAGGTGACATGTAGCCTTAATGAGCCTTGTATAAGCGATAGGCTTTAAACCTAATTATAACCACAGATGACTGGAACGTGTCTCGTACGTACGTGAGCTGAAAAATATATCAGTTATTAAATTTTAAATTAAATTCTAAATCTCAGAGGAAGTATTCCATAAGCTGTGTACAGAAGCTTAGGCATCACACCTAATGTTGCAATGTTGACATAGTGAGCTAGTAAGCCAGGGGAAGGACCTTAGTCATATGGGCAAAAACTCCACTGAGTGTGAGAACGTATATGAGAACGTTCATGAGAGCCTACATCTAAGAATACAAGTATTTATAATTTCACAGGCTAGTTGAACTCGTGCACTTAGTAAGAGTGGTGACTAGAACCTCTGATGATATGTGTGGAAGCACATGAAAGCTCTCTGATTTTGTTTCCCATTTTCACTGTGGTAATTTTTTCATATTTGCAATCACATGTTTAAATGTGATTTCTCCCATAGCTATACAGGATATACTGGCATGTATATATATAATGTATATATATATATATATATATATATATATATATATATATATATATATATATATATATATATATATATATATATATATATATATATATGTCGTGTCGAATATGTAAAACTGGTCAATTATCAAGAACTCATTTAAAATTAAGTCTTTTCTAATATTTTCTCTTATACGTTTAAAGATATATTTTTTTCATTAATGTTAATGTAAAAAATTTTAATTTTGCACCAAAAGAACCTTAAAAAAACTTACCTAACCTTATTATAACAAGAGTAATTTATTTTAGCCTAACCCAACTAGATATATTTTAGATTTGTTTATAATAATTTAATACTAAACAAACACAGTGAAATATAATTTTTTCGTTAGGCTCAGAATGATTTTGGTGAAATTATTGCATACACAAATTTTCACTTGTCTTATATGGCAAGATGAGCGTTGCTATTTAAGCCAAGATCGCAAGTTCTGCCTATTCGGCACGACATATACATATATATATATATATATATATATATATATATATATATATATATATATATATATATATATATATATATATATATATATATATATATATATATATATATATATATATATATATATATATATATATATATATATATATATATATTATATATATATATATATATATATATATATATATATATATGTCGTGCCGAATAGGCAGAACTTGCGATCTTGGCTTAAATAGCAACGCTCATCTTGCCATATACGACAAGTGAAAATTTGTGTATGCAATAATTTCGCCAAAATCATTCTGAACCTAACGAAAAAAATATATTTCACTGTGTTTGTTTAGTATTAAATTATTGTAAACAAATCTAAAATATATTTAGTTGGGTTAGGCTGCAATAAATTGCGCTTGTTATAATAAGGTTAGGTAAGTTTTCTAAGTTCCTTTTGGTGCAAAATTATAAATTTTTACATCAACATTAATGAAAGAAATATATCTTTAAACGTATAAGAGAAAATTTTAGAAAGGACTTAATTTTAAATGAGTTCTTGCTAACTGACCAGTTTTACATATTCGGCACGACATATATATATATATTATATATATATATATATATATATATATATATATATATATATATATATATATATATATATATATATATATATATATATATATATATATATATATATATATATATATATATATATATATATATATATATATATATATATATATATATATATATATATATATATATATATATATATATATATATATATATATATATATATATATATATATATATATATATATATATATATATATATATTACCAGTTGGAAGTCTCCACTTATAAGGCACAATATATCACCTACAAGCTTCGATACACCATACTGCTTTTGTAAGTTGGTTAAACATAGCCATTATTCCTTTATCACATTTCCGTATATAGTGTTTTCCACAATATAGAAAATACCGATTACCTGGGATATCTCTCCTCTACCAACCAATATTACCTTCTGAATTATCCAGCATTAGTACCTAATTACCAAACACATGGGGACAGCTCCATACTATTCTAATTAGGAACTGCTTGGGTATATTGGGGAGGGATGACACACGAGGATAATATAAATACTTAAAATATAAAAGAGGTGCATAAAGGGATACAATCAAAATGGCTACAATTAACTGAATAAATAGAAAGGGAGAGTACGTTTTTACTTTACACTACATATAACAATCATAAGTATAAGTATTAAAGTTTATATTACCATAATTACTAAAATTATTACTAGGGGAATAATTGACACGTTCATACGGACTTACCCTCAAGCCACCAGCCGACCAGAGCTTCAACTACATGGACCAGACACACCCTCTCTCTCTAGGGTGTCCAGAGCGCAACTCCCTCATTCTGTTCACTCCTCTTCCCACTACGACTTCTAGAAAGCAATACCCACGGAAACAGTTCTACTTTTGACTCCATGCAGGTGAACAAATAACAGATAACAGTGGAAGGAGAGCCACTGTTGCTGTAACACCTACAATATATCGGGGCCAATATATTAGTACTGTCTGGTACGACCACAGTTGCCTAGTAAATATATAATTGCTGTTGTGAAGGTGGTGTGAAACTGTCTCTATACATCACATGTGACTAACACCTGCAGTAGCAGCAGCAGAACATTTCACATTTATTCTGAGAAAGAAAACATCGCATAATGTTTTGTAACATAATACATTATATATTACAAAACATGTGGGAGAATGTTACATAAGTCTGTACTGCATGTGACTGCACTGTACGTTGAGTTACAGGGTTAAAGTGTACAACAAGGTGGCATACGTTTAAGTGTACATGAGGATGTGTATTTCACGTGGAAAATAAGAACAATGGTGTCAAACTGAAAGACTGTCACAAACACCAAACAGTCAAGAGGAAACTGAAACAACAGCATGTTGACACAACCAGAGACAAGAACTCTAGAAAAAGAAACGAATGCAAATGGGAAAAAACACCTCTAAAAAAATTACGTAGGGAAATAATGCACAGCGTGGAACACGGGAAATTGTGCAGTATTATGGTAGGAATGCTTGATCAGGATGCGTGAAATCCCCCGAAGTCTGAGCCTGGCTACAGTTATTTCCATTCCTGGAACCACGTCCCCCTGTTGGAATGTGCCCAAGTAGAGCGGACACCGCCATCTGGTCTGCGACCCCCGGGAAAACGAACGTCCCTTCCGGTTCTCAAGGACGCGATACTGTTGTCTTACTGAATGAACAGTAGGAGTTACCACCACAAGAACTGCACGGCGGGGAATGCCCGCAGTCATAGCTGAGATACCCAGACGTGCCACAGTTATAACGACGCTACCTACTAGAGTTACTGAAGCAGCTAAGATGTGAGTGATCACAGTAAAAGCTATACACACACACACACACACACACACCGATCCCTCTGACCCCACCCCCCGCACCACGAACCCTACGCCTAAAGCAACCCCCTATGGGAACTCTTCCTCCACCCCCACTGCAACCCCCCCACAGGCCCCCACCAGGGCTCCTGCTCTCCCAACCCCAGTTGGGAGAGCAGGAGTATTAGAACAGAAGCTGAAGGTTTGGTACACAAATGCGGATGGATTAACGAATAAATATGAGGAGTGGGAAGAAAGAATCAATGAGAAGTCCCCAGACATCATAGCAGTTACAGAAACAAAACTCACTGAGACAATAACAGATGCAATCTTCCCACCAGGATATCAGATCATGAGGAAAGATAGAAGGGGTCGAGGGGGAGGCTGGACACGTGGTCCAGAAACTGGCTTCTCGAATTCAACCCTGCCAAATGCAAAGTCATGAAGATTGAGGAGGGGCAAAGAAGACCGCAGACAGAGTATAGGCTAGGTGGACAAAGACTACAGACCTCACTCAGGGAGAAAGATCTTGGGGTGACCATAACACCGAGCACGTCACCGGAGTCACACATCAACCAGATAACTGCTGCAGCTTACGGGCGCCTGGCAAACCTGAGAATAGCGTTCCGATACCTTAATAAGGAATCGTTCAAGACACTGTACATTGTGTACGTTAGGCCCATACTGGAGTATGCAGCACCAGTCTGGAACCCACGCCTGGTCAAACACGTCAAGAAGTTAGAGAAAATACAAAGGTTTGCAACAAGGCTAGTTCCAGAGCTTAGGAGAATGTCGTACGATGAAAGGTTGAGGGAAATCGGACTGACGACACTGGAGGACAGAAGGGCCAGGGGAGATATGATAACGACATACAAGATACTACGGGGAATAGACAAGGTGGACAGAGACAGGATGTTCCAGAGAGGGGACACAGAGACAAGGGGTCACAATTGGAAGCTGAAGACTCAGACGAGTCACAGGAATGTAAGGAAGTATTTCTTCAGTCACAGAGTCGTCAGGAAGTGGAATAGCCTAGCAAGTGACGTAGTGGAGGCAGGAACCGTACATAGTTTTAAGAAGAGGTATGATAAAGCTCAGGAAGCAGAGAGAGAGAGAGGACCTAGTAGCAATCAGTGAAGAGGCGGGGCCAGGAGCTGAGTCTCGACCCCTGCAACCACAATTAGGCGAGTACAATTAGGTGAGTACACACACACACACAACTCTCGCACACACAAAACAGGCCAAGTGTCTATCAACAAGTGCTTCTGACAACTAGCAGCACACACACACACACAGACATAGAGACGCCCAGCCAAACTGGAACTGTGAGGATGGGGAGGGGACCTCACTTAACAGAAGCGACAGCGCTGAATTCATCAGCATGATGAGCTGAGACAGTGAGCACAGGCCCCTACTGAAAAGTTCTTGATTTAAGGAACTGAAACAACAATACCATTCCTCGGATCAAACATGAATATCTCCCAATCCCCAGATGTTGTATTTTTGTTGTAATGTTCGAAAATTACAAGACAATGAAAAATTATGAAATTTCTGTACTTATTAGACATGTTTGACACTAAATGACGTGTCCGACACCACCTTACTGAAACACACAAATATGCTTGCTGACACTCACCTGGAGTCATTATGGTTGAGTTACAACCCTTGTAACAGAGCAGTTTCGCCTTACCGAGTCGTAGTTCACTGAGGGTCATCGTTAACCATGGTTTAATCACGACAATTTCAGTTACAGCCCGTTCATTTCACTTAATGTCTCTGGCCACTACTAACTCACGACGTTACTGTTTGTTTGTTTTTTAAATGTGTGAAACCTAGTTGGGGTAGAAAGGCAGTTGCTTAACCAGTTTCGAGTCATTATTTATCTATTATCTGTGTCAGAGTACTTGATAAGGCGTAAACTATGTGGCCTTATAAACCTTGAGCGACATTCGATACGGCTTAAGCTGTGAGTGGCCTTATAAATCCCAAACAACACTCGATACAGCGTAAGCTGCCAGTGACCCTATAAATTCAAAATAACAGTCGATACAGCGTATGCTGTCATGGCCCTATAAGTCCAAAACAACACTCGGTACGGCATAAACTGTCAGTGGCTGTATAAGTCCCAAATAATACTCGGATGGCGTAAGCTGTCAGCGGCCCTATTAATCCCAAACAACACTTGAATGGCGTAAGCTGTCAGTGGCCCTATAAATCCCAAACACTCGGTATGGCGTAAGCTGCCAGTGGCCCTAAAACTCCCAGACAACACTCCGTAAGGAGTAAGCTGTAAGTGGCCCTATAAACTCCCTACAACAAGAACCCGTGTCAGGGGACACTTGTCCTGTTTCCTAACGAATAAACTACCACCTCTTTGATTTCTGCCAGTTCTTCTCTACACATATGAATTCAAAACAAGAACGGTGATTTGCCAGAATTATTTAAAATCCAAATATTATGATGTTTTATTCGTCAATATTCCATAAGACGTTTCGGTCTGTCCTGGGTCATTATCAGGTCACAAATGAGCAGGAAAATGGGAAGAGAAGACAGCCACGGTACTGTGACTGATTCTACGTGATGCTTTATAGAGATAATGGTATAAAATAGCGACACGATGGAAATAGACATAAATGCAGTATAATGCGATCCTTTTTTGACTACGTTTCGCGCACACAGTGTGCTTTATACATAGCTGAACTCCTTGCCAGGCAACATCTTTATCGCTATCCTACATAACAACATACACACTTGCCTGTCCCGTGCAGGTCTGTCTCAAATCCAACATCCCTAGCATTCTCCACTCTGTGACCTGATAAAAGCCCGCTATGTGGGCGAAACGTAGGCAATAAAGGATCGCATTATAATGCATTTGTATCTATATTTCTTTTCCACCGTGATGTTTTATATTTCTTTACAGTGTGGTTAGGTAGGCCAGGTGATGGTCTGGGATCACTGACCAGAAGCTCCACGGAGAAGGTCGTCAACTGACCAACACCCGCACCAGGAAAAGTATTCCCATTTCTCCTGATGAGCAAAATACCACACATAGTTCCCTTCTTCCTTCTTGAACTGAAGTCTCCCAGCATGCTTCCACGTCGGCTCCCAAGATGAACGACGGCCGAGAGGACTCAGGTCTCAGCGTGTATACACCTTGAGAAGTGTATATCTCTCAGATACACAATGTATATACACTGAGAAATATATATTTATCAGATTACATGCAAAGAGGCGTGTCACATCTCAGTGTGGTTCGGCAATAACACGCAAGCAAACATTAGCACATATTACAAAATATTTCGAGCATGGAACCTTGATCGCTTCTAACGGTTCCAGAACCGAAACGTTTTCTTGTGTTTTTGAAACCAACTTGACGGTATCTATTACCAAGGTTTATACTTCTTAGTGTATATACACAGAGAAGTGTGTATCTCAGTGCATATACACCGAGAAGTGTGTATCTCAGTGTATATACACCGAGAAGTGTGTATCTCAGTGTATATACACCGAGAAGTGTGTATCTCAGTGTATATACACCGAAAAGTGTGTATCTCAGTGCATATACACCGAGAAGCGTGTATCTCAGTGTATATACACCGAGAAGTGTGTATCTCAGTGTATATACACCGAGAAGTGTGTATCTCAGTGTATATACACCTAACATAAGGAAATTAACTCCTAAGCCGCATTTACTTTATTCTTCTAAATACACACTTCCCTCAAGCCTCAAGTTTAGAAGTAGTTGATTCCAGTGTCATCGTTCCTGCGGCCCGGTCCCGGACCAGACTCCTGGTTCATGGCGCAATTACCCAGGCTGCTGGTGTTACCAGCTCGCGGTCCAACTTAGGAATCACAACCTAACTGGTCAGGAATTGACCTGCTGACCTTATAAACTACTGTTTTGGTGACATTCAGATATCTGACGGTAATTCTGCTGTTGTCAGCATGCCATGTCCTCTGTATTGAACTGAAAAAGTCACTGGTGGGCGAAACGTCTTCAAAATGAAGATAAGCAGGTGTTGAACATGTGTCTTATTCCTCATATCATTATTATTGTGGTAGAAATGCAACTGGAGTGAACAGCTGGATGGCGTTCTCCAGAGGAGTGGATATCACCCGGTTAACTCCACTGCACCAGCTGTGACCATCTTTCGGATCCAATGCCTGAAAATCTTCTATGCTGATGGGATTCCATTCATATGGTAAGAGGCTGCTGGGCCATTGTGGCCTGCTGGGGTTGTTGTTGTTGCTGGTGGTGGTGGTGATGGTGGTGATGGTGGTGGTGATGGTGGTGATGGTGGTGGTGATGGTGGTGGTGATGGTGGTGGTGATGGTGGTGGTAATGGTGGTGGTGGTGGTGATGGTGGTGGTGATGGTGGTGGTGATGGTGGTGGTGATGGTGGTGGTGAAGGTGGTGGTGATGGTGGTGGTGATGGTGGTGGTGATGGTGGTGGTGATGGTGGTGGTGAAGGTGGTGGTGAAGGTGGTGGTGATGGTGGTGGTGATGGTGGTGGTGATGGTGGTGGTGATGGTGGTGGTGATGGTGGTGGTGAAGGTGGTGGTGATGGTGGTGGTGATGGTGGTGGTGAAGGTGGTGGTGATGGTGGTGGTGATGGTGGTGGTGGTGATGGTGGTGGTGATGGTGGTGGTGATGGTGGTGGTGATGGTGGTGGTGATGGTGGTGGTGATGGTGGTGGTGAAGGTGGTGGTGATGGTGGTGGTGAAGGTGGTGGTGATGGTGGTGGTGATGGTGGTGGTGATGGTGGTGGTGATGGTGGTGGTGATGGTGGTGGTGATGGTGGTGGTGAAGGTGGTGGTGATGGTGGTGGTGATGGTGATGGTGAAGGTGGTGGTGATGGTGGTGGTGATGGTGGTGATGGTGGTGGTGATGGTGGTGGTGATGGTGGTGGTGATGGTGGTGGTGATGGTGGTGGTGAAGGTGGTGGTGATGGTGGTGGTGATGGTGGTGGTGATGGTGGTGGTGATGGTGGTGGTGATGGTTGTGGTGATGGTGGTGGTGATGGTGGTGAAGGTGGTGGTGATGGTGGTAGTGATGGTGGTGGTGATGGTGGTGGTGAAGGTGGTGGTGATGGTTGTGGTGATGGTGGTGGTGATGGTGGTGGTGATGGTGGTGGTGATGGTGGTGGTGATGGTGGTGGTGATGGTGGAGGCGATGGTGGTGGTGATGGTGGTGGTGATGGTGGTGATGGTGGTGGTGATGGTGGTGGTGATGGTGGTGGTGATGGTGGTGGTGATGGTGGTGGTGGTGATGGTGGTGGTGATGGTGGTAGTTGGACTGGTGATGGCAGTGGTGGTGATGGTGGAGGTTGGACTGGTAGTGGAGTTGGTAGTGGTTGGACTGATGATGGTGGTAGTGGTGGTGGCTGGACTGGTGATGGTAGTAGTGGTGGTGGCTGGACTGGTGATGGTGGTAGTTGGACTGGTGATGGCAGTGGTGGTGATGGTGGAGGTTGGACTGGTAGTGGAGGTGGTAGTGGTTGGACTGATGATGGTGGTAGTGGTGGTGGCTGGACTGGTGATGGTGGTAGTGGTGGTGGCTGGACTGGTGATGGTGGTAGTGGTGGTGATGGTGGTGGAGGTGGTGGTGGTGATGGTGGGGGTGGGGGTGGTGGTGGTGGTGGTGGTGGTGGTGGTTGAACTGGTGATGGTGGTAGTGGTGGTGATGGTGATGGTTGGATTGGTGATGGTAGTGGTGGTGATGGTGGTGGTTGGACTGGTAGTGGAGGTGGTGGTGGTTAGACTGGTGATGGTGATAGTGGTGGTTGGACTGGTGATGGTAGTGGTAGTGATGGTGGAGGTTGAACTGGTAGTGGTGGTGGTTGTGGTGGTGATGGTGGTGGGTGGACTGGTAGTGGAGGTGGTGGTGGTGGTTGGACTGGTAGTAGTGGTGGTGGTGGTGATGATGGTGGTTGGACTGGTAGTGGAGGTGGTGGTGGTGGTGATGTTGGACTGGTAGCGGAGGTATTATTAGTAATGATCTTAACCATGCTGGCTCTCCTCTCACTGGTACTAGACACAGGTAATCCCTTTTTTTATTGCCACTTGCCCGTCTACTACTCAACCAGTATGATAACCATGTGTGAGAACTCCAGGTACGATAACCTCTCCCTGAACGATAGCCGCCACACCCAAAACGATAACCTCTTCTGATAAGCATCCTGGTACAATAGCCGCTCTCTTTACCATAATGCTTAATTCCAAACCTATAAACTTTCAGAATTCAACGTTCCCTACTTCTTCTACGGTCCCTGGGTGCCAGACGCATCGGAGGAGGCTTTTATAATTTGCTTAGTAACGATTAAACATCTAAAAAATCGAGAGGCATAGCTAGGAGCCGTGCCCCGACCCCCCACAACTACAACTAGGCGAATACAAGCCGGGTTAAAGATCAGAGGGGATTGTGCTTCTGCCTACTGTCCTGGGAGTCATAACACACTTTTGTGTCTGCAGAAGTTGACTTAGCATAAGTGGCAAAGCCACCACCGCACCAGGACATTAGACACACACACACACACACACACACACACACACACACACACACACACACACACACACACACAAATACACACACACACACACACACACACACACACACACACACACACACACACACACACACACACACAAATACACACACACACACACACACACACACACACACACACACACACACACACACACACACACACACACACACACACACAGGAGGCTGAGGAGAGGTTTGTACCCAAGGGTAACAGGAATAATGAAAAAGCCAGAATGAACCCATGGTTTACCCAAAGGTGCAGGGAGGCAAAAACCAAGTGTGCTAGGGAATGGAAGAAATATAGAAGGCAAAGGACCCAGGAGAATAAGAAGAGCAGTCGTAGAGCCAGAAACGAATATGCACAGATAAGAAGGGAGGCCCAAAGACAATATGAAAATGACATAGCAGCGAAAGCCAAATCTGACCCGAAACTGTTGTACAGCCACATCAGGAGGAAAACAACAGTCAAGGACCAGGTAATCAGGCTAAGGAAGGAAGGAGGAGAGACAACAAGAAATGACCGAGAAGTATGTGAAGAACTCAACAAGAGATTCAAAGAAGTGTTCACAGAGGAGACAGAAGGGACTCCAGAAAGACGGAGAGGTGGGGCACACCACTAAGTGCTGGACACAGTGCACACAACCGAGGAAGAAGTGAAGAGGCTTCTGAGTGAGCTAGATACCTCAAAGGCAATGGGGCCAGATAACATCTCCCCATGGGTATTGAGAGAGGGAGCAGAGGCGCTATGTGTACCCCTAACAACAATATTCAATACATCTATCGAAACAGGGAGATTGCCTGAGGCATGGAAGACAGCAAATGTAGTCCCAATCTTTAAAAAAGGAGACAGACATGAAGCATTAAACTACAGACCAGTGTCACTGACATGTAAAGTATGCAAAATCATGGAGAAGATTATCAGAAGAGTGGTGGAACACCTAAAAAGGAACGATCTCATCAACAGCAGCCAACATGGTTTCAGGGACGGGAAATCCTGTGTCACAAACCTACTGGAGTTCTATGACATGGTGACAGCAGTAAGACAAAAGAGAGAGGGGTGGGTGGATTGCTTATTCTTGGACTGCAAGAAGGCGTTTGACACAGTTCCACACAAGAGATTGGTGCAAAAACTGGAGGACCAAGCAGGCATAACAGGGAAGGCACTACAATGGATCAGGGAATACTTGTCAGGAAGACAGCAGCGAGTCATGGTACGTGGCGAGGTGTCAGAGTGGGCACCTGTGACCAGCGGGGTCCCACAGGGGTCAGTCCTAGGACCAGTGCTGTTTCTGGTATTTGTGAACGACATGACGGAAGGAATAGACTCTGAGGTGTCCCTGTTTGCAGATGACGTGAAGTTGATGAGAAGAATTCACTCGATCGAAGACCAGGCAGAACTACAAAGGGATCTGGACAGGCTGCAGATCTGGTCCAGCAATTGGCTCCTGGAGTTCAATCCCACCAAGTGCAAAGTCATGAAGATTGGGGAAGGGCAAAGAAGACCGCAGACAGAGTACAGTCTAGGGGGCCAGAGACTACAAACCTCACTCAAGGAAAAAGATCTTGGGGTGAGTATAACACCAGGCACATCTCCTGAAGCGCACATCAACCAAATAACTGCTGCGGCATATGGGCGCCTAGCAAACCTCAGAACAGCATTCCGACATCTTAATAAGGAATCATTCAGGACCCTGTACACCGTGTACGTTAGGCCCATATTGGAGTATGCGGCACCAGTTTGGAACCCACACCTAGCCAAGCACGTAAAGAAACTAGAGAAAGTGCAAAGGTTTGCAACAAGACTAGTCCCAGAGCTAAGAGGTTTGTCCTATGAGGAGAGGTTAAGGGAAATCAACCTGACGACACTGGAGGACAGGAGAGATAGGGGGGACATGATAACGACATACAAAATACTGAGAGGAATTGACAAGGTGGACAAAGACAGAATGTTCCAGAGATTGGACACAGTAACAAGGGGACACAGTTGGAAGTTGAAGACGCAGATGAATCACAGGGATGTTAGGAAGTATTTCTTCAGCCACAGAGTAGTCAGTAAGTGGAATAGTTTGGGAAGCGATGTAGTGGAGGCAGGATCCATACATAGCTTTAAGCAGAGGTATGATAAAGCTCACGGCTCAGGGAGAGTGACCTAGTAGCGATCAGTGAAGAGGCGGGGCCAGGAGCTCGGACTCGACCCCCGCAACCTCAACTAGGTGAGTACAACTAGGTGAGTACACACACACACAGACACACACGCAGTGTTATACCATTCTCACCACACTGAACCAATACCTTGTCGTCCAGCTTGCACTAGACTTTGATCCAAGGCAGCCAGCTTTCAGGGAGAAGGCTTACAGGTTTTCATCTCATCCCCTGCATGCATCAGTCCTTTCTAAAAATTTCTCTTATACGTTTAAAGATATATTTTTTTTATTAATGTTATGTAAAAAATTTAATTTTGCACCAAAAGAATCTTAGAAAACTTACCTAACCTTATTATAACAAGAACAATTTATTTTAGCCTAACAAAACTAAATATATTTTAGATTTGTTTACAGTAATTTAATACTAAAGAAACATAGTGAAATATATTTTTTTCGTTAGTTTCAGAATGATTTTGGTGAAATTATTGCATAAACAAATTTTCGCTTGTCCTATATGGAAAGATGAGCGTTGCTATTTAAGCTAAGATCGCAAGTTCTGCCTAATCGGCACGACATATATATATATATATATATATGTGTGTGTGTGTGTGTGTGTGTGTGTGTGTGTGTGTGTGTGTGTGTGTGTGTGTGTGTGTGTGTGTGTGTGTGTGTGTGTGTGTGTGTGTGTGTGTGTGTGTGTATATATATATATATATATATATATATATATATATATATATATATATATATATAGATAGATATAGATATATATAGATACATAGTAGTCTTAAATTATGCAACGTTTTACCCACAGATGAAACGTCGTATTTATTACTTACCGGTGTTACCATTTTTGTTTAGAATGTTCCTCATGACCAGCGGAAAAAAACAAAGAAAGAAGAATGGGAACATATATTGGTTAAACGAAGGAGGGAAGAAACAAAAATATGAAAATAAAGTTCAGAAAACTTCAGGAGAATCATGAAATATATTCTGAGATGTTTAATACGAGGCTTAGGTTAAAGTTAATCCACCTGGGAGGGTTGAGTGTTAGATAAAGATTAAAGTTGAGTGTTACACTTGAGTGGGGCGAGGGGGAGTTACTAGTGCAGGAGAGTGGGGGGCAGAGGGGAAGAAAGGGGAAATAGGGTGGGTGGGTGGGTGGTGGAAGGGTGTTCTCACCCTTCCCCCTGGCGATGAATGGTAATGTTATGTGTGGAGGGTGAAGGTCTGGCTTCCTGCCCTCACACGCTGCCTGCACACACACATACACACGCACACATATACACACGCACACAAACATACACACGCACACATGCACACATGCACACACACACACACACACACACACACACACACACACACACACACACACACACACACACACACACACACACAAAGAAGTGTTCACAGAGGAGACAGAAGGGCCTCCAGAAAGGCGGTGAGGTGGGGTACACCATCAAGTGTTGGACACAATACATCCAACCGAGGAAGAAGTGAAGAGGCTGCTAAGCGAGCTAGATACCTCAAAGGCGATGGGGCCAGATAACTCTCCATGAAGACTACCGGAAGTATGGAAGTCAGCAAATGTAGTCCCAGTTTTTTTTTTTTTTTAAAGACAGACACGAAGCATTAAACAACAGACCAGTGTCACTGACGTGTATAATAAGTAAGGTCATGGAGAAAATTATCAGGAAAAGCGTGGTGGAGCACCTAGAAAGGAATGAGTTTAACGACACCCAGCAGGGTTTCAGGGACGGGAAATCCTGCATCACAAACCTACTGGAGTTCTATGACAGGGTGACGGCAGTAAGACAAGAGAGAGAGAGAGAGAAGGGTGGATAGATTGCATTTTCTTGGACTGCAAGAAGGCGTTTGACATAGTTCCACACAAGAGATTAGTGCAAAAGCTTGAGGACCAAGCAGGGATAACAGTGAAGGCACTACAATGGATCAGGGAATACATGTCAGGAAGAGAACAGTGAGTCATGATACGTGGCGAGGTGTCAGAGTGGGCGCCTGTAACGAGCGGGGTGCCACAGGGATCAGTCCTAGGACCGGTGCTGTTTCTGGTATTTGTGAACGGCATGACGGAAGGAATAGACTCCGAAGTGTCCCTGTTTGCGGATGATGTGAAGTTGATGAGAAGAATTCGATCGGACGAGGACCAGGCAGAACTACAGAGGGATCAAGGCAGGCTGCAGGCCTGGTCCAGCAATTGGCTCCTAGAGTTCAACCCCATCAAGTGCAAAGTCATGAAGATAGGGGAAGGGCAAAGAAGACCACAGACGGAGTACAATCTAGGGGGCCAGAGGCTGCAAACTTCACTCAAGGAAAAGGATCTTGGGGTGAGTATAACACTGGACACATCTCTTGAGGCGCACATCAAGCATACGGGCTCCTGGCAAACCTAAGAACAGCATTTCGACATCTAAATAAAGAGTTATTCAGGACCCTGTACACTTTGTACGTTAGGCCTATGCATATTGGAGTATGCAGCGCCAGTTTGGAACCCTCACCTAGCCAAGCATGTGAGGAAACTAGAGAAAGTGCAAAGGTTTGCAACAAGACTAGTCCTGGAGCTAAGGGGTATGTCCTACGAGGAGAGGTTAAGGGAAATCGACTTGACGACACTGGAAGACAGGAGAGTTAGGGATGGATATGACGACAAATAAAATGCTGAGAGGAATCGACAAGGTGGACAGAGACAGGATGTTCCAGAGATGAGACACAGCAACAAGGAGTCACAGTTAGAAACTGAATACTCAGATGAACTACAGGGATGTTAGGAAGTCTTTCTTCAGTCACAGAGTTGTCAGGAAGTGGAATAGTCTGGGTAGTGATGTAGTGGAGGTAGGATCCATACATAGCTTTAAGAAGAGGTATGGTAAAGCTCATGGGGCGGGAAGAGTGACCGAGTAGCGGCTAGTAAAGAGGCGGGGGCCAGAAGCTGTGACTCGAACCCTGCAACCACCACTAGGTGAGCACACAGTCACGCTACCAGCAGGTCACCAGTCACTAGGTGAAAACTCACTTTAAATCCCCCTGTTCCCTCCTATCTCTAACACTCATCTCTTTCCCTCTCTCTCCTATACTTCAGAACTTCCCCACCATCATCATTCCTTCCTTGGAGTCTTCTCACGTTTCATCCCCTCAAACAAACAGAAGGACAGGGAAAAATCCCCGACAGAGAGGGAAGACTCAGAGTGTGATAAACAAGTGTTGGAGTCACTAACACGAGAGGTAAAGGAGAAAACAGCGGAGGAAAAATTTACATTCACAGCCTTGACAGAGACCACAAAATAAAATGCAGATGGCCAGAAACCACTGAGGAAAAAAGAAACCTGAAATCAGGAACCTCAGATATTATTTTTTCAAGAAACATTAAGAAATTTCATTTTTAACTAAAATTAAGATATATACGGATTAAAAAAAATACTGTAGATTTTACTTTAGAAAAAAATATATACGGATTAAAAAAAATTACTGTAGATTTTACTTTAGAAAAAAAAAATTTAAACATTACCATACGTAAAAAAAAATGTGAAAAGCAATCTTTGGTGTTTACTGTAGCATGTAAAGTGATAAGTGAAGAGTTAGAGGCCATGGTGAGAGTAATATACAACCCCCCACCAAACAGCAGGAAGGGCAGTGCGGTAAGAGCGGAACTACACAAGTATTGAAAACAACAGCCCTCACAAAAATTTAAGAACAGCTAAAGAAATAATGGAGATTTTTTTAAGGAGACTGTGTGACCAAGAACACGGCCAGGAAGCCTGGAACACACAAAGCAAACTTAATAAAGGGAGTGATCAAGCAAACTTAATAAAGGGAGTAATCAAGCAAACCTTATAAAGACAATGATAAAGCAAACCTTATAAAGACAATGACCACGGGCCAGTTTTTTCTGTAACAAAATTAGATACATCATCAGTGTGCTGCTGCACTATTCTACATGTTTCCCCGGTCATACTTCACGCAGCATGGTGCTCATGCAAGGTGTTGCAATGTGTCAGCCTGAGCTGGGAGACTTTAGTAGTGTCAGCCTGAGCTGGGAGACTTTAGTAGTGTCAGCCTGAGCTGGGAGACTTTAGTAGTGTCAGCCTGAGCTGGGAGACTTTAGTAGTGTCAGCCTGAGCTGGGAGACTTTAGTAGTGTCACCCTGAGCTGGAAGACTTTAGTAGTGTCAGCCTGAGCTGGAAGACTTTAGTAGTGTCAGCCTGAGCTGGGAGACTTCAGTAGTGTCAGCCTGAGCTGGAAGACTTTAGTAGTGTCAGCCTGAGCTGGGAGACTTTAGTAGTGTCAGCCTGAGCTGGGAGACTTTAGTAGTGTCAGCCTGAGCTGGGAGACTTTAGTAGTGTCAGCCTGAGCTGGGAGACTTTAGTAGTGTCAGCCTGAGCTGGGAGACTTTAGTAGTGTCAGCCTGAGCTGGGAGACTTTAGAAGTGTCAGCCTGAGCTGGGAGACTTCAGTAGTGTCACCCTGAGCTGGGAGACTTCAGCAGTGTCAGCCTGAGCTGGAAGACTTTAGAAGTGTCACCCTGAGCTGGGAAACTTCAGTAGTGTCAGCCTGAGCTGGGAGACTTTAGAAGTGTCAGCCTGAGCTGGGAGACTTCAGTAGTGTCAGCCTGAGCTGGGAGACTTTAGAAGTGTCACCCTGAGCTGGGAAACTTCAGTAGTGTCAGCCTGAGCTGGGAGACTTCAGTAGTGTTAGCCTGAGCTGGGAGACTTCAGTAGTGTCAGCCTGAGCTGGAAGACTTTAGAAGTGTCACCCTGAGCTGGGAAACTTCAGTAGTGTCAGCCTGAGCTGGGAGACTTTAGAAGTGTCAGCCTGAGCTGGGAGACTTCAGTAGTGTCAGCCTGAGCTGGGAGACTTCAGTAGTGTCAGCCTGAGCTGGGAGACTTCAGTAATGTCACCCTGAGCTGGAAGACTTTAGAAGTGTCAGCCTGAGCTGGGAGACTTCAGTAGTGTCAGCCTGAGCTGGAAGACTTCAGTAGTGTCAGCCTGAGGTGGGAGACTTCAGTAGTGTCAGCCTGAGCTGGGAAATTTCTATAGTGTCAGCCTGAGCTGGGAGACTTCAGTAGTGTCAGCCTGAGCTGGGAGACTTCAGTAGTGTCACCCTGAGCTGGAAGACTTTAGAAGTGTCAGCCTGAGCTGGGAGACTTCAGTAGTGTCAGCCTGAGCTGGAAGACTTCAGTAGTGTCAGCCTGAGCTGGGAGACTTCAGTAGTGTCAGCCTGAGCTGGGAGACTTCAGCAGTGTCAGCCTGAGCTGGGAAACTTCAGTAGTGTCAGCCTGAGCTGGAAGACTTCAGTAGTGTCAGCCTGAGCTGGGAGACTTCAGTAGTGTCAGCCTGAGCTGGGAGACTTCAGTAGTGTCAGCCTGAGCTGGGAGACTTCGGTAGTGTCAGCCTGAGCTGGGAGACTTCAGTAGTGTCAGCCTGAGCTGGGAGACTTCAGTAGTGTCAGCCTGAGCTGGGAGACTTCAGTAGTGTCACCCTGAGCTGGAAGACTTTAGAAGTGTCAGCCTGAGCTGGGAGACTTCAGTAGTGTCACCCTGAGCTGGAAGACTTCAGTAGTGTCAGCCTGAGCTGGGAGACTTCAGTAGTGTCAGCCTGAGCTGGAAGACTCTAGTAGTGTCAGCCTGAGCTGGGAGACTTCAGTAGTGTCAGCATGAGCTTGGAGACTTCAGTAGTGTCAGCCTGAGCTGGGAGACTTCAGTAGTGTCAGCCTGAGCTGGAAGACTCTAGTAGTGTCAGCCTAAGCTGGGAGACTTCAGTAGTGTCAGCATGAGCTGGGAGACTTTAGAAGTGTCAGCCTGAGCTGGGAGACTTCAGTAGTGTCAGCCTGAGCTGGAAGACTTCAGTAGTGTCAGCCTGAGCTGGAAGACTTCAGTAGTGTCACCCTGAGCTGGGAGACTTCAGTAGTGTCAGCCTGAGCTGGAAGACTTCAGTAGTGTCAGCCTGAGCTGGAAGACTTCAGTAGTGTCACCCTGAGCTGGAAGACTTTAGAAGTGTCAGCCTGAGCTGGAAGACTTCAGTAGTGTCAGCCTGAGCTCGGAGACTTCAGTAGTGTCAGCCTGAGCTGGAAGACTTCAGTAGTGTCAGCCTGAGCTGGGAGACTTCAGTAGTGTCAGCATGAGCTTGGAGACTTCAGTAGTGTCAGCCTCAGCTTGGAGACTTCAGTAGTGTCAGCCTGAGCTGGGAGACTTCAGTAGTGTCAGCCTGAGCTGGGAGACTTCAGTAGTGTCACCCTGAGCTGGAAGACTTTAGAAGTGTCAGCCTGAGCTGGGAGACTTCAGTAGTGTCACCCTGAGCTGGAAGACTTCAGTAGTGTCAGCCTGAGCTGGGAGACTTCAGTAGTGTCAGCCTGAGCTGGGAGACTTCAGTAGTGTCAGTCTGAGCTGGGAGACTTCAGTAGTGTCAGCATGAGCTGGGAGACTTCAGTAGTGTCAGCCTAAGCTGGGAGACTTCAGTAGTGTCAGCCTGAGCTGGAAGACTTCAGTAGTGTCAGCCTGAGCTGGAAGACTTCAGTAGTGTTAGCCTGAGCTGGAAGACTTCAGTAGTGTCAGCCTGAGCTGGAAGACTTCAGTAGTGTCAGGTTGAACTGTGAGTCTTCAGAAAGTCAATGAGGACATCATCAATCAATCCAGTAAATGGTTCATCAGCTACGACAGTTTCAAAGGTTTCCTTGCAGCAGAGCGGCAAGATTTCACCTGCTTGTCATCCTACACGGACCTGACGACAGATAGACCAGGTTGTCCGGTAAGCCAGAGGAAGGCCTCGGTCAGCTGACCAAAAGCTCTAGATGCAGCTCATCAAATAACTAAGACCCGCGTCAGGAAACACCTGTCCTGTATCCTGACAAACCTTACCTAACCTAACACTGGTGGAATGTTTTCAATGGGGAAAATATCAGCCCAGGGGAAATGGAATGAGAAATTCCTTTGCAGGAAGCACGGTAATAATAGAGAATTGGATAGGAGAGCAACACCAGGAATGGCGGGCAGGTGTTATACACGAAGTGTCGGGTGACACTGTGTGTGTGAGACACTTGGTATGTGGGTGTCCTACAAAGCGGCATGAGAGACGGCGGCAGTTTGTCACTTGTCGACAGTAGTAAGTGGCAGACTGTCACTTGCTGACAGTAGTAAGTGGCAGTCTGTCACTTGTCGACAGTAGTAAGTGGCAGTTTGTCATTTGTTGGCATTCGTAAGGGGCAGTTTGTCACTTGTTGACAATCATAAGTGGCAGTTTGTTATTTGCTGATAATAGTAAGGGGCAGTTTGTCACTTGTTAACAAGCGGCAGTTTGTCACTTGTCGACAAGCGGCAGTTTGTCACTTGTCGACAGCTATAAGTAGCAGTCTGTAACTTGTTGACAACTGTAAGGGGCAGTTTGTCACTTGTCGACAAGTGGCAGTTTGTAACTTGTCGGCCTCCATAAATGGCAGCTTGTCACTTAAAACTGGACAGAATGCCAAGCTGGGCACTGGATATACACACCTGTAACCACGAACGAGTGGTATTGACCAATAACAACGCTGCGCTAGCCAAGGATTCGAGCCCATGTTGTACTGGCCATGTGGTTCTCGCTTACCATGAGGCAGGCCAGTACAACATGGGTTCGAATCCTTGGCTAGCGCAGTGTTGTTATTGACCTAAAGGTATGTTTCTCGGTGTATATACGCTGAGACGTGTATGTCTGTCAGTGTATACACATTGAGAGATAAGATAAGATAAGATTTCGTTCGAATTTTTAACCCCGGAGGGTTACACAAATAACCCGCACATAAAAGACAGAAGCTTACGACGACGTTTCGGTCCGACTTGGACCATTGGTGACTTTGTCAATGGTCCAAGTCGGACCGAAACGTCGTCGTAAGCTTCTGTCTTTTATGTGCGGGTTATTTGTGTATCGTTCCAGTCACGGTATTGTGCCTTTTTGTTATTCCCGGAGGGTT
Source organism: Cherax quadricarinatus (assembly GCF_038502225.1). Classification (NCBI taxonomy): domain Eukaryota; kingdom Metazoa; phylum Arthropoda; class Malacostraca; order Decapoda; family Parastacidae; genus Cherax; species Cherax quadricarinatus. The sequence continues at coordinate 9,115,729 of NC_091330.1, forward strand.
AGCCACCCAGGATAACCCAAGAAAGTCAGTGCGTCATCGAGGACTGTCTAACTTATTTCCATTGGGGTCCTTAATCTTGTCCCCCAGGATGCGACCCACACCAGTCGACTATCACCCAGGTACCTATTTGCTGCTAGGTGAACAGGACAATAGGTGTAAGGAAACGTGTCGGAATTTCCACCCGCCGGGAATCGAACCCGGGCCCTCCGTGTGTGAAGCGGGAGCTTTAGCCACCAGGCCACCGGGCCTCCGGGCCTCTCAGTGTATATACACTGAGAGTCTGCTGAAATTTCTTTTATTCGTAATAAAGTATTCTTGACTGGTGTAGTCGACAGGTTTTAAACCCAACTATAAAAAAGAGAGTCTTTTTGTGAATAATTCCAGCCGTGATATTGTGAATTCATTTATTCGTTCTCTCTCTATCGGTGTGCATTATGAGAGGGAGCAGTGTGTATGAGAGGGCGATGTGTATAAGGGCAGTATGTATGAGAGGGGCGGGGTGTATGAGAGAGGGCAGTGTGTATGAGGGACGGTGTGTATGAGAGAAGGCGGTGTGTATGAGGGGAGCGGTGTGTATGAGAGAGGGCAGTGTGTATGAGAGAAGGCAGTGTGTATGAGGGGGGCGGTGTGTATGAGAGAGGGCAGTGTGTATGAGAGAAGGCGGTGTGTATGAGGGGGGCGGGGTGTATGAGAGAGGGCAGTGTGTATGAGGGACGGTGTGTGAGTGAGCGGTGCGTATGAGGGCGGTGTGTATGAGGGGGCGGTGTGTATGAGTGGGCTTTGTGTATGAGAGGGACGGTGTGTATGAGAGGAACGGTGTGTATGAGAGAGCGGTGCGCGAGAGAGGGCAGTGTCTATGAGGGGGAGTATGAGAGGGACGGTGTGTATGAGGGCGGTGTGTATGAGGGGGCGGTGTGCATGAGAGAGGGCGGTGTATGAGAGTGGGCAGTGTGTACGAGGGGGCAGTGTGTATGAGAGAGGGCGGTGTGTATGAGGGGGCGGTGTGTATGAGAGGGACGGTGTGTATGAGAGAGGGCGGTGTGTATGAAAGGAACGGTGTGTATGAGAGAGGGCGGTGTGTATGAGAGGGCGGTGTGTATGAGGGCGGTGTGTATAAGGGGGCTGTGTGTATGAGAGGGGCGGTGTGTATGAAAGAAGGCGGTGTGTATGAGGGGGCGGTGTGTATAAGAGAGGGCGGTATGTATGAGAGGGACGGTGTGTATGAGAGAGCGGTATGTATGATGAGGCGGTGTATGAGAGGGCGGTGTGTATGAGGGGAGCGGTGTGTATGAGAGGGACGGTGTGTATGAGAGAGGGCAGTGTGTATGGCAGAGGGCGGTGTGTATGAGGGGGCGGTGTGTATGAGACGGACGGTGTGCATGAGAGGGGTTGGTGTGTAGGAGAGGGACGGTGTGTATGAGAGGGGACGGTGTGTATGAGAGGGACAGTATGAGAGGGGTCGGTGTGTATGAGAGGGGGCGGTGTGTATGAGAGGGGGCGGTGTGTATGAGAGGGACAGTATGAGAGGGGTCGGTGTGTATGAGAGGGGGCGATGTGGTCGGCCATCAGGCAGGGGCGACCCTAGTCGATACTACCACCCGGGTCAAGGTCCACCACACCAACAACCACAATCCTCCACTAACTACAATCCTTCACAGCAACAACCACAATCCTCCACACCAACAACTAAAATCCTCTACACGAACAACTACAATCCTCCATCAACTACAATCCTTCACACCAACAACCACAATCCTCCACACCAACAATTAAAATCCTCTACACCAACAATTACAATCCTCCACACCAACAACCACACTCCTCCACACCAAGAACCACAATCCTTCCTCGCCAATAACTACAATCCTCCACACCAAAAACCGCAATCCTCCACACCAACAACCACAACCTCGCCAACAACCACAATCTTCCACCTCGCCAACACCTGCAACCCTCCTATGTCAGATATGAGACTGGGAAAGAGATCTTAGGCAAATACTGTGCCTCGGTGCCTTGGGGAAGCGAACATTCAAGTACCTATTTTAGTGATAGGTGAACATGGACAGCAGGTGTCTTAAGGAAGCACATCCTGTTGCCGCCCGTACTGGGAATCGACCCCCGGACCTCAGTGTGTGAGCTGAGTGCGCTAGCAATCGAGCTACGGGACACCGTCTTTTAGTCATACTTGTCAAAGACTTCTGCGAAATCTGTATACACTACATCTGCATTTTACTTGTCTTCCAGCGCATTTAGGACCATATTGTAATGGTCCATCATTTGTGAGAGGTATGAGCGATCTGCCCTAAACCCATGTTGACCTGGGCTTAGCCAGCGTTGTGATTACATGTGATCAGTAATCCACATTTTTACAACTCTTTCTTTACTTTACTGCCCCTCTAGTGGAGTGAGTCTATATCTGTGGTTTTTAATGACTGCGGGATGACTCCTGGGTTCAAGTTTCATCTCCATAGAGTATTTACGGCAAGAGATGTTGGTTTCTTATAGTTCTTGATAAATATGGAATTTACGAGTCTGGGTAGAGTGCTTGGGCATGCTTATGGAGATATGAGCAGAGTTTTGAGTCTCATCCATGAGGAACTCATCTAGATTGTCAATATTTTAGACTGATTATTAATTCGTTGAACATAGTCCTCTTGTCACATCAGCATTTTACTCGCTTCTGCACTTCAAACTGCACTCGTATACCCACAACAACCACACTCCCCCACCCCCACACTAACAACACTTCCACAACAACCATTAGATCCCTCCCACCGTACCAACCACATCCCTAGTACCACACCAACCACCATACCCCATTACACATCACAATACACACGCACACACACACACACACACACACACACACACACACACACACACACACACACACACACACACACACACACACACACACACACACACACACAGAAGTAGGGTGACCCTAAAAGAAGAGAAAAATACTTTCACCGTCATTCATTTAGTCACTGCTGTCTCGCCAGAAACGTGCTTACATCACAGTTCTGATCACCCTCTGTACAGCAACATCCTCACGTCCCCAGAGTGCAGGCACCATACTTCCCACCTCCATAATTTAGGAATATCCCATGTATATACGCGAATGGGTGCGTATATTAGTGTATATACACCGAAAGATGTATATACACACCTCTCGGGTTATCCATGAGAGAGGTTTGGACTGAACCTATTTCATACAAATTACAAAATAAAGTGCATATACATCAAGAGATGTTTGTATAATTCAGTGCATTTACACCGCGAGATATGTATATTTAAGTGTATTTACACTGTGATGTGTGTATCTCTCAGGATAAATACACAGGGTTTGCCTTAAATTTTATATCTGGGATTAAAGTGTTTTTGATGTTTTAACGTTTAAGGGAATTTTAGCCTTAACCTTCATGCAGTCGATGGGCACTAAACCCAACAAATTATCTTATTAACCATCTGTCTTCTCCTCAGAACAATGTAGTGAGACTTACAAAGAACCAGTTAATGGTCCAAGTCGAACCGAAAGGTCGTCATAAGTTTCACTTATGGCCCGTCCATGGCCCCGAGCCATGAACGTGCCATGGACGAGGCCTCAACGCGACACACGTAGTCAGTGCCCCAACGGCGGACACAGCCAGAGTGGCAAGTGTCTGGATACATCACCAGTGTGCTACTAACTCATTATGTAGGCTAGACAGTGGGAACAAAAGTTAGCTATGTTCCCCAGTCATACTCCATCACACAGGATGGGTGATACACATAGTGTTGAAATGGGAGACTTCGGTAGTGTCAGCCTGAGTGTAGATAAATAGTTCAGAGAACTGGTAAGTTGATAAATTAGACACATATGCAACACTTGTGTATCTTTATTAAGGAAACGTTTTGCCACACTGTCAACCTGAGTTGGGAAACTTCACTAGCGTTAACCTGAGCTAGACTTCAGTAGTGTCACCTTGAGTTGGAAGACTTCGGTAAGGCGATGAAGATATCGTCAAGTATTCCATTAAAGTTTCATCCACTACAGCAGCTTCAAAGGTTTCCTTCCAGCAGAGCTGGAGTTACTATCACTTGGGAAATAACATCTCTCATACAAAATAGAAATAGAATTTTCATGAAGATATCTCCATCGTTCCAGAGAGGGGCAATAAAAAAAATTATGTTAGGTATTTTATACCATTTTAATGTTCAAAAAAAATTATGTAGAAAAGAGACAAAACTCGCTAGTTGTAGCGGTACAACATTTCGCTCACGATTTGATAAAACTCTGCACAGAGCGAAAAGTGTCGCAGTTAAAGTTTGTTCTGTAACGTGTGTCTTAGTTTCTCTACTGCCGACGGTATGAGATATGGGTCCAGCTGTGTAGTTAGTAACTTGAAGTGTTGCAACAACTGTGTTACAACAGCTGTGTGTTTCAGCAGCTATGTACTGAAGCAGCTGTGCTGCAAGAACTATGTGTAATGGAAATATATGTAAGGGATGATGATGATGGTGGTGAGTGGTGGTGGTAGTGGTAGTGGTGGTAGAGGTGGTGATTGGTTGGCGGTGGTTAGAACTGCGGTAGATGTGAGTTGGGGGGCGGGGTAGTTAGATAACGTCGGAGACTGTGGTTAAGTATTACCGAAACTACCCCACCACACAGAATCACAACCTTACACAGCTATACACATACGTACGACTGGGCGTACGAGGGCAAGAAACTGGTACAACAGCGGCGGGGCTGGGAGCTGTGACTTGATACCCCGCAGTCACGACTAGGCGAGTACACCTTCACCCATTCTTCGTAAGAAAACAACCTTCTGACGAGGTCGTTAATCAGTTGACGACCATTACAATGGCTCCTTCGAACTATCAGCATGCCTGGAGTGGTAATTCTCTTGTTCTTAAGACTCGGCCACAAATGATCGCTGGAGTGGGTTCACTGCTGCTGGTGTTCCTCTGAAGGTAGAGGGCGTGGCAGTGACTAGTCACTGGTGTGGCAGAGACTAATCACTGGCGTAGCAATGGCTAGTAGCTGGCGTGGCAGTGGCTAGTCACTGGAGCGTGGCAGACTAGTCAATGACATGGAAGAAACTTACAAAACGTGTGAAAAGCCACGTATATAACTGAGGATAAACGATGGTTTGTCGACGCTCTCTATCATCAAGCGTTCCCTGTGTTTGTTTACAGAGCAACTGTTACATACATGTTTGTTGAGTGAAATTGCTTCATGTTGTTGTTATTGTTTTTTGTTATTGCTTTCCTTGTTGTTGTTAAAATGATCATAGGAAAGAGCAAGGTGATGAAAGTAAACGAATATCTAGATAATTAAAGAACATAAAAAAGAGGAACACTGCAGGAGGCCTACTGGCCCATACTAGGCCGGTCGTTCTCAAACCCAAACCTGCTAACAAAAATATTTTCCCAACCCATTTTCAATGTTACCTAAAGAATAATCTTTGATAACCCTATTAATTCATGTGCATGCCAAAGATGGAATGTTGTTAGCTATTTGTGAGTGGACCTGTCGACGGACGGGTCTATGAAAGATGAACCGAGCCTTGGAAATTGACGAGGGGGAAAAAGGTGAGTGATGCACTGAAGCATCTGTACAGACAAAGAATTTTATCCATGGAGACAAAAGAGGAATGTACTAGAGTATAATTGAACACTCTTATATTGGTATGAAGCATGGGTTTAAACGTTGCAACGAGAGGAGGTTGGAGGAAGTGGAGATGTCGTGTCTGAGGGCAATGTGTGGTGTGAATATTATGCAGAGAACTGGCATCTTGAAGATTAGAAGGTGTAAAGTTACCAAAACCATTATTCAGAGGGCTGAGGAGTTATTGGGGTGGTTTGAACGTTTAGAGAAGATGGAAAAAATATAATGATTAAGAGGGTATATAAATCTGGGGTGGAGGGCAGTAGGGGTAGGGGTCGTCCTAGGAAAGGCTGGAGGGAGGGAGTAAAGGAGGTTTTGAATGCTAGTGGCTTTGACACTAACAGGGTTGTGTGAGCATGTTAAATAGGAGTGGAGGAAAGTAGATCTTATGACATGACCTAACGTAAATTAACTTAACCCAATCTAACCTCACGTAAACTAGCCTAATGCAACTCATCTCCAATCGTCAGGGGTCACACAGTGCCTGGAAAATAGGAGGCAATCAAGTTTGATTCGAGGAATGGAAGGGTAACTTTAATTCCTCGGATCAAGAGCCATTCACCAGTATCAAGACAACCTTCTCCCCTGACGGGGAGGGCGAACGATCAATAAAACTGCTTCTCCATTTGGCATCAAACTCCATCCTAGAGCCTCTTAAACACTTCAATCCTTCCACCACTACTGTACTTCCATATTAAATTTTTTGCAATTTTTCCAGCCAAATGCGACTCACAGCAGATCTGGAGTTATGTACACGTTTAAATTGTTGGAAAATACTATTTCAAATAGTTTCAAGGAAACCCCCACCCCCCGTATTTTTCCTTAAAGACGTTTTAATTCAGCTCTCCGATGCTGAGTCCCTGGTCAGTACCGGAGGTGCTGCCTACGTGCATGTATACATCAGGTCTGCAGTTACACATATACATGACAATTTTACCCCGGGACGTGACCTACTTTGGATGTGTTGCATGATTTGTATAGCCACGGGCATGTAGGTGAGTGTCGGAGGTGAAGTGGAGAATGGTGAACGTGGTGAAATGACTACGTAGGTGGTCACTATCTACATACCCAAAGGCATGTAGGTGGGTGTCGGAGGTCGAGGTGGAGAATGATGAACCTGGTGATAGTGAGCACTTAGGTCTATAGTTATGGTGACCAGGTAAACATAATGAAGAATTTGGCACATGTGCAACATCTGGGTATCTTTACTGTAGACATTTCGCCATCCAGTGGTTTTATTAATATAATTTCAAGGACATAATGGGAAGATAGTAAAACTATATACAAAAGACGATGTAATCAGTCCCTCAGCCTTGAAAATTGTGAAGAGCATGTACACATACATGCTTTGATTGGTATCACTTATTTCTCACCTCTTGGATTTTATCATATCTATTCTTGAAGCTGGATAGTCTGCCTCCATCACTGTCTCATCAAAGTCAGTCCACTTTTCAACCAACCTGAGACTAAAGAAATACTTTCTTACATCCTTATAGGCCATCTGTGTCTTCTGTTTCCTTCTATATTTTCTTGATCCTGATCCTCTTCGTTCATTCTATCTTTATCTGCCCCATCACTTTCCCTTAAGATACTGTATGTCATTATCATGTTTTCTCAGGGGCTGGGCAAGAATTTCTATACCGGGATGTCTTAGTGGTGGCTTTCTAGCTGCAAGACGGGGCTAGGAGACTTCTTTGAAAGCAGCGTTATTAATACTATTATTTTTATTTGGGAAAATGGGTGAATTTTGAGGGGTTGATGTCCCCGACGGCATCTCCCTGCCTTGGCGCCGCCTCTTTCTTCTCTCGTTTTTCTCTCCGCCAAGGTCGTCAGGTGCAGTTCCTTCAGTCTCTCCTCACAGTGTATTCCTCTCAGTTCTGGTACTAGTCTGGTTAAAAACTTTCGGACCTTTGTTCGAGTATCTTCACTTGCTTGACCAGGTGTGGACTCCATGCTGGGGCTGCGTATTCACTGCGTACTCACAGTGAAGTGGTGAGGCAAACTAGGAGACATTCAGAATTGAAGGTGGATCATGATCTCTTGTAGCGAGACTGGTCTCTCTAATTACTCTTGTAGCGAGACTGATCTCTCCAATCACTCTTGTAGCGAGACTGGTCTCTCCAATCACTCTTGTAGCGAGACTGATCTCTCCAAACACTCTTGTAGCGAAACTGGTCTCTCCAGTCATTCTTGTATCGCGACTAGTCTCTCCAGTCATTCTTGTATCGCGACTAGTCTCTCCAGTCACTCTTGCTGCAAGACTGGTGTTTTTAATCACTCTTATAGCGAGACTGGTCTCTCCAGTCACTTTTGCTGCGAAAGTGGTGTCTCCAGTGACTTTTATAGCGAGGTTGGTCTTTGGAAAGACGACTCCTCTTTAACTGGTAGTTACTAGCTTCACTCACACCTAGTCTCGCGAGTCCTGTCATATATACATTCTTAAAGGTGCGGCAGGAGCTTGCCTCCACCCCTCCTACAACCACGTCAGTGCACTCTCAAAGTCACCACACTGAACAAATGTTTTCTGGCATCATCCCGGCGACACACCTGCTGCTTTAATTTACATCTTTTTCAACCCACATCACATCCCTCCCATCCCTTCCTTGTTCCAGTTTCCATCTTTTGTAACTGTGTTTTACTGTACACCCTGTCAGGTCCTCTGGGTTCCGTGTCTGGTTCATTTATTTTCTACTGGGTTCAGTCATTGTAATTCCCCTTATAGGTCAATATTATGAGGTTCGGTCATTGTAGTTTCTCCTCACAGGTCTATATTATGAGGTTCAATTATTTTAGTTTCTCCTCATTGGTAAATATCACGAGGTTCAGATATTTAAGTCCAATGTTGTCAGGTTCATATATTTTAGTCTCATCACATAGGTTACTCCCTCAGTTCTGGTGTCGGGTTTGTTGCGAATCTCTGCAGCTTCTCTAATTTCTTAAGGTGCTCTACAAAGTGTGGGCTCCATGCTGGTGCTGCATACTCTTCGACAGGCGTGGCATGTGTGGTATATTGGGGGTCATGAAAAACTCCTTGTTGAGATTCCTGCAAGCTAGTCTTAGGCTGTAAATCGTGCACTTGCTTCAAAAGAAATTCAGTGTATGTGTGTGTACTCATCTAATTGTACTCGCCTAATTGTGGTTGCAGGGGTCGAGACTCAGCATGTGTGTGTGTGTGTGTGTGTATGTGTGTGTGTGTGTGTGTGTGTGTGTGTGTGTGTGTGTGTGTGTGTGTGTGTGTGTGTGTGTGTGCGTGCGTGCGTGCGTGCGTGCGTGCGTGTGTGTGTGTGTGTGTGTGTGTGTGTGTGTGTGTGTGTGTGTGTGTGTGTGTGTGTGTGTGTGTGTGTGTGTGCACGCGCGCGCGCATGGGTGGGTGGATGGGTGTGGATATAATCAAATATCTCCGTTGGTTGACGGACATAATTCTTTGATGAATTCCTCAGCGCTTTATTTTCCAACGAGACGCATCAAGACCATGAGACAAGAGACTTCAGTTTACGCAGAAAAAAAAAAAAAATAATGATCGTCTGGCCTAGTTAGGATCCCAGCAGTGACAACACTACACTTCAGATGCTCTGTGGACCTGACCATCTCTTCAGTGGATACACTTTCCTTTTCCTGGAAGTTCACTGTCATCTTTAAGAAATTCTAGACCTGAGGCCTGAACTTTTATTATTTTTAAGACTATTATTATTATTGCCGTTATTATATTATTATTATAACCATGGGAGAGCTTTAAACCCGCCAGGGCCATACATCGCCTGGAGGAATGGAAGGCTGATATCAAGGCCTTGGAGCACAAGCCTAATTCCTTGGGTCAAGAGCCCCTCACCGGCATCAAGAAACCTCTTGATTTTTTTACACTAGTTGTAAATCTGGAAATTAAAACTAAAGTTTGTAGAAGTTTCTACCGTTAAAAAAAGTTACGTCATGGCGGAGTTCACACAAGAACAAAAAATATAAATATCGGTTTATCATATACCCAAACTCTCGGAGATAGAAAATTTAATTCACCAGTTGCAAAATACATAATGAAAATCTGTATTAGCTCGCGACAGTCATGCATAACGAATAAATTACGAGAATAAAACATTTCAATAAGCATTTTCTCTAGTTTCTTCCCGTCTTTAAAACCATCTTGCTCTATCATATAAGGGAAACCAGTGAGCTAGCTCTCTTTCTCATGTGATCCCTACTCCAACACAGTCCACTTCACTACACACATAACCTAGCCTAGATTTATGGAAAAAAAAAATGGAGACTGAGAGGGTAAGAGGCACTTAATGGATCCGTAGACTTGTTAAGAGGAGGGACTTTTTGAGGCTCCCCCCGCCGTTCCCCATTGGGAACTGGAGTGACTATCACCCCCTGGGGATGCGCAAGATGACTGGCGTACTTACTGTGGTGTTCATGTCCACCAGCGTACAGATAAAGGCGAGGCTGCTGGCGTATCAAACTGGGTTATGTTCTCTCATGGTGCTGGAGGTGGGAGTTGGGGGGGGCACTGACCAGATGGTTCTCACTGTATCATGGGCACTCTTGGGGCACTGTGGCACTACACTGGGGGGATTTAAAAGGTCACCTGTGTGGAGGGCAGAAGTGGCACGGCCCGCTGAGCTGAATGTAACTGAGGGTGAGCTCAGCACCACACACGGTCGGGCCGCGCCATGTTCAGCCACTCTCTCTCTCTCTCTCTCTCTATCTCTCTCTCCTTCCTCTATTGATTTCTTTCCCGCGCTACAAGGGACAGGCGAGGCTTGCTAGGCGCACCTCAAATGTTACCCAGTACACACACAAGTCCGTACACACAACCAAGTACACACACAAGTACACATACAACCCAGTACACACACAAATACACATACAACCCAGTGCACACACAAGTCGGTACACACACAACCAAGTACACACACACAAGTCAGTACACACAACCCAGTACACATACAACCTAGTACACACGTCAGTACACACACAACCCAGTACACACATAACCTAGTACACACAGCCCAGTATATACACAACCCAGTCACACACGTCAGTACACACACAACCAGTACACACAACCCAGTACATACACAACCCATACATACACAACCCAGTGCACACACACACACACACGTCAGTACACATATAACCCAGTACACACAAGTCGATACACACACACACAACCTAGTATACACACAAGTCAGTACACACACAACCCTGTACACACACATCAGTACACACAACCCAGTACACACACACACACACACACACACACACACACACACACACACGTCAGTACACACATAACCCAGTACACACAAGTCGATACACACACACAACCTAGTATACACACAAGTCAGTACACACACAACCCTGTACACACATATCAGTACACACAACCCAGTACACACAACCCAGTACACACACGTCAGTACACACACAACCCTGTACACACACATCAGTACACACAACCCAGTACACACACGCCAGTATACACACAACCCAGTACACACACGTCAGTACACACAACCCAGTCCACACACAACGCAGTACACATACAACCCAGTACACATACAACCCAGCACACACACACAACCCAGTACACACACAACCCAATACACATACAACCCAGTACACATACAACCCGGTACACACACACACACACACACACACGTCGATACACACACAACCCAACACACACAAGTCAGTACACACACACACAATCCAGAACACAACAATTACTGTCAGTAGACATGAACCTCTCATATCTTCCACCGCATCTACAACAATCTCAAAATTTCGTAGTTCTGTCAACAGGAAAATAAAGACAGTTTGGAAAACTAACTTTCACTGGGACAATGTTTCGCTCGGTTGTAAAATCTTTACCAAGCTCTACAGAGCGAAACATCGCAATAAGAAAGGAATAGGCTGTTTCGTACGTCGTTAGACCGAAAAATAGTCTAAAATTTGTACTCTGAATTCTGACCTAGTTGTGAATTGCAGCAGCCACGGTATTGTGGGTTAGTTGTGAGTTGTGGTAGCCACAGTATTGTGGGTTAGTTGTGAGTTGTGGTAACCACGGTATTGTGGGTTAGTTGTGAGTTGTGGTAGCCACGGTATTGTGGGTTAGTTGTGAGTTGTGGTAGCCACGGTATTGTGGGTTAGTTGTGAGTTGTGGTAGCCACGGTATTGTGACTGATTTCTCATATACTTCTATAAGTAGAGACAGTAAAATCGATGTTTGTATATTGATAAATGTTGCTGAACTAAAAGCTGTCGTGGACAGTGACCTTAGAAAGTACCGTGTTGAACAGTGTCTAGAGAAAGTACCGTGTTGAACAGTGTCTAGAGAAAGTACCGTGTTGAAGAGTGTCTAGAGAAAGTACCGTGTTGAAGTGTCTAGAGAAAGTACCGTGTTGAACAGTGTCTAGAGAAAGTACCGTGTTGAACAATGTCTAGAGAAAGTACCGTGTTGAACAGCGTCTAGAGAAAGTACCGTGTTGAACAGTGTCTAGAGAAAGTACCATGTTGGATAATGACTAGAGAAAGTACCGAGGAGTGTATGGAGAAAGTATTATGTAACTACAGAAAGTACCGTGTTGGACATTCTCTAGAGAACGCCCTATGTTAGACAGTAATTAAAGGAAGCACCATGTTGGACAATACAAAAAAGTACCGTGGTGGACAGTGACTAAAATTATTCTTTTTCCCTCTCCCTTTTCGAAATAAATTCTCTCCATTCTGGGAATTATGTACCGGAGTACTTAAGGTACAGAATTAAAATAAATAATTACTGAACCATACCCCCGGCCGGGATTGAACCCGCGGTCATAGAGTCTCAAAACTCCAGCCCGTCGCGCTAGTGGTTAGCGCGACGGGCTGGAGTTTTGAGACTCTATGACCGCGGGTTCAATCCCGGCCGGGGGTATGGTTTATTTGCAATCGTGTCATTACGATTTCTTAAGTCAAATAATTACTGAGGCTGTAACACCACACACCAGTAAGAGAAATTACGGATTTCATAAAAATTACAAAAAAACATAACACTGTAATTTTAAAACGATGGTTTGAGACATGTTTTTAATTCTGTTTTAATAGCTACTCATTTTTATTTCACTTTCCATACAGGATATATACACCAAGAGGTGTATGTCTCTCGGTGTATATCTCGTGCCGAACATTTAAAATTAAGTCCTTTCTAAAATTTTCTCTTATGCGTTTAAAGATATATTTCTTCTCATTTATGTTAATGGACAAAACTAATAATTTTGTACCAAAATGAACCTTAGAAAAGTTACCTAACCTTATTAGAACAAGCGCAATTTAATTTAGCCTAATCCAGCTAAATATATTTTAAATAAGTTTACAGTAATTTAATAATAAACAAACACAATGAAATTAATATTTTTTCGTTAGGTTCAGAATTTTTACTAAATTATTAATTACTGTATACACAAATTTTCGCTTTCCTTATTCGGCAAGAAGAGCGTTGCTATTTAAGCCAAAATTGCAAGTTTTACCTATTCGGCACGATATATATATATATATATATATATATATATATATATATATATATATATATATATAATTATACGTCTTTCAGAGTATATACAGAGGTGTATATCTTTCGGTGTATATACACAATGAATTTAATCCCTCTTTTAGGAATAAAATATTCTTAACTCTTAGGTTACATTCATCCTTAATGACTCATGTAGTCGATAAGCTTTAAATCCCACTGACCAACCGGCCATTTCATTTTTTAACTCTAATCATTTTTGTTTTTTGGTATGCTCATTTCAGCTTTCTGTTACAATAATTATTCAATTTCTGCCTCACTTTCAGCTATCATAAAAACCGCATATTTTGGTTCTTATCATTTTCAAACTTAACATTAAAATAGTTCCACCCTCTATTTCACTTTTTAGATGATGAATTAGACACATGTGCAACATCTGGGTATCTTTAATCTGTAGACGTTTCGCCATCCAGTGGCTTTATCAATACAATGACATAATCTGAAGTCTAAAAATATATACAAAAGACAGTAGATGATAGGTGAACAGTACCTCAGCCTAGTGGCAGGTGATAAACACTTAATTTTTATCACATAATAACATCTCTTTCTCTACCTCACTTGAAGTTTCTTCTTCTATGACTTGCATGACGAGGTGCTGCAGACGACCAACACTCATGAACATCCTCTCGTGCTGCAGATCGCTGGCGTAACTCTCGTTGACGTAAGGTAAAGAGGCCTTACTGCCATCCTTGCTGGCACCCGCACACTGTAAGTCACCAGAGAACCTTCTTGCTCTGTCTGCCTGGAGGCTCGCATCTAATGAGGGCTCAGAACCATGAGAGGTGCTCCTCCGTCGGGTGTTAAAGCTCGAGGAGCGCTCAGAAACTAGAGAAGAGCTCCGCTGTTTTCCAGAATATCGTCGTTTTCTTTGATCTTTGAGCTTGCGATTTGATATGCGTTTAGATGGGACTAGTTTCCTCTCTGCTACTGATTTCCTTGCACTTTGATTTATGGCGACTGAGGCTGCCAGTGCTGAGGAGGATATGAGAGCTGATATACTGCGACCCACATTATCTGATCTGTAACGAGACAATTTGGACTAAAAAGTTGCGCATCATTTTGGTAGGCACACTTCTCAAACACACTAGCATTGTACTATTATTTTCGTTTCTGAAAGCCAGAGTCACATAATATATACTCGTATACACAGAAAGATGCATGTCTCTCAGTGTATATATGCTGAGAATTTTCTTCAATACCTTTCTTGAGGGATTAAAATATTTTTTTTTTTTGACTGACGGTGAAATGGGTAATACGCAGTCTTAATAATTCTTGCTTAGTTGATAGGCTTCAAGCTCCATTAACCAACCAATTAAGTGTATCCTGCAGTGTATATACGTCGGGAATTCATAATCAGGATTGACCCTAACTGCCTACCATTCCCCAAGCAGTAATTGACCTCCATGAGCTTAGTTCTCTCCCTTGATTAAAATATTAAGCGATTTTGGCTTAAATAGCAACGCTCTTCTTGCCGAATAAGGCAAGCGAAAATTTGTGCATGCAATAATTCCACAAAAATCACTCTGAACCTAACGAAAAAAATATATTTCATTGTGTGTGTTTATTATTAAATTATTGTAAACTTATCTAAAATATATTTAGTTGGATTTGGCTAAATTTAATTGCGCTTGTTATAATTAGGTTAGGTAAGTTTTGAAAGTTTTTGTTTGGTACAAAATATTAATTTTTACACACACACACACACACACACACACACA
>NC_091330.1:9135657-9310657 GCF_038502225.1 Cherax quadricarinatus
TGGCTTTTATTATTCGCCCTCGTAGAAATATATTAAACTAAGGAATATACAATGAGTTGTGTGTATCTCTCTGGGTATACATAGACAGATGTATATCTCTCGTAGTGTATAAACACAGAGGTGTATCTCTCAATGTACCCGCAACAATTCAAGACACCCTCAGTTTTTGAGAGAAAACTTTAGATCATCTTTCGGTCCGTCCCGAACCACTATCACTCATGACCCGACAGTGGCCCAGAGTGGACCGAAACGTCCAAAGCTTCCATCTTCAAACAGTGGGTTACCCGTAAACACTGAACACTTCAGGTTGTCCCTGAAGTCTGAAGCCACAGGCTCTGTGGCGTGGCCAGTGACGAGCCTGGATCACACTCCTAATACCTGTCGCCTTGCATTTAGAGAAACAATACCGTGACTAACAACTCACAAATAAACCTACGGCGTCGTTTCGGTCCGTCTCGAACCAATCTCACGTCACAACTGAGGCGAGAAAGCAGGGAAGAGCAGAAAAAAGGCAGGACGGGAAGAATGAGGGAAGAAGGGAGTAGCGTACATTTTTTGACTTGAATATCTAGTCTACAGTGATATGTCAGCAATAATGATATACGCCCTGGACGCCGTCTGTGAATAAAAACCTTTATTTTTTTTCATATCCCCAATGGTTCTAAATTATGGGATTGTCTAGGGCAGCCTAGTACAATTTTAGCTGGCAGTCCTCACCGCTTCTGTCGCAGCATCCTTAAATTGGCCATAAGGATCCAGGAAGGACTTGTATGTTATCTTGAGGATCTGCATGGGCAGCCAGCAGATCACAAAGATGATCACCACTACGAACATCATCTTCACCACCCTCTTTTTTAAATGGGTCATGACGGGATGTTCTGTAGGGCAGAGTAGTGAATGACCCTGACTTATATGACAGGCTTGAGAAAAAAAAAATGTGGTAACTTAAAAGAAAATAATTTTATCAATACACTTACAACTTACTTTAAAAGTATTTTCTGATTTCAATTTACATACCAAAGTTTTATTTGTCTTTATTTTTTCACATGACCTAGAAATTATGAAAATAAGTAATACTGTTAATCTACAGTACTAAAACAGCTTTTTAATATTTAAGCAAAATTGGATACATCAGCAGTGTGCTGCTATCCTATTCTAAATGATAGTTATACACTTAGAACACCAGCTATATGTTGCTGCCTTAGTTTATAAGATAGTTACACCGTGGGAATACCAACAGTTTGCTGGTAATACACACGCAATAAACACATAAAAGACAAAGTAGTCGCCATTCTTGGATGACTCACCCTTCCTTGAGGAGATTTCGAACTTCTTATGGTGGAAGAAGATAAATATGGTAGTGTAGCAGACTACCATGATACCCAGGGGCAGCCAGGTGAGAACTATAATACCCACCGTCCACCAGATGTGTATTTTGTCTTTCTCTCCACAGATGGTCTGAGTTAGGTCCTTCCAGATATGCACCTACAAATAAAATGTGGCTGTTAGCTGTAAAGCCTATGGACTACACGAGGCTCGTTAAGATTGTAATTCACCTGTACACCGACATTGGGAATACTTTAGTGCTAGTAATAGTTTACCAGTGTTGGGTTACCTCAGCATAGTGGTTGAGGCTGGAACAGCAGGAAAGTTTGGAGTTTTAGGACTCACTCGCCATGGATTCAATCTCCACCCGTTCCGTGATTTCTTTTTTAAGAAATGCCATAAATGGCGGGAAGATTTCTCCTTTCGGCAAAGCTTGTTCTGACTTGAAACAAATTGTAGATAGGGTTTGGACTACTGGATTGCTTATTATTATTATTATTATTATTATTATTATTAAAGATTCGCCTGCATTTCTCCAGGCCCTGGCCTTTTCCAAGTGGTGGCCCGACCTTGGCTCCCTGTCTAGGGAGTGTCTGAGACCTAAGTCTCCCATGGGAGGAGGCACAAGTACCCCCTCATCTTTGGGACCAACTGTCCCCAGGCCTAGCTTCTCGTTGGGAGAAGCTAGGCCTCTTTGGTCTGCCATCCCCGCCCCAAGGGGAATAATGGGAATGACAGTCTTATGAGCTGCAAGCTCGGGCTCAGGCACCTACCCTACCCTAGAAGGGCTAGGCATGGTGTCGATCGCTTCATTTTCTTGTGCATACGTAAAGGCTTCATTCTAGATAGTTTATATTAATTCTTTTAGCTAATTTATATAAAGACTTCCTTCTAGCTGGTTTAGAAGCGGCTGAAGAGGGTCCCCAGTTGAACCGAAAATATCGACTCTATTTTCTTACTACTGAAAGTGGGCTAATATTAGAGTTTACCCATATGGCCGTCTCCCATCCCACAGAGGCAGGGTAACCCAAAAAAGATACACTTTCATCATTCACACCATCTCTGTCTTGCCAGAGGCAAGACTGATAACCACAGCCTTAAATACTCACTGTGTATACCCTGTAGACTGCCCATGGAACAGCCATGGTGGCCGACGACACCCAGATGATGATGATGATGGTTAATGATTTCCACTTCTTGAGGTGCTGGTGGAAGGGACGGACCACGCCCATCATGCGGTCAAAACTGATCGTCGCCAGTGACGTTACACTGACGAAGAGCACCAGAACTGCAAGTGAGCAAGTGTTTGTGAATTAGGTTGAAAGCCTAGCGAGTCAGTAAGGCTGCATTTCCCTTGCACCGCTAGTTTGTCAGGTTTAAAGCCTAGAAACTGCATGTGTTGTATACCCCACCAGGGGTTTTTGGTCCAAGGAACTTGATGTATCCTCCCCTTCCTTGAATTGAATCTGAGTGCCTCCCCTGGAGCTGTATAGTCCCTACAAGTTCAGCGCATCCCACTGACGCTGCTAGCAGACGGAGGATCAAGCCTCAACCACGCGTTGTACTGAATTACCCACGAGGTTTTATTTTTGCTTAACATAATAATAATAATAATAATAATAATAATAATAATAATAATAATAATAATAATAATAATAATAATAATAATAATAATAATAATAATCTTGTGTAACTATAATTCTTCAAGGTGTCTTCTTATTCCTAGTCCTCCTTTACCTGTCGCTGACCTTATTACAATCTTCACGTGTAGTCCTTGACTATCACTGACCTTGTCTCTGGAGCCAAACCTTAATTAAGGAGTCACATGTTAGCCTCAACGACCTTCATAGCTCATTTGTTATCGTAAAAGCGGTTATCGTGACATTTGTTATCTCAGGTATGTTCTTAACTCCCCTCCCCTCCCCTCCCCTTCCTCTTTAAATTCGGTGTTGATATTTCGTTCGTCAGAAGAAACGGGGGGAGGGGGGGTCAGAAGAAACGGGGGGAGGGGGGGAATGTTTTTGACAGGGGTGCTGATCGCATGATTTTGAAAACTTTTTACGGAAAATATGACTATCCTCTTCCACACTGTTGAATCTACAAGTTAACAGCTCTTATCGTAATTTACAGGCTAATACCTGTCTCCGTAATTTACAGGCAAACAGTTGCTAGCGTAACTTGTGTCAAAGTTACCACCCCTGCAGGATACCGCCCACAACAATCGACTAACACCTAGTCTCTATTTACTGCTAGGTGAACAGGCGCTACACTGGTGGAAGAAGGATGGGTCAGGGATGGAAATATGAGAAAAGGGTGGGTGGGTGGAGGGAAGGTGGGTAATAAAGGTAAGTGACCTAATCATTTTGGTGCATTTTATACAAGTGTGTGTGTGTGTTGTTATTCATGAATACATCGAATTCATAAGATGGGTATACCTCCTACCCATCAGCTGCACACAGTTATTTCAGTTGTTAATAATGATGGAAATGGGTGAAAGTGCAAACTTGACCTGTGAGGAATCATAGTATATACAGTCTTTATTTTATGAGACAAAGCGGAAGACTGGTTCACTAAATAGTAATAAGACGATTGATTGAAAATAAGTGACAGAACGAGAGACGTAAAACTCGCAGACCGGTGTGTTAACCAGCGGCATGGACCAGTGGTTAACTCATTGGCTTGAGAGCTTTAAGACTTGCCGGCCATGGGTTCGACTCCACCCGTTCTGTGATTTTAAAACTGGAGGATACTGCTATGGTCATAAACTATTAATTTGCCACTCTGAGGTGGAGTGCTGCGCAACTCTTGCGAAATGCTGACTTAGTGCTTTCACAATAATAATATAATATTATTATAAATTTAAGCGTTAAACCAATAATAATAATGATATGAAAGTAATAACAAATATCAGGCTTATTGCTCTAATATACACAACACCATAATTTCTAACAATAAGTGTAACTACATGCCAAGGTCAACCACAATGTGCAAATCTTCAGCAGTGAACCATCATATAAAACTAATAAACAACCGGTGCCCAAGAAATGTCAAATTTTATTTTTTAATTTAAGAAAACTGGGTAAATCAGTGCGACTACCCTGTGTAACCATACAGTGGGAATAAAGCTAATTATATTTTATCTGTAATATTTTATCACACAGGTTGGGGCTCTATAAAGGTGTTGAAATGTATCAACCTGAGCTGGAAGATTCAACACGGAAACGAGATATAGTCAAGTATTCCAGGAAGCGTTCTTCAGCTACGGCAGCTTCAGGGGATTCGTTCCAGCATACCTGGAGTTACTATTACTTGGGAACTGTCATGGCAAGCATCCTCGTTAGGGATTGGGGAAGGAATTCCACGTACTCTGTATATAACCCTCGAGATGGCACCAAACCCGCCCCAGCGGCCAGAAGTCGCTAGTATTGTAGACAGTGAATGGTACTGGCCCGGTAATTGCCAAGATGAGGTCTGCGATGGACATGTTAAGGATAAAATGATTGACGGAAGTTCGAAGTAACAGACGGTTCTTGAGGAGGATAATGATTATGGTCAAGTTGCCTAGTAAGGCCACCAGCATCACTAGGATGGCGTAAGTCCATCTCACGCCTAGTTCCCAGCTCTCAATATACGTTAGGTTAAGTCTATCTGTGTAATTGTAGTCTCCAAAACAAATTATATTACTGTTGCTGTATTTACAGCAAGATTCATTACAGCTGATTGTGGACAAAGTTATATTTTTTAGCGTAGTGTATGTCATATAGTTATTCATTTTTATGCTTAAGTACTACAAATTCATATTTTCAATATATTTTTCAGTCGTGTCATTTGTCATTGCACTTGTTTTCATGTCATTTTGAGTTAAACTTGCTAATGAGCACCATTACTGATAATTATTGGTTGTTTACGCTGTAAACATAATTTGTAAAACTATTTAATATAACTGAGACAACCACCGAAATTAAATTTTCATAAATAATTTAAATATGCATTCTCTTTTGTCACGTTGATGTGTTTAAATCCTAAATCAGTGAATACTTTTCAGCAGCCATCAGATTTAACGGCAAATATATCATTATAGGTAGTTAGATGAAACAATTTTCAAAATATGCTTCGTCGAATGAAGCAACGTTGTTATTTTCAGCAATGAGATCACTATAAGTGCTAGACGACCCGTGTTTCTTAAGGTGTGTAAATAAACTGATACAAGTAGAGAAGGATGCTGCTTGTCAATATCTTTCCTTATCTCTCCCTCTTTTTCTTGCTTCATATTATTTCGGTCACCTCTGTCGTATATATTGTATCAAATTCATGTATATAATCTTACTCCATCATGAAGAAATGCCAACTGCTTATAGTTAGGATGGGAAAAAAGTGTTAATATACTAAGCAAATTAAGTCTTCAAGACCTCCTTTATGATAAATTATGACTTAAAATAGGTTTGAAGTTAGCATTTGTGGGCGAAGATTTTTGAGTAGGTCAATAGTCAGACATGTTGATCCCTAAGATAGGAAGACAAAAGATTCTTTACGATCTGCTTAATCTCACTCACATAATTACAAGGTACTTGTAGCCATCTGAAGGTCGCATGCCATGAACAATATTTGGTGACAATTGCAACTAATGTAAGAAAGGGTAATTTTTTTAACAAGTTTTTAATGCACGTATTAATTAGAGCGACCATTCTATGATGCTTTCCCAAAAATGTTAAAAAGAAAAAAACTAAATTAAATATAAGAGGTGAAACAAGGGATAACTGTGTTGTTTTAAAGTCAATGGAAAAAATAGTTTGTAACTTACACATCTCAGAGAAGGTTTCTTCATAATTATATATTGAGTCTTAAATCAGTGTAAGTAATGAATATTATGCAGAGAATAAGGAATGAAGAAATAAGAAGGCGTGATTAATGAAAAGTATGATTCAAAGAGAGAGATGATAGGTTGCTTTGGTCATGTAGAAAGAATGGAAAGTGTATTAAATGTGTAGGGCTGTGTTACAAAAAGGCGATATCTATAAAGTATAGACATCTCCAGCGAATACTAGGTCTCCCCCTCTAGCATTCAGCCTGTTTCTGGTTTTTGTAACAATTCAAAAAGTATTCTGGTCCAGTTATCCTTTAAAATTATGATAAATTTTAATAGTGCTTTAGGATTGCAACTGATAGGATACTAACTAACGAAATAAACATTAAGAAGTTTGTTAACAAAGTTGTCTAGGTGGACAAAACCAAAGTAAATGAATTTGAAATAATTTAGAATGTAAGCTCCTACACTTCTCTTGTAGTGCAAAGTTAAATTGTACATATAGTAGTATAGTGCTGAAGGCACATTTCGTAACAGTACGACTCGTAAGTACCATCTGGTACATTACTATCATATATAAAAAAAAAACTAGTATATACAAATGTGAGTGTGTGCTCAAAGTGCTCGTTATGTCTCAGCAAGACTCGACTCGAAGGTGACTGACACCAGTCCATAAATAATCTATCTTCTCGACCATCAAGGTAATCAAAACATCTTGCTTGATTAAGACGAACCATTCGCCAACAACAATAATGTAACAAGCAGCAACACAGCGTCAGGAACAAGGAGACAAAATAGCGACCCTAACTGGGGACCATCAGCAGACCCTCCGTAAGTCATAAAACTCCCTTAATACTGAATCTAAGTTCAGTATAACTAAGCCCCCGACTACGACAGTACGTAGATGCCACACAAAATAGGTCAGAAGCTTTAGCTTGGTACCTGGGTTGAATTAGTGTCAGTACGACACACAACCTCAGTAAAACGTCAAAAATCACCAAGTCTAAATAACGTACAGAGACGAGAGACGTGCTCCCCGGGCCAGGAGCAGATGAAGAGAAGGAGGTGCTGGTCGAGCGATGACCAGCTGTGGAGAGAGATTTCTCGACCACATGCCTCACATCAGGTGAGATCACATGACTCGCCCGTGCTACTCCAGCAACGGCGCATTATTAAAATCATGGGGGAGTGCTAAACCCATAGGATTATACAGCACATGGGGGATATGATGGAAGGCATTCAGGCTCAATTCAGGGAACTGGAGCACAAATCCAATTCCCTAGATCAAGAGCCCCTCACCAGTATCAAGGAATCTCCCAGAGGGGAGCAACGGCGCAAGGTACAGCCGGACACAAGCACGCGAGCGGTAGTTAGCAAGGCAGTTTGCGACGGAGGACAGCCAATCGGAACTCTTCAACGGCGAGCACATAGCTAATATAATAAGTCAAATAGCAATATAAAGCAAGATATTTTCATTTTAGCTATTAATGAAAATATCAGCAATATAAAATTACATGAAAAGATAAATATATACATACAATTTACATAAATATACACTATAAACATTGGGTCCTATTCAGGGGGCGAAATAGGTTGCAAATAATGTCAAGAAAGTATGAGCGTATTTAGAGATAGGAGTTTGATTTGTTTTCACTCATCAAAAAGCACTAAACTCATCACGATCTTTCAATGCTGAAATACTGATGAACTACGCATTTTTTTTCACCTAGGTATCCAAATGCAAAATACTGTTATTCAGCCAAGGACACTTCGCCCTTCACTTTATTTACTTACATTCCGAAATCGAAGCTAGATGTGATCTTTTACATTCAATCACCAGGGTAACCCAGCTAGGGGCTAAAATAGGGACTTGAATATCCAATAGGAATCTGTGAGTGTTTGAGATCAAATTGAATTGAGATTAGTATTTTAGGGGCCTTTACTTGCTGTTGTAATGCAAGAGAACCTATTGTTTTACTATCCTTGACTCAGATATCTAAATAACACACACTAGTCCTCAGTCTAGTTAAAAGTGGATAGTTCTCAGCTTTTACCCTCAGTATGGACTTCCATGTCCTCTACTGTCTATCTGTATTTCCCATGAACTCTCGTGCAATGAAATATCGTATATGAAGGGATTCAGGGAAACAGGTTAAGCCTGACCTGAATTATGGATGTGAGAAATACAATACCTGCACATTGTAATTCGAGTGTGGGTTGTTCTATGGGTCATCATTGTTCTAGAGTGACGATGATGTTCTTCCTCGGGGTCACTCTGCCATACAGGGATACGACCGACGTGTAAAAGAATATTAATAAAAAACAAAAGTCGTTTTATTTTTCATTATATAATACAGCTTGGGGCGGTATACACTGATAATATGGGATCATTATTTATATACATTTTGGTTCAATTGCAGATCCTCCAGTTGAGGTGATGTATATAAAGTGCTCATGTTCTATTTTCTTATATATATATATATATATATATATATATATATATATATATATATATATATATATATATATATATATATATATATGTATTTTTTTTCAACAAGTCGACCGTCTCCCGCCGAGGCAGGGTGACCCAAAAAGAAAGAAAATCCCCAAAAGGAAAATACTTTCATCATCATTCAACACTTTCACCTCACTCACACATAATCACTGTTTTTGCAGAGGTGCCCAGAATACAACAGTTTAGAAGTATATACGTATAAAAATACTCAATATATCCCTCCAAACTGCCAATATCCCAAACTCCTCCTTTAGAGTGCAGGCATTGTACTTCCCATTTCCAGGACTCAAGTCCGGTTATATAAAATAACCGGATTCCCTGAATCCCTTCACTAAATATTACCCTGCTCACACTCCAACATCTCGTCAGGTCCCAAATACCATTTGTCTCCATTCACTCCTGTCTAACACGCTCACACATGCTTACTGGAAGTCCAAGCCCCTTGCCCACAACACGTCCCTTACCCCTTCCCTCCAACCTTCTCGAGGACGACCCCTACCTCGCCTTCCTTCCCCTACAGATTTATACGCTCTCCGAGTCATTCTACGTTGATCCATTCTCTCTAAATGACCAAACCACCTCAACAACCCTTCTTCAACCCTCTGGCTAATACTTTTAGTAACTCCACACCTCCTCCTAATTTCCGCACTCCGAATTATCTGCATATTTACACCACACATTGCCCTTAGACAGGACATCTCCACTGCCTCCAGGTACCTCCTCGCTGCAGCATTTGCAACCCAAGCTTCACACCGATATAAGAGTGTTGGTACCACTATACTTTCGTACATTCCCTTCTTTGCCTCCATGGATAACGTTTTTTGTCTCCACAGATACCTTAACGCACCACTCACCTTTTTTCCTTCATCATTTCTATGGTTAACCTCATCCTTCATAAACCTATCTGCTGACAAGTCAGCTCCCAAATATCTGAAAACATTCACTTCTTCCATACTCCCTCTCTCCAATGTGATATCCAATTATATATATATATATATATATATATATATATATATATATATATATATATATATATATATTATTGTAACCACGAACGAGTGGTATTGATCAATAACAACACTGCGCTAGCCAAGGATTCGAACCCATGTTGTACTGGCCTGCCTCATGGTAAGGGAGAACCACATGACGCTTTAAACCACAGGACCACCCAACCCTACAAGAATAGTGCAGCCAGGACACAGCTAGCTGTTGGGCCGCCATCCGAGGGCATACGGAGGTGTGGGAGCTTCTAAGCTAATTTTATTCTCATCCCTGTTTGGTGTACTAGCCTCACGAGCAGTATTTATATATTATTGTAACCACTCGTTCGGTGGGAGACGGCCGACTTGTTGAAAAAAACAAAAACAAATATATATATATATATATATATATATATATATATATATATATATATATATATATATATATATATATATATATATATATATGTATATGTATATATATATATATATATATATATATATATATATATATATATATATATATATATATATATATATATATATATATAGCACTACGAATCATGCCACGGGCATCATAAATATTGCAAACAATTCTCATATATGAAAGAGCATCAGCAGCCACCGGCCGTTTCCGTAAACCCGCGTGGTGGAAATATGGTCATAGCTAAAGCCTAGTTCAGTATGATTATAAGTTTTATTAAATATCATTATTATTATTTTCAATTCGAGGAAGGAGACGGCAGCTCAATGCTTTGAATCATGAACTGCTGAAGAGCTCAGTTCAATGTCAATTCTCGGAGACTACGAGCGTTGTCAGCGCTAGGAAAAATCCAGATGTCGAGAAGCCATCTAATAAGAATTCAGCTTAAACAATAATACATTACATAACTTTCGTTACACTACGGGCATAACCCACACAAAGGTAGATTTACAATAAGATCTGTACAAAATATAATTTAGTCCTTAAATAAAATAAAGTTACAGTCAAACAATCACAATGTAAATAAAAATAGTCAGTCAAATACATATTTACAATGTATTTTAATAAATTCAGGTATTTGTACATCTAAAAATACAGAGCTGCATACACAAACACGGAACACTGCAATAACCATCTGTTGTCGATATGCAAGATTTTGACCAGCATAAGGTATACCGCAGTTTGTCGGTATCACCAAACTATTTAAGACCAGATACCGGAAAGTAGTGAGGAGACAAACCTACACTCAGGTATATTAGCTGTTTCATTTAACTGACCACAGTTAAGTAACCTCAAAGGTTTCACGTGCCTCTTCATTAACCTTGAAAGTAAGAACACCTTAAATGATTTATAAAACTTCTTAGGGTTAATTTTTCGAAAGAAATAGGCCTTGATCATTCCAAGGCCACTTTTTTTTATTAAAAAACAAGCACTGTATAGAGCGTTCCTCACAGAGGAATAATTCACCATACAATACATGGTTTCTTGACCACCAAGTGTGTGTTCTCCCAAATGATATAACTTTCAGCACCGTTCAATATATATATAATGTAATATAATTTGTGTCCCCTTAAGCCACTTCGCTTTTGACTTTTGTTGGTTGGTTACATGGGCATAAAGTCCATCTGCTATAAGAAGGAAGGGTCATTAAGGCTGCATATTGCCTTTCACCACTAGTCAAAAATATTTTAATCCCTAAAATAGAGATTAAAACAAGCTCTCGGCGTACACATTGAAAAAAAAATATACACCTTTCAAAGTATATAATCAGTTTTAGGATGGTTAAATTTGGCTTAAAGCCTATAGACACACGAGGGTCACCAAGGCTGTATGTTACTTATTCACCATCAATCTAGAATATTTTAATCCCAGATATGGGCTAATTAGGATAAAAGATATTTACTTCTCCACATGTGACTTTTCTGTTGCTCTCAATGTACACACATCAACAGAGATGTACTCATCAGAAAAGTTTTAATTCTTTTGGAACTTTCAATACCTCCTCAGTGCGACTTCATAATACACGCTCGTTTTCTACATCACTGGATGTTTCTTCTACTATAACTTGTGTAATGAGGTGCCCTAAAGCACCCGTGCTCACGAAGGACTGTCTCCTGGGCTGCAGGTCCATGACATATCCCTCGTTGGCATAAGATAAGGGGAGCATTGTTCTTCCATTGCCAATGTCGCATCTGTTACGTGTTCCTGAATCTTCAGAAAAGCTCCGTCTCCTTTGCTTTCTTGACTTGATATCCAGGGCAATCGAAGTTGCTACTGCTGAAGTTGATACTACAGCTGAAGACGTCACTTGGTTTCTCCCTTGGATTCGGTCTCTCAAATTTCGTCTGCAAAAGTTTACAAGAGTTTTTGAATAAAACTGAGTTATATGCTTTTATAAATATTTAGTGCTATAAAGCATTAGCCGTGTTAGCAGTGCTTGACAAATGTTGTGACAGAGGCTGATGAGTGACTGTCTCAAAGACTGAACGACCTGTCACTACTAAATAAACCGCAGATATCGTAGAACTAACTTTAAACAAACCGAAGGTATCGTGAGGGAAAACTGTAGCTTCTAAGCAAACCGCAGGTATCGTAAGAGGGGAAAACTGTAACTTCCTAGCAAACTGCAGATATCGTAAAATAATATTAATTGCATCAGACTAATGAAGGGAAAAGTGAAGACGCAGTGGCAGATTTAAATGGGTGAATGTTGTAGCTATATTTGAGAAGAGAACGGAATCGTTCTGGCAGTTTAAAGTAGTGTGTGGTAGTGACACTCGATGAGAGAGTGAAGTCACAATGACAAGTTGAAAAATATTTGTGATAAGTTACACTAGAAAGGAATGTGACAGAACTGAGCGTCAGGTTCTCCGAAGTCAAATAACGAGAGTCAGACATGAATGCTGCTTCAAAAGAGACTACCAATCTGGACCATTTAATTAATAGTATTCTAGATAGTTTTCAGAGTAGTATTCTGGACTGTTTAACCGAAATTCCGGAGGGATTACAGAACCAGTTTGTACCTAGCCAGTGAGAGAAATAGATAAAGGAGAATATAAATTACATGATATTTTACGAAAATTTGACAAGAATTTTTGTCATATAATACAAATTATCCACAGGAAATACAAAAATAAAATAGGAGTAAGAGTATAATATAATGTACATTGCTGGCATATTTTCGGATATTTAAATGTGCGGATTGGAAAAATGCTAAAAAATACACATTTATTGGACATATATTGAAATATGACTTGATATGGTATCCAGCATTTAAAGAAAAACAAATATATTAATTTAAACGAACATTTGTACAGTACAATTGTCTAACCGAGGAATGATGCGCCTGCAATAAGTTATATCTCAGCAGGTAATTATGTCTCTTCAATTATGCTTCTGCAGCAGATGATTATATTCCGGCAGCAGGTAAATATTCACTTGCAGTAGGCAATTATGCCTGTGCAACAGGTAATTTTGCTACTACAGAAGGTATTAAGTCTACAGCAAATAAGTATGAATCTACAGCAGGTAATTATGCCCTTGCAGGAGGTAAATATGCCGATGGAGGAGATAATTCTGAAGAGACAACTTACGGTGGGCTAGTGAGCAGGTCGTTACCGTAAAGAGTGGACGAGGATTTGATAGACCACACATATCTATTCATCCCTTGGCCAGGTGTCAGCACCAGCGAGGACTGTAACAAACATCATCATTTTTAAAGGTTATAGATTATTCTCGATGTTACTGTACACAAAAACATAACGAACTTGAAAAATTATAAATGTAGTTTAAATTATCTAAGAAAATTAGATAGTTTATAACCCTCGAAATTTCACTAATGGCGTTGTTTGAAACCTCTCGTATATTTTTAAAGCCGTGCAATAAAATAAACGGTTTTAAAAACTTTATTTCGACTTGTCTATATATAAAATATTTTACCTATGAAAATTAATTTGGTGTTATAGTACACATAAAATCTGAAGGTTTGTTAGTGGTTCGTAGGCAACTCCATATGAAGCTGTAAGATGGTGTACACTGTACCCAACAGTATAGGCTATTTTGTGTAGAAGAGGCTGATCATACTGACAGTCAGTGGGACTGCTCCTTAATATCGCCATCGAGTCAGATACTACTACAGGGACTGTGCAAACAAGCCTGTGAATGCTGAACGCTACCTCAATGCTTCCCAGCTATACATTTTATTCACTTCTTTGCGCCAAGGGAAGAGTTGAAATACTCTTTTAATCCCTCAGTTCCATTTATGTGATTGTAAAAGTTGGATCGGAGAATTACTAACCTTGTTATTGAAGAAGCAGGAGAAGGTGACACGGAACGCTCTCCTGAAAGTCTGGTGCATGAGAGCGTACACGATGGGGTTGATGGCAGGGTTGGTGTAGATCATGTACTCTGACACTGTCAGCAAGATGCCGTACGTCTACTAGGAAGATCACCATTTCATACATTACACTTGAAGAAATGGTCGTGCAAGTATCACATTCAACAATAAGGTAAATATGGCATTACAGTGTATAAAGAACATTATACGGTTTTCCATTTTCAGTTAAAATTACCAACAATAAATATTTTTTTCTAAACAACTATCAAAAATAAAAATCGGATAAATATATTCAATATACTAACATTATATAAGGATGGATATTCATTCTTCGTTTTTTATATTCATCAGGAGAAATAACTTAAAGTGGATGTTATTCACATTATATATATATATATATATATATATATATATATATATATATATATATATATATATATATATATATATATATATATATATATATATATATATATATATATATATATATATATATATATATTCTCTACGTCCAAAGCAGGACTCGAACCTGTTAACAATGTATCAGGGTCCACAGTACTTTACCACGGGCTAGACCCGCGATAAGTATGGGCGCTTAGCCAAAGCTAAGTGATGTTTCCCTATACCCCCGGGCACCAAGCTCGTTTTGAAAGTTATTTCATCGAATCCTGCCACATGCAGTGGACAATGAAAGAGATTTGAAATGCTTAACTTCTCGTGGGTTTAGAACAGGTCGCTCCTGTCTGTCTCAACTATTGGATCACTACGACAAGGTCCTAAATGCACTAGAAGACAAAAAGAATGCAGATGTAATATATACAGACTTTGCAAAAGCCTTCGACAAGTGTGACCATGGCGTAATAGCGCACAAAATGCGTGCTAAAGGAATAACAGGAAAAGTCGGTCGATGGATCTATAATTTCCTCACTAACAGAACACAGAGAGTAGTCGTCAACAGAGTAAAGTCCGAGGCAGCTACGGTGAAAAGCTCTGTTCCACAAGGCACAGTACTCGCTCCCATCTTGTTCCTCATCCTCATATCCGACATAGACAAGGATGTCAGCCACAGCACCGTGTCTTCCTTTGCAGATGACACCCGAATCTGCATGACAGTGTCTTCCATTGCAGACACTGCAAAGCTCCAGGCGGACATCAACCAAATCTTTCAGTGGGCTGCAGAAAACAATATGAAGATCAACGATGAGAAATTTCAATTACTCGGATATGGTAAACATGAGGAAATTAAATCTTCATCAGAGTACAAAACAAACTCTGGCCACAAAATAGAGCGAAACACCAACGTCAAAGACCTGGGAGTGATCATGTCGGAGGATCTCACATTCAAGGACCATAACATTGTATCAATCGCATCTGCTAGAAAAATGACAGGATGGATAATGAGAACCTTCAAAACTAGGGAGGCCAAGCCCATGATGACACTCTTCAGGTCACTTGTTCTATCTAGGCTGGAATATTGCTGCACACTAACAGCACCTTTCAAGGCAGGTGAAATTGCCGACCTAGAAAATGTACAGAGAACTTTCACGGCGCGCATAACGGAGATAAAACACCTCAATTATTGGGAGCGCTTGAGGTTCCTAAACCTGTATTCCCTGGAACGCAGGAGGGAGAGATACATGATTATATACACCTGGAAAATCCTAGAGGGACTAGTACCGAACTTGCACACGAAAATCACTCACTACGAAAGCAAAAGACTTGGCAGACGATGCACCATCCCCCCAATGAAAAGCAGGGGTGTCACTAGCACGTTAAGAGACCATACAATAAGTGTCAGGGGCCCGAGACTGTTCAACTGCCTCCCAGCACACATAAGGGGGATTACCAACAGACCCCTGGCAGTCTTCAAGCTGGCACTGGACAAGCACCTAAAGTCAGTTCCGGATCAGCCGGGCTGTGGCTCGTACGTTGGTTTGCGTGCAGCCAGCAGCAACAGCCTGGTTGATCAGGCTCTGATCCACCAGGAGGCCTGGTCACAGACCGGGCCGCGGGGGCGTTGACCCCCGGAACTCTCTCCAGGTAAACTCCAGGACTCTGATACAGAGTTAGCAGGTTCGAGTCCTGTCGTGGACGTAGAGACAACGTTTGTAAATAATTTCGCCTGTTTGCGAATTGTTAAGCGCATATATATATATATATATATATATATATATATATATATATATATATATATATATATATATATATATATATATATATATATATATATATATATTTATATATATATATATATATATATATATATATATATATATATACAATAAGATCACAGTAAACAGGTGATTTCAGAATAAGCAAAACAACCACTGTGAAAGAATAGAGAAATTCCAAGCACTTTCGTGAGTAGTCACGAAAGTGCTTGGAATTTCTTTATTCTTTCACAGTGGTTGTTTTGCATATATATATATATATATATATATATATATATATATATATATATATATATATATATATATATATATATATATATATATATATATATATATATATATATATATATATATATAATTATTAATATATATTAAGCTGCTCGAAATATAAATGCTGAATGCTTACTTTAATCTCTAGTTTAGGGTTGATAAAGTATTGGTATCTGGTGGTGTACAGGCAATTTGCAGTCTTCTTGCTTACTCTTGTAGCCAAAAGGATTTACAAACCTAATAAAGCAACCGATCTATGTACACCAATCTTAGGGCATCGCCATGTGGCAATCCTTTTTTTGTTAAATGATATGTAACAGCCTTGACCAAATGATGACAGCCTAGCTGAATCATCATTTAATCAAGACTCCTTTCAGGAGACACTGTCCCCTTTCCTGACGAACAAAACACCACCATTACCGTGACAATACAGTCGTAGAATAACACGGTATATGGGTTATGCCATTTTAAATACTATATATAAACACATTTCGCCAACCTGGGATTTTATTCCATAGCCTGCATGTTGTGTCATTTACACACACCACTGCCACTGTCGGCCTACAAGTTATACACTGTTTATACGTCTCACCTCTTTAGCAGCAGGGTTCTTGAGGTGACCCTCGCTATCAATAAAATTTTTCTTCGTTAACATGAGGATCTGGAAGGGCAGCCAACAAGCACTGAAGACAAGCACCACCACAAACATCATTCTCACCACCCGCTGCTTCAGGTGCACAATGGCTGGATGTT
This sequence comes from Cherax quadricarinatus, assembly GCF_038502225.1. Classification (NCBI taxonomy): domain Eukaryota; kingdom Metazoa; phylum Arthropoda; class Malacostraca; order Decapoda; family Parastacidae; genus Cherax; species Cherax quadricarinatus. The sequence goes on from NC_091330.1 coordinate 9,152,799, forward strand.
CTGAAAACAGTTATATACACATTTTTGTTGGTACAGCTAAATATTTATATACATTTTTGTATTTAAGAAGAATAATTACTCATAAGACAGCAGAACGGTAAAAAAGTGTAATGGATGAGAAAAAATATGGGAAACAATTAAGAATGTAATGGTTTAATGTTATTATATTCACAAGTTGCTCATTTGTTCTATATAGCTTGCAGTTTATTGTTGTAAATTATGTAAATATGAAGACTGTCAGTACACTATGATAATATCCAGATAAAAATATATAAACAGTAATAAATGAAAAGGCACAATGGCCACAGACACGTGTATGAAAACAATAAGCAGAATAAGCTTGCATTACGAAGTTTCGCACAGGGCTGAGCTTTTTAAAGCTCTACCCTGAGCGAAAAGTTGCCTCAATGAAAGCTTGTTCTGCATATTGTGTATTCATACTAATGTAATTAGGGATCCCATTTCTTTTTAATTAACCAAGAACTGCGACACGTAATAAAATTTAGACCAGATACCCATCACTCAGTAAAATGAAGCAAGAGTAATTTGTGATTACAACGATGAGAACTCATATAACACAATTTTACACAGAAGTACAAAGAAATAATAGGAATAAAAATACTGCTCAAACTAGTCACTTAGGGACATTTGACTTCCCGATCCGAATTTGGTAGGGCACCTCCCCTAAAACCGGGATTGTGGGATCTTTACATGTAACCGTAATGTCTTGACTTGTCTCTTGCGCTGATTACTGTGCAATCATCACCTTAGTTATGCAGAAGAATTAGAGACATGTGCAACATCCGGATAGCTATATTTTGTTGACGTTTCGCAAATCAGTGGATTATCAATACAATACAGGGACAAAACGGACGACTGAATGAATTAATGACTCACAGGTAAGACCCATAAGGGGTGGGCGGGGGAGGTTGGGGGATAGACGAAGAATAGCTCTGGAGAGGTACGTCTTTAGTCGTAGAAAAAGAGCCAGGGCTAAACCCAACCGCAGAGCATTGTAAGGCAGATGTAAAAAAAAAAAAAGCAGGCTACTTGCTGAACGTGCTGACTGTAGTCTTGAGTATATCTTGATAATGTAAAGAAGGGCGGCAGGTAGGTAGGTGGATCACTGGAAAGAGGCACCTTCAAGATTCAAGATGATAGATGTGTCGATTTACTGCTGTTTGTCAGTAGGGGAGCCATTAAGTCTTCTGAAGGATGATTTCGAGAGATAGACAATTTTAATCTTGTTATTGGAGTCGTTTTTTAACGTTCCAAGGCATAAAATTATGTCTTGAAGTGTAACTAAGTTTTCCGGGGTGGTGGTAAACTTGACAGTTCCTTGTTGAAGTCTAGAGATCACTTCCCAATGCATCGTTTTTCTGCACAGTTCAGTTGTGTAGAAGGCCAAATTTTCCCAAGTTCTCTCTTTTTCTTCTTCCAGTTGTTCATTTTTTTCCTCGGATAGTTGTGTATCTTCAGTAGGCTGGAAGACTTGAGACAAAGGTTGTGATTGGTCAGGAGCAGTGGTGGAAGTCGTTGGTCGCATGTCATCATTGGCAAGATCTGTAGAGTCTTTGTCATTGGCTGGAGATGGTTCTGAGCAAGAGTAGTTATCAGGTTCTGGGATCATGTCTTCAGTTGCTGTGAAGTTTAAGATTTTTGGAGTAATCTTGAGTATATCAGCTGAAGATGGAGAATCGGGGAAGGTAAAACTTGGCATATTGTTTAGTCTGAAGAATTCATTGATACTTGTGTTGAAGGAAGCCAGGTTGTGCTACATTTTACATGTGAACAAACATCATGCAATAGCAATTTTTTTGTAGGAGAGCCATCAGGTAGTGGAGAGAGTTAGTTACTGGCAGAGGGCGTCGGTTCAATGGCTTTAAGAATTTTGGTGGTGTCAGCTTACGTTGGAGATTTGGTAGATGCTTTCTTGGGTTCCTCTGTTTTTTTTGATAATTTCTTTCCTCATAGGGCACTTAGCAGCAAGAGTGCGATGTTCACTCTTTCAGTTCAGGCATTTTGGAGGAGAGGTGGTGGTTCAAGCCTTGAAATCATGCCTTTCATAGCCACAAGTCGAGCAGAATTTCTTATCCTTGATAAGACAGTCCTTGGAGAGATGCAGTTAGGAGTAGCAGCTCCAGCAGAGCGTGAAGTGTTGAAATCGGTCAGCTTCAATACGGCTAGGATTTATGTGGTAGTAAAAGATTCCCATTCCATCAGCAAGAGCTTGGGCTGCCATGGTAATGTCAGTGAAGGTAATCTTTAGCACTGAAGGGGCATTTGGAATTTTGGTGATGTAGTCCACAGTTGCCTAATTGGTGTCTTGAGTTCGTCAATAGATTGGGTTGTTACAAGTTTCTCTAGCCCTCAGTGCTGGAGAAGACATAGCGTGGAAGCCACGTTCAATGAATGCATCTTTGAGCGAAAGAATCGCATTAAATTTAACCTGCAAGCTACTCCTCACAATAGCTGCAAGTGCTAATTTGGACGAGTCATTTACTGTCTTAATACTAAGCTTAATCTTCACACGATTTGAATAATACATCGTGGAAGAGCACAGATGACGATTGCAGAAGTTAAAAGTTCCCTCCCCAACGGGGATCGTAGGGAGACTGCAGAGGTGTAAGTCACCGTGTCCTGCCTGTTACGAGGTCAGCAGTGCAATGTTTTGAATTTATTGGAAGACTGAAGATGAGGCAATCCGTTCCCCAACCTAGGAGTGATTGTTCAGCACAATAAACTTGATATCTATGGTGTAGCTATAATAACCATTATTTTTAAAGGGGTGAACCGGTAAGCTAGAGGCAGGCCTCGGTCAGATGACCAAAAGCTCCAGCTGTGGGTCATCATATGACCAAGACGCGCCTCAGGAAACACTTCTGTTTCCTGCTATGGTGCTGAACACCTGCGGCTAGGCTAAGGAACTTTACCCCTGTCTTCTATCCTTTCTCTATAATTTTGCAAGGCTGAGGGACTGATTACCTCCTTTTCTTCAGGCTTCCGTTTTTGTTCCTATATTATATTCATAAAGACACTGGTTGGCGGAACATCTACAGACTAAAGATACCCAGATATTGCACGTGTCTATTCTTTCAGCTTGTCGGTATTGTATGCTACTGATATTATATTACCTTAATTATGTACCCTATAGTAGGCCTATTATTACGAGGATTTTTTTTTACTCGCCTCTTTTATTAAAAGTTCTCCTAAAGTTTGTTCGTTTGAAAGAGACGAATATTGTGGTATAAGAGACGACCATGATGACTAGAGGAAGCCAAGTTAGGCCAGTGATGCTCACCACCCACCATACACGAATTTTATCATCTTCTTCTCCACAAGTTCTCTCCGTCAGATCTTTCCACTCGCGTACCTACATAAACATAAAATCTTATTTGTATTTACATGGTGCTGGGTTAGGTAATGGGGTCTAAAGCCTATCGACAATGACACTAGGGTCATTAAGGCTACATTCCAAGTGTTCAACGGACAAGTATACTTCAATCATTATAACAGGGATTAAAGTTAACTCTCATATATACGCCGAAAGACATACACTTCTTAGTGCACATACATACATGTAAGATTTATTTATAAGTATATGTATTTTTAAAAACGTTTCTACGTACACAGAACTGAATTTAAATAAGTTTTTCAGATTAAAAATTGCATTTTTACTTAATCTTTCATTTGTTAATTTGATGAAAATATTTACTAAAAAGTTAATTACTCGTTTGAAATTGCTTTTGATTCTTCGTTTATTAGTTAATAAAAATTAACTGACAATGTTCTGTTGCCCAAGTGAAGTTGTTATTGAGTCTGTATTTGTTAATTTACTAAAACAATTGAAAATAGATAATTACTAAACTGAAAGTTTTTGACTCTTTTTATTAATTAATAGAAAATGAAAATAATTGACTGAAATTGTTTTTAATTTCTTCATTGAAAACTTCTTAATTCCCCATTCAGTAGCTAAATAAAAAAAAATCTAAAAATATAACCAAAGTCACTTTCTCTTATTTTATCTAATGAAAGGGACTAGTAAAAATATTTTTAACATGTTACTACGTGCAATACAGTTGCAGACTATCTTAATGCAAGACTCCTAACTCCCCGTGGCTTGTCTTGCATGTTACTAGGTATGATAATTGTACTTATGTGCACTTGTACCTAAATAAACTTACCGTGTAAACCCGGTAGAGGCCGAAGGGAACAGAGAGCATGGCTGACACCACCCAGATGATGACGATGATGGCCAGGGAGTGTCGACGCTTGAGGTGCTGGTGGAAGGGTGACACCACACCCACCATACGGTCGAAGCTTATGGTGGCTAGGGACGTCACACTCACCAACATCACTAACACTGTAGATGTAAGTGTATGTAGCTATCATTGGAAGTGTCAGACTGTAGTTAATAATTGTGGGATAGTTATACTCTCACAAGTCGCTAGCAATGTGACTTTCTTTTAACTTTTCTGCCACCGAAGTGACTAGTTTATTGTGCACCCCACATCCATCCTGTGGACGGTAGCGCAAGAGCATATAAATACAGAATAGACCTAGGAACTAGGCCCCGTAAAGAGGTTAGGAGGAGTACACCTGAATATACTGTCTACAAATTGTCTAATCTGTTACAAACAGATTTAAGATATTTGCTTAATGTGAGAATTGACTAGAGTCCTTCAAGTTTGCTTTAATAAACATTGTTAGATCCTTTTTCATCCTAGTTTCCAATACTCGAGTTATATTTATGGAACACCATAATTTATTATTATTATTATTATTATTAAAGATTAGCCGGTATTCTCCCGGCCCGGGCCTTTTCCAAGTGGTGGCCCGACCTTGGCTCCCTCTAGGGAGTGTCTGAGACCTAAGTCTCCCATGGGAGGAGGCACAAGTACCTCCTCATCTTTGGGACCAACTGTCCCCAGGCCTAGCCACAAGCTAGGCCTCTCTGGTCTGCCATCCCCGCCCCAAGGGGGCTAATGGAAATGACAGTCTTATGAGCTGAAGGCTCGGGCTCAGGCACCTACCCTACCCTAGAAGGGTTAGGCATGGTATCGATGACACCATAATTTGCTAATGTAAGGACGACAAACAAACAAATATCTCAGTAAACTGGATTCTACCCCATCTATGTTACAGCACTGTGTAAAAACAGCTGGCCTACTTAAGTAAGGTTATATGGAACACTCCGATATGTTTACTAGATCTTGTTCGGCTAGCCATGTTAGAAATACTCCTATATATTTATTCATACACCTCATCGTACTAATATACATGTGTCTCTCTCTCGTGCCGAATAGGTAAAAACTTACGATTTTTGCTTAAACAGCAACGCTCTTCTTGCCGAATAAGGCAAGCGAAAATTTGTGTATGCAATAATTTTGCAAAAATCATTCTGAGCCCAATAAAAAAAATATTTCTTTGTTTATTATTAAATTATTGAAAACTTATCTAAAATATATTTAGTTGGATTAGGCTAATTAAATTGCGCTTGTTATAATAAGATTAGGTAAGTTTTCTAAGGTACTTTTGGTACAAAATTATTAATTTTTACATTAACATAAATGAATATATATATATATATATATATATATATATATATATATATATATATATATATATATATATATATATATATATATATATATATATATATATAAGAACTGTATTTGTACATCAGTGACTAGAACCAATGAGCCAAGAGTCGCTGTTGTAGTGGCTCACCCTCATGTATATGGCCTTAGACACAAATAGTTATTAATTAATGATCCAAGCAGGACTGAAACGTTGTCTCAACTTTCATTGTCCTATGTGCGGGTTATTTGTGTATTATTCCTGTCACAGTATAGAACCTTTTTTTGCTTTATGTGTCCTTGAGTTCAGACACACCGTCTTGCCGAGCGTCTTCCATGGCGCCGGCAACACAATATAACAGGGAAATAAAAAGCATTTGTTCCCTTTGTAACTATCACTCAAACTGCTGATGTATCCAGTTTTGTTAAAAGAACTAAATAGGTCTTCTTATGATAAAGAACAGTGTCAACTTATTCTCCGTGACATCCTCCTTGTCACGGTTTTCAGCATTTTCTGAATTTCAATGAAGGTTAAGCATACTAGGCCAAACTTGAACTAATTCTTGGATACATGATTCTGTCACAATTCTGACAGAACAAGTCCAGATTAGGAATGTTTTGTGTCCTCAGCGACCTCGAGTAGAGCATTTGTCTCACTGTTAGTGGACGGAAGATGGAGCCTTCAGAACTCTTTGTGCTGAAAAACCCGCACAGCTTTAGTGACGCGTGTAAATTTAAGATGGTGGTCTCGGCTGGGTGAAGTAGCCGTTGTAAACCATTTTCCAATGTAGAAACCAAATCACATCGGCGAAGTAATAATTGGACTTAGAAAAGTTTACTTAGTGGTAGACGATTACATAAAAAAAAATTAAGACAAGGTGCAAAGGGAATAAATACACGTATTGTGAGATTTTGGTTTCGTTGTCTTTAACTCATTTTTTTTTTTATTCGCCGGTATTCTCCCGGCCCGGGTCTTTTCCAAGTAGTGGTGACCCGGCCTTGGTTCCCTATCTGTGGAGTGTCTCGAGACTTAAGTCTCCCATGGGAGGATGTACAAGTACCCCCTCATCTTTGGGACCAACTGTCCCCAGGCCTAGCCACATTCCCCGCCCTCACGGGGCTCGTAGGGAGAAGCTAGGCCTCTGGTCTGCCATCTGCCCCGCCCCAAAGGGGCTCGTGGGGATGGCAGTCTTGTGAGCTGCAGGTGGTAGCAAGCAGGCCTTTCTTTAGCTTAGCTAATATTTATTTCTTAGTGCCTCCCAATTTTTTAGAAATAATAAGGTACTGTTTGTATATAAAATGTTTTACATAATAATAATAATAATAATAATAATAATAATAATAATAATAATAATAAAAATAATAATAATAATAATAATAATAATAATAATAATTATTATTATTATTATTATTATTATTATTATTATTATTATTATATTTATTATTATTATTATTATTATTATTATTAGTAGTAGTAGCAGTAGCGGTAGTAGTAGTAGTAGTAGTAGTAGAAGTAGTAGTAGTAGTAGTAGTATTAATAGTAGTAGTAGTAGAAGTAGTAGTAGTAGCAGTAGTACTAATAGTAGTAGTAGTAGTAGTAGTAGTAGTAGTAGTAGTAGTAGTAGTAGCAGTAGTAATAGTAAAAGACGGAGGATCGAGCCTCCAAAATGTTGAATAACCCACATGGGTTAAATACTTTATATAAAATAAAAAAAATCCAACTGCCATGAAGACTCACACCGAATAACTTTTTCACAACTAACTTACAAAAGGAAAGGAAAATTAGATAATGTTTCGGTCCATTCTGAACCATTATCAAGTAGCGGCTTGATAATGTTCCAGGACGGACAGAAAAGTTGCCCAGTTTTGACTCTCACTTTGTTTAATTTGTAGAGATATGTTTCTATATATTAAAACCTTGAATACTTAATATATATTGGAGAAAATATTAATTAAGTATATTCAGTTTTTATATTAAATTAGGATAAACAACCAGAACCCTCTGAAAATATAAAAGCATTTGGAATGATTTTGTTCTAAAACTAAGGGAAGAAAGATGATGTAACATAATCTTCATCAATAACATCATAACCCTGCAACTTCCCTCGCCTCCAACACTAACTTGAAACCCAGATAACTTACTCTGTATGTAGCCCTCCAGATGACACCAGACACCGCCCAGAGGCCAGAAGAAACTAGTATCCCGTATGGTGAATGGTATAGGTCCGGCAATGGATGAAATGAGGTCTGCGATGGACATGTTCAAGATAAAGTGATTGACGGAGGTTCGAAGCAGCAGACGGTTCTTCAGGAGGATAATAATGATGCTTAGGTTGCCTAGTAATGCCACCAGCATCACTAAGATGGCGTACGTCCATCTTACTCCTAGTTCCCAGCTCTCAATGTAAGTTATGTTAGTCGTGTCTGTGAAGTTGTAGTCCTTGAAGCAAATTGTTACGTTTTTGCTCGATGTGCAGCAGTTATCATCACAGATCATTTTCAAAATATAGAAAGCATCAAATGCTATTTTAGTAGCATCATTTGGGACATAGGCTAGACCTCCCATAATCCATAAGTTTACTGTAAGCACTATAGAAAATGCTTGATGTATACAGTCAGTTTAATATCTGTTTTAGGGCTTATTCATGGCTCCTGGTTTGCAATTGAAGCGAGGGATTCATGATATCGATAGACTTTAAATTTAACAAACCAACCTGGCATATCATCTGTATTGCTGATGACACTTTAATGTATTATGTGTCCTTAAGCTTCCACACATGAATCATACCAGTGGCGTCTTAAATTTTGCAGAATTGTAGTGGACGATTTTCATTCAGTAATTACACATGCCAAAATTAATTTCTTGCAATAAATTTCGTACTTTTGTAATTTTCTCTGAATTATATCTTAGGCAATAAAGCCGATGTTAATTTGCAATTACACTTACATGTTATCCAGATTACCAAATCAAATCTTCTATAGAGTATTTTTTTCTGTTAATGCATATCAAAAATTTAATTGATAGTTCTGTTGTTTTTTTCGTAAATACGAGGCGCACTTCTAAGGACAAACTACTGTTAAAGAGCTTCTTGACAGACTAACATTAGTCCCACATCCACTTGTCTCCTGATCTATGTCACACAACTTATCTATACTCATTTATTTTCATCTAAATTCAGAATGATTCACCCACTGAGCTTTTCACTCAAAGAGCGAGTTTATACCATCGCTACCAAAACAAATAAATATCTGAAAAAAATTGCCAAAACATTCGATTCCATAGTGTAAGCCATTGTTATGAGATACAAAACATAATTATTTCAGAATAACCAGGTACGTCAACCCTAGGATTATGTGGGAACGAAAGACTTAAAGTCTTTGGGATGATGTCCCTTATCTGTTGCTCTCATATGAGTATCAGTTGATAAGACATAAAAAAACAATAACAGTTGTTATGAATATTACATTTATGAATTATGCTCCATCACCATATATATGTGTGCGTGTGTGTGTGTGTGTACTCACCTATTTGTGGTTGCTTGGGGTCGATTCATAGCTCCTGGCCCCGCCTCTTCGCAGTGTGTGGGGGGGGGGGGGCAACAATCCCACAGAAGCGACCAACAATGCCAAACCATTAGAGAATAAAACTAATGTTGCTCTTTGTTTTTGCCCAACAATTGCACACGATTCTTCAGGAGCAATGCAGTATGTGGAATGTAAAACTCAGGAGACCCCAAACAAGTGTGTCTGTCCTAAGATCAGTCCAGCGAGGTAAGCATCGTCATCATTTCCCTACCTAATGGCTGCTGTTATATATATATATATATATATATATATATATATATATATATATATATATATATATATATATATATATATATATATATATATATATATATATATATATATATATATATATATATATATATATATATATATATATATATATATATATTGTATGTATATATATATATATATATATATATATATATATATATATATATATATATATATATATATATATATTGTATATATATATATATATATATATATATATTGTATATATATATATATATATATATATATATATATATATATATATATATATATATATATAAATATATTATATATATATATATATATATATATATATATATATATATATATATATATATATATATATATATATATATATATATATATATATATATATATATATATATATATATATATATGGAGGTTCCACCAACTTAGAAGCCCGAGGCACCATCCAAGCATGGCGCAACCTTCTCTTGTTCGACAATGTCTGTCTTGCAGTTCCTGAAAGACGAGGCAAACTGCTAACCACATCAGTTATCAAGGCAGTGCGCAACTACCCAAGAGCGGATAACTGTGTCCCTCTGCCCCATCATCGCAGGAATCAAAGAGGCAGACCCAAGAAAAGTCCTACTGAGAACGAGAAAATTTGCGCACAGGTTAGCAAAAAAATTGAGGAAGGTAACACAGTGGGAGCAATAAGAATAATTACAAGTGACGACACTGTAGCCCCCAAGGATGAGACCACGGCCCAAGCACTAAGAGACAAGCATCCAACCAGGGACACCACAGCCATCAACGACAACCCTGAGGAAGACCCTATCACTGAACAATTAATTTTGCCAGAATCGGAAGTCTATAAGGCGATCGTGTCATTTCCAGCAGGATCTGCAGGAGGTTACACTGGAATTCGACCTCAGCACCTCAAAGAGATGGTAAATCCAGTACTCGGTGAATCTGCATCAATTCTTCTCACCGAGTTAACAACTTTCGTCAACAATTGCCTGGCTGGGCGAATCCCAGAAGAAATTAAACCTTTCTTTTTTGGAGCCTCACTATGTGCTTTGAAGAAGAGGGATGGGGGAATCAGACCCATTGCAGTTGGAAACACTCTTCGCCGTCTCGTTGCCAAAGCAGCAGTGAGAAACATTCGCCTAGAAGCTGCCACTTTACTCCAGCCACACCAACTGGGCTTTGGGGTCTCTCAAGGCATTGAAGCTGCAGCTCATGGGGCAAGGGCCTACATCAGGGACCTACCAGAAGACAAGGCCATAGTCAAACTTGATTTTAGAAATGCCTTTAATATGGTGAGGAGAGATGCTGTTTTGCCAGCTGTTCGGGTTCGGTTCCCCAGTCTCTTTCCCTTCATTTCAGCCAGCTACAGCAAACCCTCAACTCTTTTGTTTGGAGAACATGAAATTCAATCATCAGAGGGTGTTCAGCAGGGTGACCCACTTGCTCCACTTCTCTTCTGCTTGGCAGTAAGAGAACTAACTTCCAGCCTATGCAGTGAGCTCAATATCTGGTACCTGGATGACGGCACTCTGGCAGGTACTGAAGAGTCCCTCGTGGGGGACCTACAACTGGTGAAAACACAGGGAGAAGGCTTGGGACTCATCCTCAATCCCTCTAAGTGTGAAATCATCACAGCGAACCAGGAAATAATCAATGCTGTGCGAAGAATCCTCCCGGAAATCTCAACTACAACTCCATCCAACAGTACCCTCTTGGGGGCACCGCTGGGTCACCAGGCCATCGATACTGTCCTCAGGGACAAATTGAATGACCTTATGAGAATGGAGGAGAGAATAAGCGATCTTGATGCCCATGATGCTCTGTATCTCCTCACAAGGTGTCTTACTATGCCAAGACTCACTTACTTCTTGAGGTGTGCACCCTCTTTTGACAACCCAACACTCGATGAATATGACGCACACCTGAGATCAACTTTTAAGAAGGCACTGAACCTGTCACTAGAGGATGAGCAATGGGATCAGGCAACCCTCCCAGTGCGACTGGGAGGTATAGGGGTGCGTAAAGCAACACATGTTGCTTTACCTGCTTTTATGTCTTCGTGTTTGGCTTCCAGTGCATTAGTCAAGAAGATAGTGCCCGAACGCTTGAGAGACTTGGTAGGAGCTCAAGACCCCAGGTTTACTGAAGCAGCAATTCGGTGGGACACCCTTACAGACTCCTCCAGTAGACCAGCTCCTCCCAAACAGCACAAACAGTCCCACTGGGACAAACCAATCATGGAAAAAATCGCCAACACAATGCTCTCCAATGCTTCAGGAAAGAACAAAGCTCGTCTCCTGGCAGTGAAGGCACCACACTCAGGAGATTTCCTGTTAGCTGTTCCCAATTCCTCCCTGGGCACCCGTCTCGACCCACAGGCCATTCGGATTGGTGTTGCTCTTCGCCTAGCCGCCCCCATCCTCACCGAACATAGGTGTATTTGCGGCAGGGCGACAGCTGATCAATTCGGACTCCATGGTCTCGTGTGCCACACAGCAGAAGGGAAGTATGCCAGACATGAGGAGATCAATGACATAATAAAGAGAAGCCTCGCCACAGCCCGTTGCCCAGCTCAACGGGAACCCCAAGTACAGAGGTCTGATGGAAGTCAAAAGCGTCCTGATGGAGCCACTATGCTACCCTGGAAGGATGGAAAGCAGATTGCCTGGGACTACACCTGTGCTGCCACATTGGCAGACACCTACTTGCCATACTCTGTAGTGGAAGGGGGTGGAGCTGCCAGCCACAGGGAGACCCAGAAGATCCGAAAATATGAAGACCTTTCCCCTTGCTATAACTTCATTCCAATAGGGTCGGAGACCCTTGGAGCATGGGGCAAGTGTGCTCTAAAGTTCCTCAAAGAGCTGGGTGAAAAGCTCATCATAGAAACCAAGGACCACAGGGCGACCAGCTTCCTCTTTCAGAGACTCAGTGTTGCGATCCAGAGAGGAAATGCCTGCAGCATTCTGGGCACGCGGCCCACCGCAGGGGAGCTGGACGAAGTATTCGAGATGTAGCTCTGAGTTAGCTATGTTGTTTTACTTTGTATCATATTTTTGTGAATGTTTTGTCAATGTATTTTGTCTTTAAATAAAATATATATACATAATATAGGGGGTGGTAGGAGAAAATTCTCAAACAGCTTCAGGGAGAATCTTGAGTTTTCCCTGAAGCAAGTTTATTCTTTTCTCTGAGGATGAGGGTCCCCATAACAGTTCTAGAGGTGGTACCTTTATATATATATATATATATATATATATATATATATATATATATATATATATATATATATATATATATATATATATATATATATATATATATATATATATATATATATATATATATATATATATATATATATATATATTATATATATATATATATATATATATATATATATATATATATATATATATATATATATATATATATATATATTATTCTATGTGAACATTTATTAATAAACAAAATACATTTACAGGAAAAAACATAAACATGAATACAATGGCACAATGTATCAAAGATGATGAATTTCCTCCAGCTCCTCCGAGGCTGGACGTGAGCCAAGTATGCAGCAAGCATTTCCCCTCTGAATGGCGACGCTGAGGCGCTGGAACATGAATATATATATACATACATATACTGTATTATATATATATATATATATATATATATATATATATATATATATATATATATATATATATATATATATATATATATTTAGACATTACCCCACCGGCCTTGCCAATCAAAGATCCCTAAGCAGACATGAAGCAATAGTGTTACTACCCACATACTTGACCATTTTCTTCATCTCTACATTTTCTAGGTGTTCTACTCGCTTTCTAAACCTGAAGTTGTACGAATATTGTAGAGCACTCAATAATGTGTAGTCTTCACTCTGGGCAGCAGATGGCAGCAGCCGCTGGACGGAAATTTCACCTACTCTATGAGATGTAGGCAGACTACACACCCTTCGACATAACTAGAACCAGGCGCCAAGGTTGGAAAGGCTGGTGCATTTCCCTCAGATATTCCATCAGCCCTTAATAATAATAATAATAATAATAATAATAATAATAATAATAATAATAATAATAATAATAATAATAATAATAACGTTGCTTCAGCGTTATTCCAACCTGACAGACAAATCTTCCTCTATATCAAACATCTGGAGCCGTCCCTGACTAGAATTTGATCATCTCTTGCTCAGCAAATTCTGGATATTTTTCCAGAATGGTTTGTAATTATCCACTACAAACCATTCTGGAAAAATACCCTGACTTTGCTGACTGTAAATAAAAAATTACCACGTGTGTGTGTGTGTGTGTGTGTGTGTGTGTGTGTGTGTGTGTGTGTGTGTGTGTGTGTGTGTGTACTCACCTAATTGTGGTTGCAGGGGTCGATACTCAGCTCCTGGCCCCGTCTCTTCACTGATCGCTACTGGGTCCTCTCCCTCTCTGCTTCCTGAGCTATGTCATACCTCTTCTTAAACCTATGTATGGTTCCTGCCTCCACTACTTCACTTGCTAGGCTATTCCACTTCCTGACGACTCTATGACTGAAGAAATACTTCCTAACGTCCCTATGACTCGTCTGAGTCTTTAGCTTCCAGTTGTGACCCCTTGTTTCTGTGTCCCCTCTCTGGAACATCCTATCTCTGTCCACCTTGTCTATTCCCCGCAGTATCTTGTATGTCGTTATCATGTCTCCCCTGACCCTTCTGTCCTCCAGTGTCGTCAGCCCGATTTCCCTCAACCTTTCCTCTGGGACTAGCCTTGTTGCAAACCTTTGTACGTTCTCTAACTTCTTGACGTGCTTGACCAGGTATGGGTTCCAGACTGGTGCTGCATACTCCAGTATCGGCCTAACATACACAGTGTACAGTGTCTTGAACGATTCCTTATTAAGGTATCGGAACGCTATTCTCAGGTTTGCCAGGTGCCGTATGCTGCAGCAGTTATTTGGTTGATGTGTGCCTCCGGTGACTTGCTCGGTGTTATGGTCACCCCAAGGTCTTTCTCCCTGAGTGAGGTCTGTAGTCTTTGTCCACCTAGCCTATACTCTGTCTGCGGTCTTCTTTGCCCCTCCTCAATCTTCATGACTTTGCATTTGGCAGGGTTGAATTCGAGAAGCCAGTTTCTGGACCACATGTCCAGCCTGTCCAGGTCTCTTTGCAGTCCTGCCTCATCCTCATCCGATTTAATTCTTCTCATCAACTCCACATCATCTGCGAATAGGGACACTTCAGAATCTATTCCTTCCCTCATGTCGTTCGCATATATCAAAAATGGCACTGGTCCTAGAACTGACCCCTGTGGGACCCCGCTCGTCACAGGCGCCCACTGTGATACCTCTTCACGTACCATGACTCATTGTTGCCTCCCTGTCAGGTATTCCCTGATCCATTGCAGTGCCCTCCCTGTTACATGCGCCTGATCCTCCAGCTTCTGCACTAATCTCTTGTGGGGAACTGTGTCAAAGGCCTTCCTGCAGTCTAGGAAAACGCAATCAACCCACCCCTCTCTCGTGTCTTACTTCTGTTACCTTGTCATAAAACTCCAGAAGGTTTGTGACACAGGATTTGCCTTCCATGAGCCCATGCTGGTTTTCATTTATAATCTTGTTCCGTTCCAGGTGTTCCACCACTCTCCTCCTGATAATCTTCTCCATGACTTTGCACACAATACATGTCAGAGACACAGGTCTGTAGTTTAGTGCCTCATTTCTGTTTCCTTTCTTAAATATGGGGACTACATTTGCTGTCTTCCATTTCTCAAGTAGTTGCCCAGTTTCAAGGGATGTGTTGAAGATTGTGGTTAGGGGCATGCACAGCATCTCTGCTCCTTCTCTAAGGACCCATGGGGAGATGTCCGGTCCCATCGCCTTTGAGGTATCAAGGTCACTTAGCAGCTTCTGCACCTCCTCCTCGGTTGTTCGTATGTCATCCAACACTTGTTGGTATATTCCCTCATGATGTTCCCTTCTGTGCTGTCTTCCAAGAGCCCTTCCTGTCTTTACTGTAAAAACTTCCTTAAATCTCCTGTTTAGCTCCTCACGTACCTCCTGATCATTTCTTGTGAGTTCTCCTCCTTCTCTCCTCAGTCTGATCACCTGGTCTTTGACTGTTGTCTTCCTCCTGATGTGGCTATACAACAGTTTTGGGTCAGTCTTGATTTTCGATGCTATGTTATTTTCATACTGTCGCTGGGCCTCCATCCTTACCTGTGCATACTCGTTCCTGGCTCTGCCACTGATCTCCCTATTTTCATGTGTTCTCTGCCTTCTGTACTTTTTCCATTCTCTATTGCACTTTGCTTTTGCCTCCTTACACCGTCGGGTAAACCAAGGGCTCATTCTGGTCTTCCCATTGTTTCTGCTGCCCTTGGGAATAAACCTTTCCACTGCCTCCTTGCATTTTGTTGTTACATATTCCATCATTTCATTTACTGGCTTTCCTGCCAGTTCTCTGTCCCACGGAACCTCCTGCAGGAAGTTCCTCAACCCTATGTAGTCCCCTCTTTTATAGTCAGGCTTTTCCCATTCAACTCCTGTTACTCTCTCCACTTGCAACTCTACTATGTATTCAAAGCACAGAACCACGTGGTCACTAGCTCCTAGGGGACTCTCATATGTGATGTCCTCAATGTCTGAACTGCCCAGGGTGAACACAAGGTTCAATCTTGCTGGTTCATCCTCCCCTCTCACTCTGGTAGTGTCCTTAACATGTTAGTGCATGAGGTTTTCCAGCACCACATCCAACATCTTGGCTCTCCATGTTTCAGAACCCCCATGTGGCTCCAGGTTTTCCCAGTCAATCTCCCTGTGGTTGACACCCCCCATAACCAGCAACTTTGCTCTGCTGGAGTGAGCTCTTCTTGCCACCTCAGCAAGTGTGTCCACCATTGATCTGTTGCTCTCTTCACATTCCTCTCTTGGCCTCCTGCAGTTCTGTGGTGGATTATACATCACTGCAATGACCACCTTGTGCTCCCCAGACTGAAGTGTACCTGCTATGTAGTCTCTTTCTCCCGTCTCATCTATTCCTCCCATTTTCTCGAATTTCCATCGGTTTTTTACGAGCAGAACAACCCCTCCTCCCCCTCTGCCCCTTCTATCTTTCCTCATGATCTGGTATCCTGGTGGGAAGATTGCATCTGTTATTGTCTCCGTGAGTTTTGTTTCTGTAACTGCTATGATGTCTGGGGACTTCTCATTGATTCTTTCTTGCCATTCCTCATGTTTATTCGTTAATCCATCTGCATTTGTATACCAAACCTTCAGCTTCTGTTCTAATACTGTAACTGTGGTCCTGGGGGAATACTGGGGTTGGGAGAGCAGAAGCCCTGGTGTGGGCCTGTGGGGGATTGCAGTGGAGGTGGAGGAAGAGCTCCCATAGGGGGTTGCTGTAGGGGTAGGGCTCGTGGTGCGGGGGGGTGGGAACAGAGGGATCGGTGTGTGATGGTTGGTTTGGATTGTTCAGTTGCCTTGGGGGTGTCGTGGCTGGAGTCCTTCTGCAGGTGTTTTTGGGGGGTGTGCTTGTCCTTCCACCTGTTCCTGGGTTATTCTGCTCTCCTTTTTCATTTCTTCCCATTCCTCCTTTCGTTTTTGCACTCTCTCTTTCAGTATCATCCTTTCCTCCTGTGTTCTGTCTCGATCGAGGTACACACTCATGAACTCCTGTTTGCCTCTCAGCTGTGCTTTCTCCTGCAGGATCATGGTTCGGGTTGATTCTGCCTTGAAAATTACTTTGAGAGGCCGATTCCTTTTCTTTGTGAACCACCCGATTCTCCGAAAATTTGCCACCTGGGTCATGTCTCCCTCGCCTGTCACCTTCATGATACCTTCCATCGCTTTTTTCTCCTCCTGCTTTCTTTCCTCATAAGTTTTCCCTTTAGCTTCGTCTAGCCCATAGACAAAAACTGATCTCTCCCTTTCCACCTCCCACTGTGACTCCCATTGCATCCTCTGAAGTGTTTTAGTTCCTTCCGGTGGAGTGTTCCTTCCTTCAGTCCCTTCCCTGTGTGTGTGTGTGTGTGTGTGTGTGTGTGTGTGTGTGTGTGTGTGTGTGTGTGTGTGTGTGTACTCACCTAGTTGTACTCACCTAGTTGAGGTTGCAGGGGTCGAGTCCTAACTCCTGGCCCCGCCTCTTCACTGGTCGCTACTAGGTCACTCTCCCTGAACCATGAGCTTTATCATACCTCTGCTTAAAGGTATGTATGGATCCTGCCTCCACTACATCGCTTCCCAAACTATTCCACTTCCTGACTACTCTGTGGCTGAAGAAATACTTCTTAGCATCCCTATGATTCATCTGTGTCTTCAACTTCCAACTGTGTTCCCTTGTTTCTGTGTCCCATCTCTGGAACATCCTGTTTTTGTCCACCTTGTCAATTCCTCTCAGTATTTTGTATGTCGTTATCATGTCCCCCCTATCTCTCCTGTCCTCCAGTGTCGTCAGGTCGATTTCCCTTAACCTCTCCTCGTAGGACATACCCCTTAGCTCTGGGAGTAGTCTTGTTGCAAACCTTTGCACTTTCTCTAGTTTCTTTACGTGCTTGGCTAGGTGTGGGTTCCAAACTGGTGCCGCATACTCCAATATGGGCCTAACGTACACGGTGTACAGGGTCCTGAACGATTCCTTATTAAGATGTCGGAATGCTGTTCTGAGGTTTGCTAGGCGCCCATATGCTTCAGCAGTTATTTGGTTGATGTGCGCTTCAGATGTGCCTGGTGTTATACTCACCCCAAGATCTTTTTCCTTGAATGAGATTTGTAGTCTCTGGCCCCTCTGCAGTCTTCTTTGCCCTTCCCCAATCTTCATGACTTTGCACTTGGTGGGGTTGAACTCCAGGAGCCAATTGCTGGACCAGGTCTGCAGCCTGTTCAGATCCCTATGTAGTTCTGCCTGGTCTTCGATCGAATGAATTCTTCTCATCAACTTCACGTCA
The DNA here is from genome assembly GCF_038502225.1 of Cherax quadricarinatus. Classification (NCBI taxonomy): domain Eukaryota; kingdom Metazoa; phylum Arthropoda; class Malacostraca; order Decapoda; family Parastacidae; genus Cherax; species Cherax quadricarinatus. The sequence continues at coordinate 9,171,169 of NC_091330.1, forward strand.
TCTGCAAACAGGGACACTTCGAAGTCTATTCCTTCCGTCATGTCGTTCACAAATACCAGAAACAGCACTGGTTCTAGGACTGACCCCTATGGGACCCCCCCTGGTCACAGGCGCCCACTCTGACACCTCGCCACGTACCATGACTCGTTGCTGTCTTCCTGACAAGTATTCCCTGATCCATTGTAGTGCCTTCCCTGTTATCCCTGCTTGGTCCTCCAGTTTTTGCACTAATCTCTTGTGTGGTACTGTGTCAAACGCCCTCTTGCAGTCCAAGAAAGTGCAATCCACCCACCCCTCTCTCTCTCTCTTGTCTTACTGCTGTCACCATGTCATAGAACTCCGGTAGGTTTGTGACACAGGATTTCCCGTCCTTGAAACCATGTTGGCTGCTGTTGAGATCATTCCTTTCTAGGTGTTCTACCACTCTTCTCCTGATAATCTTCTCCATGACTTTGCATACTATACATTTCAGTGACACTGGTCTGTAGATTAGTGATTCATGTCTGTCTCCTTTTTTTAAAGATTGGGACTACATTTGCTGTCTTACATGCCTCAGGCAATCTCCCTGTTTCGATAGATGTATTGAATATTGTTGTTAGGGGTACACATAGTGCCTCTGCTCCCTTTCTCAGGACCCATGGAGAGATGTTATCCGGCCCCATTGCCTTTGAAGTATCTAGCTCACTCGGAGGCTTCTTCACTTCTTCCTCGGTTGTGCGTGCTGTGTCCAGCACTTGGTGGTGTACCCCACCTCTCCGTTTTTCTTGAGTCCCTTCTGTCTCCTCTGTGAACACTTCTTTGAATCTCTTGTTGAGTTCCTCACATACTTCACGGTCATTTCTTGTTGTCTCTCCCCTTCCTTCCTTAGCCTGATTACCTGGTCCTTGACTGTTGTTTTCCTCCTGATGTTGCTGTATAACAGCTTCAGGTCAGATTTGGCTTTCGCTGCTATGTCGTTTTCATATTGTCGTTGAGCCTCCCTTCTTATCTGTGCATATTCATTTCTGGCTCTACGACTGCTCTCCTTATTCTCCTGGGTCCTGTGCCTTCTATACTTCTTCCATTCCCTAGCACACTTGATTTTTGCCTCCCTGCACCTTTGGGTGAACCATGGGTTCATCCTGGCTTTTTCATTATTCCTGTTACCCTTGGGTACAAACCTCTCCTCAGCCTCCTTGCACATTGTTGTTACATATTCCAACATCTCATTAACTGGCTTCCCTGCCAATTCTCTGTCCCACTGAACCCCGTTCAGGAAGTTCCTCATTCCCGTGTAGTCCCCTTTCTTGTAGTTTGGCTTCATTCACCCTGGCCTTCCCGTTTCCCCCTCCACTTGTAGCTCTACTGTGTATTCGAAGCTTAAAAACACATGATCGCTGGCCCCAAGGGGTCTTTCATATGTGATGTCCTCAATATCTGCACTACTCAAGGTGAATACTAGGTCCAGTCTTGCTGGTTCATCCTCTCCTCTCTCTCTCTCTCTCTTGTAGTGTCCCTTAGGTGTTGGTACATGAAGTTTTCCAGTACCACTTCCATCATCATAGCCCTACATGTGTGTGTGTGTGTGTGTGTGTGTGTGTGTGTGTGTGTGTGTGTGTGTGTGTGTGTGTGTGTGTGTGTGTGTGTGTGTGTGTGTGTGTGTGTATGTGTGTGTGTGTGTGTGTGTTCGTGTGTGTACGCTCGTGTGTGTGTGGTCGTGTGTGTGTGTGTGTGTGTTTGACCCAATTAATATTTACACTGATAACTCATTACAGTTGTGACCGGGTATGGACATGTGAATTGCTCATTGCTATGTAATTTGTTCATTATTGTAAACATATATGACGTGTGGATGATTCAGTACCTTTGTAACTAGGTCACGATTGTGACCAGATCTACCTGGAGTTCATTACCTGGAGTCCATTACCTACCTTGTTCAGCTATCAAAACTTTGGGGTCCAGTCCCTGGACCCATTATGTACCTCTGTAATCCTTTGACTACCGCCCACAGGATGGGTATGGGGTGCATATGAAGATATTAAACAAAAAAACTCCTGCTCAGGGTGTTACAGTGTTACATAAGTAAAAGGTTAGGCATATTTCCTTAAGCCTGCTGCCCCTGTCCACTCAGCAGTAAGTAGATACCTGGGTGTTAGTCGAATTTTGTGGGTTGCATCCTGAAATGATTGGGATTAGTATTTTTTTTTTAACCCGGAGGTTTAGTCAACCAGGTTAACTTAATAAAGTCATTGCATCGTCGGGGAATGTCTGTCATATTTCCATTGTGGTCCCTTATTAATCTTCTTCCCCAGGATGCGGCCCACAACAATCGACTAACACTCCAGTTACCGACTGAGTTCTAGACGAACAGAGGCAGCAGATGTAAGGAGAGGATTGAAGGAGCCCAATGGAAATAAAACAGTCTTCTTTGCTTATACTAGGTTACTCCCCCTCCCCCCCCCGGGAATATTAATCCTAACAAAATCCTATCTTATCCATATCACATCCTGTCGTGATAAACTCCCACACTGTCAAGTTGGTAAATGCAAGACAGAGCAAGATGTCTGAAAGCAGAGACATTATGCATAACAATTGACACAAAGCAACAGCTCAGGGGAGTGTCCGGGGTTCGAACCCACGGCAAGGCAAACTTAACTTAGTCATTCGTTATTCTGAATAAACAACCCCTCACAAGGGGGGCTCCTTGATACAGGTTACTGACATTTGCTCCAAGAAATTGGACCTTTTCTCTACCTAGGATCGGACCCCACTGGCTCCCATTTCCCAGGTGCTGTATCGCCTTACGAGTTTAACGTTTTTTTTTTTTCATATAATAATAATAATAATAATAATAATAATAATAATAATAATAATAATAATAATAATAATAATAATAATAATAATAATAATCTAATTTAGTGAACACTCAAGGAGCTTTAAGCATCGTACCACCTCTTGCACAACACGCTTTGGAACCACAGATTGATTCTTTACCTAATAATAGTTATACGTGCACTATAACAAAGATATAGCATATATACAGAAAAAAATATGCTAATTATAGTGTAGCACCTGCACATTCGTACCCTTTCTCAAGGCTTTCTGAAATATAGGTCAGGCTCGAGGGGTGTAAAATGAGAGATGTACATCACTCAGAAAATATGTGCCGAATTTATCTCAGTCCTTTTACTCCCAGACTTTTCAAAGCAATATAAATCAGAGGTGAAAATTTAAAGCTGGTCAAAAAAGACCTCATATTATCTCACAGAAACCAAAATCTAGAATGGTCTATATAAGCCTAACTAGAGGGTACCTACACATGCTAATATTTCCATAAACCTTTGCTTAGTTACGGTACACCAGCCTTGAAATTTTGAAGTAGAGGACTCTCAGAAATGGATTCAAGTTGAAGGTAAGTACGGGATTGGCAGTAAAGTTGTAGATGAATGGAACAAACGTCCAGGTAGAGTCGTTGAGGTGAAAGGTTTAAGTAACTTTAAATATAAGTTGGACAGAAAATGAGTGGGTGTGAGATAGACCTGCCTAGCATGGGCCATTGGCCCTACTGCAGTGCTTCGTTATTATGAGTAATTAGACACATGCGCAATACCTGCGTGTCGTGATCTGAAAAGGTCTCACCAATCAGTGGCTTTTTCAATTCAGTACAGAGGTTATTTAAAGGTGTTGAAAAGTGTATACAATAAAAGATGAGGTAATCAATCCCCCAAGTTATAATCTAAAATCTTGGAAAAAAAGAAAAAAAAAACATCCTGTCAACCACCAGAGATACATTATTATTATCATTATAATCAAGGGGAAGCGCTAAACCCGGAGGAATATACAGCGCCTGGGGGGATGTGGAAGGCATTCAGGCTTAATTCGGGGAACTGGAGCACAGATCCAATTCCCTAAATCAAGAGCCCCTCACCAACATCAAGGAACCTTCCCTGAGGGGTACCAGAGACACTGTACCTCCTTTGGAGATTTCTAATAACATTTGCCTCTCCCGGTACATTGCCAAATACTGTTATAATCTAAATTTAGAGAACAGGTGAATTGACATGAACTTTGTCTCCGGTCACCTTGACCTTACTACTGATTTTCACAACATTCCTCACTACTCGTGACTTTATAATGGTCCACAACAGACCGAAACGTCGTACGGTTTCACTACCATTTTGTGGATTACTGGCCTTGTTGGAAGTAATTCCAGCCAGGTTATTGAGCCTTTAAGTCATTCAAGAGATGCGCATTTTCTTGCTGAATACTGGATAGTAATTTTGTTTCATCATAGTTCCTTATCTTCAGAAATTAAATAGGTCACCGTATCCATAACACTTGACAAGATATGACCCATCAGAATCTTACATTGATATCAAGGTGGTCTGTGTGTAGTAGTAGATATGTTTATGTATATCTACTACTACGCACAATTTATACATATATATAATATATATATATATATATATATATATATATATATATATATATATATATACATATATATATACTACTACTACTACATACGAACCACTAGGGCTGAGATTCGAACCTACTTCATACCATTTTCATACTTTTACATGTTAGGGTTAGGTATATCGTCGGCTCGAGTTCGAAAATCCGGGACAAAGGAATTAATGTACAATTGATATGGATCCCATCACACATTGGATTACTCCTTCATGATAAAGTTGATATGTTAGCCAAGAAGGGTACCCAGAAGGAGAATGTAGAATATAACTTTGGTATATCTGTGTCTAGCATTAGGAATAATATTAGGAGAGAAGTATATAATGATTTTTTTCATTTTATTTTATTGAGAGCATATCTTATACAGACAGACATAATACATATATATAGTACAAAACTGTTGAGAACAATAAGTACATATATAAATTATCACACAAGCACACGTTGCTGGACACAGGAGAAGAAACCCGTCACAGACAAAACGAAAAAGACCATCAAGCACACTATACACCACAATTAGAAGCCTGAGTAGATCTATAACCCACTATGATAACATGAACATAGATAACCATGTTTATCGGGCAACTTGCAATGTGAACAGACTGAGTGATGTTGTAGTGGCCAGGCTCAGGCTTGGTTACAAGTACTTCTGGCAGTTTGGGACCCCAATGGAAATAAGTCACTCTGACTTTTTTTGTGTTATCCTAATATCTTTACACATATGCTGCTGTGTATGATAATCTAAGTAACTGTATTTGTGTATACCTAAATAAACTTACTTACACAGATGAAGATCAAACTAAATGCAAATTATGTGATGAGGCATATGGTCACTGTCTTGAACACTGCATAACTGTCCACTTATTGAGGATACAGAGACAGCATAATAACCTATATGACATGTCAAGATATCTCACTAATGAAAATAAGATACCAGATATACTAAGCAAATTTCCTTGTAGATATGGAGATATAAACCCATATGTACACCTGTTAGCCCTTCTGGGGCCTAGTTCCTAGGCCTTTTGTGTATCCATATGCTCTTGCGCTACCGTCCACAGGATGGATATGGGGTGCACAATAAACTAGCCACTTCGGTGGCAAAATCTAATCAAATTCCGGCTACATTGGGATCTCGACTGACACTAACCTTGATGTTAATGTCACACTAAAAATCGAGTATACTGTACACAGGGACCAAGCTCATGACTCAATGGTATTTGAGTGGGTTCAAAAGTGTTTGAAGCGGAAATGTCATTGTTACAATCAGATTGCGAAAGGGTTTAACTTATGTAATATATAATGTACTTCATATGAGTGTGCAGCTAGACCTTTATCGGAAGATAAAAACTGAGTAGGCAGCTGTATTTAAAGTTCTTCGCATTAGTAAATAGTTAAGCAGCGTGAATTAACAGAAAAGTTTAGTTTTCCTAACTTGTGTTCTCAGCAGTATTATTAAATATACACAAACCACAAGCAGAAAAAAATAAAAGTCGAGATAGGAATTTTTGCCAGAGAAACTTGGGAATATTGATATGAATGAGCAGCCGTGTTAACCATAGCCTACTTGAGTGGGCAGTTTCACTACTCATGCAGGGAAGGTGGGGGGGGGGGGGATGATGGTAGGGTCAATAGGTGTGTTGTGAAAGGTGTGGTATCAGATAGAGTGGCTGTGGGTGGGGGGTCTTTGTCTGTAGATTATCGTAACTCTGGCTACAACTCGACGCAGCAGGGGGTCGCAGTGACCTGCCTCAGGTGCCTCTCTTTATCAGAGACCAACATACCCAACGATTTACCTTGCAAACTGATGTATGTAAACAATTCTTCGGCACAGGATACATACACCGAGAGCTGTCAGCTCCCTCTAGGTTTAAGGAAAGCCTATTGTTATTGACTCAGACAAGGTGTGTAGCCACCTGTATGTGATTGCATGGATCGATTCTTAGGCCCTGGCCCCTCCTCCCTCAACTTGCCGCTTGCCAGATTCACTCCTAGCCTCCTAGGTCCTATGGTACCTGCTCTTAAAATTATGTATAGAGCCTACCTCCACCGCTTCGTCGAGGCCATTCCACTTTCCTACAACCCTGAGACTGAAGAACTACTTCCTGACATTCATGTGGCTTATTTGTATCTTTAACTTCCAGTTGTGCCCCCCTTCCCCCGAGTACCTGTTTCCAGCCTCCCAGGCAGCCTTTCCTGTATACGTAATAATAATAAAAATAATACAATAATCTTTATTTCTACAAGTACATGTACAAGGTATACAGGCCTAGCTGACATCAATGACATACTACTATATAGAAAGCCTCTTGTTATGCTGAGCATTTTGGGCAAATTAGGTAAATTTTGTCCCAGGATGCGACCCACACCAGTTGATTAACACCCACGTACCCATTTTGAACTGATGGGTGAACAGGGACAGGGTCTTGTGGGAACAGTTAGTTTAATATGTTTATTATGCACCCCATACCCATCCTGTGGGCGGTAGTCAAAAGATTACAGAGGTACATAATTGGTCCAGGGACTGGACTCCAAAGTTTTGATAGCTGAACTAGGTACAAAGGTAATGAGCTCACAAGTTACAAAGGTAATGAATTCTGTAAGAACGGTTACTTACGTTTATACATGGCTACAATCATAAACAAATTATAGTGTAATGAGCAATTCACACTTCCACACCCGGTCACAACTGTAATGAGTTATTGGTGCAAATATTGATTGTTGAGTCACACACACACACACACACACACACACACACACACACACACACACACACACACCCACTCAACCACAAATAGGTGAGTACACACACAGACACACACAGACAGACAGACACACACACACACACACACACACACACACACACACACACACACACACACACACACACACACACACACACACACACACACACACACACACGACATGTGCCTAAGACAAAATGGTAACTAACTAACACCTCAGTGGGTGAGCTGAGTGCGCAGCGATCGAGCTATGAGAAATATACCTAGTTGGACGAATCTTGAACATTAAAATGGTATAAAATACCGACAGTTTGTTAAGTAAGACACATATGCAACTGTTGCATATGTGTCTTACTGGACGAATCTTATTGTGGCTAGCTGGTCCAGTGGCTAACGCGACGGTCTGGAGTTTTGAGACTCCCTGATCGCGGGTTCTATCCTCCCGTGGTATGGTTTTTATGAGACTGTGACTGGAGTAATGTGTTCGGTTTTTGTGTTAACATAAGAACATAAGAACGAAGGAACACTGCAGAAGGCCTACTGGCCCATGCGAGGCAGGTCCAAGTCTCCTACCGGCTTAAGCCAAAGCACCCAACCTAGTCAGGTCAGGTCACATTGACTTAAGGGAGGAACACGGCAACCGACCTGGTAGCACAAGCTATCAGGTCTAACTCACACCCACCCACATCCACTCATGTATTTATCCAACCTATTTTTAAAGCTACACAACGTTCTGGCCTCTATAACTGTACTTGGGAGTTTGTTCCACTCATCCACAACTCTATTACCAAACCAGTACTTTCCTATATCCTTCCTGAATCTGAATTTTTCCAACTTAAAACCATTGCTGCGAGTCCTGTCTAGGCTAGATATTTTCAGCACACTATTTACATCCCCTTTATTTATTCCTGTCTTCCATTTATACACCTCAATCATATCCCCCCTAATTCTACGTCTTTCTAGAGAGTGCAGATTCAGGGCCCTTAGTCTATCCTCATAGGGAAGGTTTCTGATACATGGGATCAACTTTGTCATCCTCCTTTGTACATTTTCCAGAGAATTTATATCCATTCTGTAATAAGGTGACCAAAACTGTGCAGCATAATCTAAATGAGGCCTAACCAAGGATGTATAGAGTTGAAGAACAACCTGAGGACTCCTATTATTTATGCTTCTTGATATGAAGCCAAGGATTCTATTAGCTTTATTGCGAACACTTATGCACTGTTGTCTTGGTTTCAGATCACTGCTAACCAGAACTCCTAAATCTTTTTCGCAATCCGTAATATTAAGATCTACATTATTTAGTTTATATGTGGCATGGTTATTGTCCTGTCCAACATTTAGAACTTTGCATTTGTCTATATTAAACTGCATCTGCCACTTCTCCGACCACTGCATCAGTCTATTCAAATCTTCCTGGAGTGCTCGAATGTCCTCGTCAGAATGAATTCGACGGCCTATTTTGGTGTCATCGGCAAACTTGCCGATGTCGCTCTTTATGCCCTCATCTATGTCGTTTATGTAGATTGTGAACAGCAGGGGGCCCAACACTGACCCCTGTGGAACACCGCTCGTGACACTTCCCCACTCTGATTTCTCCCCATTTATGCAAACTCTCTGCTGCCTATTTGTCAACCATGCCTCTATCCAGGAAAAAATTTCTCCTCCTATTCCATGTGCTTTAATTTTCCTCAATAGTCTCTGATGTGGGACCCTGTCAAAAGCCTTACTGAAGTCCATATACACAATATCATATTCATTACCATGATCTACCTCCTCAAATACCTTAGTGAAAAAAGTTAATAAATTCGTAAGGCAGGAACGCCCCTTTGTAAAACCATGCTGAGATTCGTTGATTAATTTATGCTTTTCAAGGTGGCTACGAACTGCCTCGGCAATTATTGATTCCATAAATTTTCCCACTATGGAGGTTAGGCTTATTGGTCTATAGTTCGAAGCTAAGGACCTGTCACCTGTTTTGAAAATAGGTATCACATTTGCCATTTTCCACTTATCTGGCACCATGCCAGTTTGTAGTGATATGTTGAAAAGATTAGCCAAAGGTGTGCTAAGCACCTCTTTACATTCCTTTAGAACCCTTGCATACAGTTCATCAGGGCCTGGGGATTTGTTAGGTTTTAATTTATCTATTTGCCTAAGGACCATGTCACTTGTGACCCTAATAGTGCACAGTTTATTATCGTCCTGTTCTACATAATTTATCATTACTGGAATATCGCTGGTATCCTCCTGTGTAAAAACTGAGAGGAAGTATGTGTTAAAAATTCTACACATTTCCTTATCACTGTCAGTGAGCTGACCCGAGGAACTTTTGAGTGGGCCTATCTTGTCCCTGATCTTACTTCTGTATACCTGAAAGAATCCTTTTGGGTTAGTCTTCGATTCTCTTGCAACTTTAACCTCATAATCTCTTTTTGCTTTTCTAATTCCCTTTTTTATTTCTCTCTTTAACTGAATATATCGATTTCTCAATTGCCCCTCTCCTCTTTTGATTTGCCTATATATGCCTCTCTTTTGACCAATCAGATATTTTAATCTATTGTTCATCCATTTAGGATCATTTTTGTTTGATCTGATTTCCCTATTTGGAACATAATTTGACTGAGCAGCTAGAACTATGCCCTGGAAAGCATCATATCGGCAACCATCACCACCTACCTGACCCTTAGTCAGGTCATTCCAGTTCAGCCCACCTAAGTAATTTTTCAGTCCTATGAAATCAGCCAAGCGAAAGTCAGGGACGGAGACTTGATTGCCATTATTAGGGGAATTCCATGATATATTAAAACTGAGTGATTTGTGATCACTTTCCCCAAGCTCATCATTAACCTCAAGATTATTAATTAGTGTTTCCCTACTGGCAAGAACCAAGTCAAGGAGGTTATTTCCCCTAGTTGGCTCTGTCACAAACTGTTTTAAAAAACAATCCTGGATCGTATCAAGAAAGTCACCTGACTCTAAATTTCCTGTCAAATTGCTCCAGTCAATCTGTCTATAGTTGAAATCTCCCATTAGCACAACATTTTCGTATGTAGATGCCTTACGAATTTCGTCCCATAGAAGTTTACTGCACTCCCTATCAAGATTTGGGGCCCTGTAAATCACACCCAAAATTAGTTTTTCTCGGCCCTCGAGAAGCTGTAACCAAACAGATTCAGTGGCTGACGCTTCTAATTTAATATCTTGTCTAACACAACAATTTAAATTGTCTCTGACATACATCGCTACTCCACCACCTTTCCTGTTGACCCTGTCAGTGTGGAATAATTTATAGCCTTGTATGTGACATTCAGAGGGCATCTCTCTATCTTTCAGATTGAGCCAGGTCTCTGTTATAGCAATAATATCTATGTTTCCTGCACTTGCAATTAATCTTAGCTCATCTATCTTATTTCTTACACTCCTGCTATTAGTATAGTAAACCTTAAGGGAGCTAGTCCCTTGCTGCCCTCTGCTGTCCCCCTTTGTTTGCTGACCTGATCTATTGTCTTTATTTATAACTTCATGCTGAATGCCTTTTATACATTTACTGTTTCCAACCCAAGTGTTGCAACCTGCTTGTTTCCCACACACACCCATACCTCTATCTTCCATCAGTTTAAAATCATAGGCATTTCACCAATGGCCTTCTCAATCGAGTCTGCAAGTGCTACCACCCCAGCCCCAGAGAGATGTACCCCATCCCTTGCATACATATCATGTTTGCCATAAAAGTTGTTCCAGTTGTCAATGAATGGGATTGCAAGTTCCTTGCAGTATCTGTCTAGCCAGCAATTTACACCAATTGCCCTAGACAACCATTCATTTCCTACTCCCCTTCTAGGCAAGATGCTACATATGATTGGGATCCCTCCCTTAGACTTAATGAAATCTATAGCTGACCTGTACTTATCTAGCAGCTCTTCTCTCCTACCCTTCCCAATATCATTTCCACCAGCACTGAGACAGATAATGGGCTTGCTCCCATTACCTGACATGATATTATCCAGCCTGTTGACAATGTCCCCAACACCAGCTCCAGGGAAGCACACTCTATCTCTCATCTTCTTATTCCTATTACAAAAAGCACGGTCAATGTATCTTACCTGAGAGTCACCAACCACAAGAATGCGCTTACCTCCATTAGCAGGGGCAGTAGTACCCTTACCTTCACTGGCCACTGAAGTACATTCATCCTGAAGAACAGAGAAGCGATTTCCTACCTTCAGATCTTCACTCTTAACTTTCCTTACTCTGATGCGCCTTCCATTACTGTGAACTACTCGCCACTTGTAGCAGGTGCTGGGCTGCTCCTCACTGCTGGTAGCCGTTGCTGCCTCCCCAACTACAGCCTCCCCACAGCGAGAGACAGACTGCACCTCGCTGCTAGAAGCCTCATTCCCCACAACTCCAGCCACCTCACACTCTCTCCCAGACCCATTGAGGTGGACCTTCAGCCTCCTAATCTCCTCCTGGAGAAGCAAGACCTCCTCCTTCAACTCTCCAACCTCAATTTTTAAAACACTGCAGAAGCAAGCCATGCTTTGTAACCGTCCACACTAATCCCCAAAGCAGCTCAGGGTCTGTGACCTCACGTGACGACTGACCACTGAGTACTGACTGACCACTGAGTACTATGTATATATCTCATATACGCACTGATTCATATACATTAAAAGTTTACTTTTAGTTATAATGATTAGTTTTTGTTATAGTAGAGATGACTTGCGGCCACATACAGTCGATAGTCGTTAAACCGAATTTCTAGAGGTGCTCATTCAGGAAATGATAACTCACAATCACATTAATGTATCTTTGTAATAAATAACATCATAGTGGCTGCCGTCTACATTCTTTAAATTCCTAATAATCACATCCAAGTACTATTTCTTGATAGTATATGATAATACATTTGTTTCATTACCTACTCCACCCCAGCATGTAATCACAAGGGAATCAGAGTTCTCTTAACGATAAGGAGACGTTTGTTGTCTAAGAAAAAGTAGGCAAGACAAGGAGACACCCGTGCAGTTCTCTGTAGGACCTTTAATAACAGTGTTTTGCCCACGCAGTGAGTTTCATCATATTAGTTAAGTTTTTAAGGTACAGGTACACATAAATACAGTTACATAAATTGTCATATATAGCAGCATATGTGTAGATTACTTAACTAGCATAACACTAAAAAATCAAAGTGGCGTATTTCCATTGGGGTCCTTGTTTGTAATATAATGAAGCCCAGTGTTTGTGAGGAGATAAAACCCACTGTGTGTGATATGATAAAACCCAATGTATGGGTGAAACGTACTAATAAAGGATTTCATATAATTGCGTTTGTGTCTACCATTGTGTTGATGTCCCATACCATATTATCCGCCCAGTAGCCAAGTTTTACCACTGAGCATTAGAAGTTGAAAAAAATAAAGTGCGCTCACCAATCACTCTCATAATTATTAATTATTCATTGGGCGTACATCACCTCACAGTTCTTCAGGAAATATCTAAATATTTCATAAATAATTATCAAATACATTTAACGAGACTTAACCTCGCCTAGCAGGTTGGGTTCACTACCCAATGACCCGGATTTCATTCTGGGGCAGATGGAGAAATTATTTCTTAGTGCCTGCTGTCCCTGTTCATCCATTACAGTAATGAGTAGGTACCCAGGTGTTAGTCAACAGTTCTGGGTAGCATCCTGGAGGGTGGTAGTTTACCTTAGGTGGGACTGGGTTTTGAAATTAACCGAGGTGGGATAACAGAAAATTCAACAGTGTAAAAATCGAATACAAATGCCTGTAACACTAGAAGCAGTAGAAGTAATTTTTGCTTGATCAGTCTATCACCCTCGGTGGGAGGAGGTTACTAACAACGACTCGAGACCATTTATGTACCGCTGAAATTTTTTGACTACCTCCCACACGCTAGGACCCCAATAGAAGTAAGTCACTTTGACTTTTTGGGGGTTATCCTAGGTAATTTACACTATGTATGATAATTTTAATTATGTGTACCTGTGCCTAAATAAACTTAAAGGTATGGGGTGACCAAGTCGGATTACGTCCACTTTGGACGAGGTTACCTTCCTGGACACCCGGAGACAAAGCTCGTTACGGCGTAAACTTTTCACTAAAAATCCACACTTAGGAGAGGAACGTTAGGACACTGTAAGATTCTTTGAGATTGTATTCCATACTATATTGTGTATATTAACTATATGAAGTAATTGTAAAATATGAAATGACTTATATTTCTTTCTAGTAATGCAACAACGCCCAGTGGGGTCTGAAAAAGACCCAATGTGGCCTTTCTAATCATGGAGTAAACTAGCCGCTCAAGTGACACAAATGTTACCCTTTCGGGAGGAAACTATGTCCTTTCTGATTCCCGTTCATATTTAGATATATTTTCCCCAGACTCTCTACAGGCAGGGCTCAAGAAGGTAGTACAACAACAGCAACAAAAAAGAATGTGACCATCTCCAATACTATAAGGTGATGATCTTCCACACGATGGGTATGGGGTGACTGGTGAACTACCTCCCACATGATGGGTATGGGTTGACTGGTGAACTACCTCCCACATGATGGGTATGGGCTGACTGGTGAACTACCTCCCACATGTCCCAGAGTAGCACCTCACACGCAGTAAACGGTACAGCGGGAGCATCGACACCATGTCCAGCCCTTCTAGGGCAGGGTAGGTGCCTGAGCCAGAGCTTTCAGCTCATTAGACTGTCATTCCCATTAGCCTTTTTGGGACGGGGATGGCAGACCAGAGAGGCCTAGCTTCTCCCTACGAGCCCCGTGAGGACGGGGAATGGGGCTAGGCCTGGGGACAGTTGGTCCCGGAGATGAGGGGTTCGATCGACACCATGCCCTGCCCTAGAAGGGCTGGGTGCCTGAGCTCGAGCTTGTAGCTCACAAGATGAGGGGGTACTTGTGCCTCCTCCCATGGAAGACTTAGGTCTCAGACACTCCCTAGACAGGGAGCCAGTGCCGGGTCACCACTTGGAAAAAGCCCGGACCGGGAGAATACCGGCGAATCTTTAACAACAACAACCTCCCACATGATGGGTATGGGCTGACTGATGAACTACCTCCCACACGATGGGTATGAAGAGATTAGATTAGATTTTGCCGCCGAAGTGGCTAGTTTATTGTGCACCCCATATCCATCCTGTGGACGGTAGCGCGAGAGCATATAGATACACAAAAGGCCTAGGAACTAGGCCCCAAAAGGGTTAACAGGAATACATATGGATTTATATCTACATATCTATAGTTCACTTATCTGTTACAAGCAAATTTAGGAAATTTGCTTAGTATATCTGGTATCTTATTTTCATTAATAAGATATCTTGACATGTCACATAGGTTATTATACTGTCTGTCTCTGTATTCCTCAATAAGTGGACAATTAAGAACATAGTGTTCAAGAGAGTGACCATATGCCTGATCACATAATTTACATTTAGTTTGATCATCATCTGTGTGTCTCCCAAACTGCCAGAAGTACTTGTAACCAAGCCTAAGCCTGGCCACTACAACATCAGTCAGTCTGTTCACGATGGTAATATATGGTATAAAATACCGACACAATGGAAATATAAACACAAATGCAGTATAATGTGATCCTTTATTGACAACGTTTCTCCCACACAGTGGGCTTTCTCAAGTCACACACGGATCTACCTGGGGTTGGAAGGTACGAGAGTATTTATAGTCAGAATGTTGAGGTCAGGTGAAGAAACTTCTGCACACCATGCCCAGCAACTCCAGACCTGCCAGAATGTATGGCCTGCCAAAGACTCACAAGCCTGGTATCCCACTGAGGCCCATATCCTCGGGAATAGGCAGTGCTCCCCACCAGCTCTCAGGAATTCTCGCCAAACACCTCTCTAAACTCTTGGGCACTATCAGTCCAGCACATCTCAAACACTCGGGTGATCTTCTCAATCGCATTCGCAACATCAACATCAGGAACAAGAAACTTTCCAGTCTTGACGTGACTTCCCTATTCACCAAAGTACCTACTACACAAGCCATCGATCTCTTGCGCAGGAAAATTGACGATTCACTTGATCTTCCCATTCCAGCCAGCGATTTCATCGACCTTGTTGAACTATGTGTTGGCTTTACGTGTTTCTCCTTCGAAAATCACCTCTTTCAGCAGACTTTTGGACTACCCATGGGTTCGCCACTCAGTGCAGTCCTGGCGAACTTATACATGGAACATCTAGAAGCCGAACGTTTCTCCACCATTATTCCTTCGTCTGTCACCTGGCTCCGTTATGTTGACGACATTCTCCTCATAACTCCTAAACGCTTCAACGTTCAAGCTCTCCAAGACAAGCTCAACCAGGTCGAGCCTTCAATCCAGTTCACACTTGAAGAAGAAGTCGACAACACTCTTCCTTTCCTTGATGTTCTGCTCTGCAAAGCTGACCACGAACTTCGTTTTAAAGTCTATCGAAAACCCACCAACCAAAACGATCTTCTCCACTTCTACTCTCACCACGACAACAAAACCAAACGTGGTGTGATTATAGGCTTCTTCCTACGTGCACTCAGAATCTGCAGCAATGAGTTCCTTGAGGAAGAATGCACTATAATTGAACAAGTATTTTCCAAACTCCACTATCCTAGTCACTTCATCAGAGACTGCAGACGGCGGGCATTAAACATCTTCAACACACCCAGAGAAGACACTGCCGAGAAGAGATACATAGTCCTCCCCAACAACTCCATTGCCAAACATGTTTCCAACATCTTTGCCAAAACATCATTCCAAGTATCTACCTCCACAACCACGACCATCAAGGACATCACCAGTAGTAGACAGGACAAGCCTCCATCCTCTGCAGGGGTATACATAATCCCTTGTAATGACTGCAACAAATTATATGTGGGCGAAACATCAAGAGACCTCCAAACACGCATTTCAGAACACCAATATGCAAGCAGGACTGACGATACAAGGAATGCCTGTGTACAGCATCGCAATTCACACAACCATTTAATTAACTACAGAAACTCAAGACTTATAGCCACAGAAGACAACACTCAATACAGAAGAATCCTGGAATCATCGCTTATCTCTACAACCAACAATTTCAACCAGAACAATGGCTTCTATAACATAGCTGAACCACTCGCCAAGAAACTTCTTCATCGCTATCCCACATAAGAACATAGAACACTGCAGAAGGTCTACAACTTGTCCAATACCCCTGCCAAGCTACCCAAGACTCTATAACCCCACCCGGTAGATCATCAGATGCAGCATTCTTCACCTGACCTCAACATTCTGACTATAAATACTCTCGTACCTTCCAACCCCAGGTAGATCCGTGTGTGACTTGAGAAAGCCCACTGTGTGGGAGAAACGTTGTCAATAAAGGATCACATTATACTGCATTTGTGTTTATATTTCCAGTCTGTTCACATTGCAAGTTGCTCCATAAACATACTTATCTACGTTCATGTTATCATAGTGGGTTATAGATCTACTCAGGCTTCTAACTGCATTCCTATAACAATCATTTTCATTATTTACTTCTCTCCTAATATTATTCCTAATGCTAGACACAGTTATACCAAAGTTATATTCTACATTCTCCTTCTGGGTACTCTTCTTGGCTAACATATCAACTTTATCATGAAGGAGTAATCCAATGTGTGATGGGATCCATAGCAATTGTACATTAATTCCTTTGTCCCTAATTTTTGAGTATCTATACCTGGCTTCCCCAATGAGCATGTTGTTGGAGTCATTATATGAGTCAAGAGCCTTCAATGATGACATAGAATCAGTAATGATAATAGAGTCAAGCTCAGTGTCATAGGTTAGCTTTAGCGCCATTAGGATTGCAAACAATTCAGTTTGCAGTGTAGACGCCCAGTTGTTAATTCTTATGCCTAACTCAACAAATTTATTATCGTTCTTAACTAGGGAGGTGGCAACAAGAGCAGATGCAGCCCTGCCAGAAGACTCCTGTTTAGATCCATAGGTGAGAAATTTCTTCTTGAGCAGTTGCTCTAACAAGAGATTTAAGGAAGGGATTACTAGCAATGAGCTTCTTGGGAGGGACTTGTAGGTATGTGATATTAAATGAACACATCTTCCATGGAGGGGTGAAATGCTCTTGTTGCCTACAGTGATACAGTTCATGTAGGTTATAAAACTTAATGCAATTGCACGTTTTCACAATCCATTTAGATCTGTGGGTATGAAGGTGACTCCTGAACTACCTTCCACACGATGGGTATGGTGATGACAAGTGAACTACCTCCCACACGATGGATATGGGCCGACCAGTGAGCTACCTCCCATAGGATGGGTATGGGGTGACTGGTGAACTGCAACCACACGATGGGTATGAAGGTGACTCCTGAACTACCTTCCACACGATGGGTATGGTGATGACAAGTGAACTACCTCCCACACGATGGATATGGGCCGACCAGTGAGCAACCTCCCACAGGATGGGTATGGGGTGACTGGTTAACTACCTCCCACAGGATGGGTATGGGGTGACTGGTGAACTACCTCTCACACGATGGATATGGGGTAACAACCTTACAAAGGATGGTTATGGAGCACATAATAAAGCTGTTAAGCAAATAGCCTCTCTTCAGTGAAGTAATTACGTCTCATTTGTTACCTACAAAATACGTGTATTTTCACCCAAGGGGTAACCATTGATGCTGAAGGGACCTTCATCCTAGGAATTGGAGCTACCCTCCCCTTTCCCTGGATCAACCCTTGTACTGTATAGCCCCTATAGGTTTAGTTCTTAACAATGGTTAATAAATGATTATCGCTTACCATGATTCTTCAGACTCGCATCATTATGTATCTTTATTTCTAAGCTATGAACCTGTGACATACCTTTGACTTTTTTTTTTTTTTTTGCAGCCCAGCCAGTGATCTGGTTGCCTTGCTGATCAGCTATTTAACCAGGCTGTTGTTGTTAACAGCTGGCTGGCCCCACAGTCTAATTGATCTGAGCAAGATTCAGCTGCCTTTATTCCTGCTTCCTTCCTGGCTACAACCCCAACTATGGTGCTAATATGAGAATCATGAGAATGATGTACATAGCCTATGTTAGGTCCTTAATTGATTATGCTGCTCCCATGTTGATATTAGCTAGAGAAAGTTCTCTCCGACCCATGGAGTTAATGCAAAATGAAGCTCTCAGAATTATTCTTGGCTGTCCCAAATCTACAAAGGTTCTTAATATGAGGAAGGAGCTTGGTATTTCTAGTATCAGTGATAGGATTGTTGAGATTAACACTGTACTCAGTATTAGAATGTTAAGAAATGAACCACTGTCACAATGAATCTTATTGTCTAGAAGTAAATACACACATATCTAAATGGATTGTGAAAACGTGCAATTGCATTAAGTTTTATAACCTGCATGAACTGTATCACTGTAGACAACAAGAGCATTTCACCCCTCCATGGAAGATGTGTTCATTTAATATCACATACCTGGAAGTCCCTTCCAAGAAACTCATTGCTTCTTGGAAGCTTCCTTAAATCACTTGTTAAAGCAACTGCTCATGAAGAAATTTCTTGCCAAGCTGGTAGTAATAAGTTATCACAGGTTATATACACTGATGGATCTAAACAGGAGTCTACTGGCAGGGCTGCATCTGCTCTTGTTGCCACCTCCCTAGTTAAGAATGACAATAAACTTGTTGAACTAGGCATAAGAATTAACAGCTGGGCATATCTGGAGTTTACCTGCAAACTGAATTGTTTGCAATCCTAATGGTGCTAAAGCCAACTTATGACACTGAGCTTGACTCTACCATTATTACTGATTCTATGTCATCACTGAATACTCTTGACTCATATAATATTATGACTCTAACAACATGCTCATTGGAGAAGCCAGGTATAGATACTCAAAAATCAGGGACAGGAATTAATGTACAATTGCTATGGATCCCATCACACATTGGATTACTCCTTCATGATAAAGTTGATATGTTAGCCAAGAAGAGTACCCAGAAGGAGAATTTAGAATATAACTTTGGTATATCTGTGTCTAGCATTAGGAATAATATTAGAAGAGAAGTAAATAATGAAAATAATTGTTATAGGAATGCAGTTAGAAGCCTGAGTAGATCTATAACCCACTATGATAACATGAACGCAGATAAGCACATGTGTGTTTATGGAGCAACTTGCAATGTGAACAGACCGACTGATGTTGTAGTGGCCAGGCTGAGGCTTGGTTACAAGTACTTCTGGCAGTTTGGGAGACACACAGGTGATGATCAAACTAAATGCAAATTATGTGATCAGGCATATGGTCACTGTCTTGAACATTATGTGCTTAATTGTCCACTTATTGAGGAATACAGAGATAGACAGTACAATAACCTATGAGACATGTCAAGATATCTTATTAATGAAAATAAGATACCAGATATACTAAGCAAATTAACTAAATTTGCTTGTAACAGATAAGTGAACTGTAGATATGTAGATATAAATCCATATGTACACCTGTTAACCCTTTTGGGGCCTAATTCCTAGGCCTTTTGTGTATCCACATGCTCTTGTGCTACCGTCCACAGGATGGATATGGGGTGCACAATAAACTAGCCACTTCGGTGGCAAAATCTAAAGGAGGTGCTGGTAAAGGGCTCTTGATCTAGTGAACTGGACTTATCTTTTCCTTCCTTACATTGTTATTATTACATTCATTAGGGAATGCTAAACCCATGGAAGTCATACAGCTGAGGGAATGAAAGGCTTTCAGACTAGGATTCAGGGCCTAATTGAGTCCTTCCTTAAGAGAACCTGTGAATGCCTCTTATTCCCCTACGGAGTTAGTGCATCCCCCCAGGTTAAAACAAATACAAATTTGGTATAGGTTTGGAGAATGCATTGCATGCTAGTGGCTTTCTTTTGTGCTTAACAATATTTTATTACATGTAAACTACATTGTGTATACTGCAGAAAAGTAAATGTTGCATTGTATTGTTATTATTATTATAATCAAAAAGAAGCGCTAAGCCACAAGGGCTATACAGCACATTGTATTGTATTACAATGGTGTAGATGTGTTGGTGGTGGTGTAAGTTTTGAGGTAGTAATTTTGGTGTATTATAGATGTAGGTGTGGATGTGGGGGAGATGTGTGGGAAGCAAAGTTAGTTATCTCTCTCGACCTTGACTTGGCCCCATGGCTGGGCACTGTAGATAACATAACTGAGATAGCAGGTGCTGACCATAGCGGCATCGTTCTGATAAACCTCTTTCTCAAGTGTCCATGTATTTACCTATTTGTACTTACCTATTTATAGCTACAGCAGAGCTATGTGCAGCTTTAAGTGTTTTAATGTGTCTCAACTTGTTAAATTTCCAGTTGTTTTATTACCAAATACTATCCCTTGTATGCAATTCAATTTTTCCACCACTCTGTATATCATCATGCTACCTCTTCTTTAATCAGCGTACAACTGTTACCGCTCTTTCTCCCTCACGTTACTCATTTGTTTCATGAAAACAAAGACTGGATTATTATTATTATTATAATCAAGGGGGAAATGCTAAACCCGGAGGATTATACAGCGCCTGGGGGGGGGGGGGGATGTGGAAGGCATTCAGGCTTAATTCGGGGAACTGGAGCACAGATCCAATTCCCTAAATCAAGAGCCCCTCACCAACATCAAGGAACCTTCCTTGAGGGGAACAAAGACTGGAGAGTTACAGAACAAGCTTTTATTGACACATTTTGCAGAGTGAAACATACCAATAAAAGCTGAAAATTGTCTTTCTTTATACTTTTCAGAACTATGCCCCCTCATGGAAGGTTCCTTGATGTTGGTGAGGGGCCCTTGATTTAGGGAATTGGATCTGTGCTCCAGTTCCCCGAATTAAGCCTGAATGCCTTCCACATCCCCCCCCCCCGGGTGCTGTATAATCCTACGGGTTTAGCGCTTCCCCCTTGATTATAATAATAATAATAATAATCAGAACTATGCCATTTTGTTCACCTCACTTATTTGTGTTTGCTACTTAACTTCTTGTCATACTTTCTTCTGAAGCTGTGGAGTGTCTCCCCATTACATTATAGCATGTACGTTTCACTTCTTCACTTTTTGCACGCTGCAAAGTTCTTGAAAATGGATTTATTTAACCACCATCTGTGAGACTGCCGTTCCTGATGTACGAAATAGTCGATACCCCCTGAGTATTTTGTACACTGGGACCTTATCTCCTGTTCTATCTTGTAATGAAAGTAATTTTTGGTTTTCCAAGTTTTCAGTTCTGAAACTAATTTAATGGCAACCCTCATACTTTTTTTTTATCTTTAATATGCTGGCACAAAATAAACTAATCAGTTATTTGTCTGTCCAATAACCAAAATTCCTAATCCTGTCACTTGCCATTAAAATTTAATATAAATCAGATGAGGTATTTTGAAGATATCTTCAAAAGGTTGAGCTGTTACTCAAAACTCTGAAGAGGCCTAAAACATGGAATTCAATCTTCAGAACAGATAAAATTTTTGATAAATTGGAAAAGACATTGTAATTTGCTTGTAACAGATAAGTGACCTGTAGATATGTAGATAAATAAAAACCCATATGTACACCTGTTAACCCTTTGGGGCCTAGTTCCTAGGCCTTTTGTGTATCCATATGCTCTTGCGCTGCCGTCCACAGGAGGGATATGGGGTGCACAATAAACTAGCCACTTCGGTGGCAAAATCTAATCTTGCAATGTCATTATAAGGCCTGGGAGATGTAATTCAGCACCATCAGGTCCAGCACCCTCAGGTGACCCAAGAGGTAAAAGTAAACTCTTTCAACCACAGGTAACATTTGAAGTCAATGTGTCTGACCCTGAGGCTGAAGTTCAAAGAACCAAAACTAAATTGTATTATACCTAGTTCAAATTTGAGACGAACCAAAGGTATTAAGATGATGCATAATATCTTGCTTTAGATATGAAGTTGTCATTCAGAAAAAGAGAAAAAAAAAAAAGTAGCTAAAGAAACAGCAAGCAACCACTGTAGGTCTTCCAAAAAGAAATGTTGAAACATAGGCAGTATCTCTACACATGTACACACTTATCAGGCACTCACCTCTAACACCCATATCGGCCCCTACATCCTCTGCTCCCATTTTGGGTGTTTCAACTCAAGACTTGTACCCATCTTCCCTTTGTAGCTATTTGAACCCTTAGTGAAATGCTTATATAACTTCATCACCTTACTGAAAGGTCTCCCTTCTCAGACGGAGAATTTCATTGCCTTATTAGATTAGTATATTCATGGAGAAGTGCTAAACTCATAAGGGTCATGGCAGCACTTGGGAAATGGGAGGTTATTGGGTTTGACCCAAGAAAGGGGAGGGTAGCTCAATTCCTGTCAAGAGCCCTTCACTGTCTTGTATAATAGAGCATCATTTCGCACGACTGGTGTTATGATAACTGCACTAGTTCTTGTTCTAATTCTCTTGTAAAAAGTCACTGAAATCACTGTACATAACTACACAAGCCTCAGATTAATTTTGAAATTATTATTATATGCCTCTGCAAAGACAGTGATTATGTGTGAAAGATGGTGAAAGTGTTTATTTTTGTTGGGTCACCCTGCCTCATTAGGAGACGGCCAACATGTTGAAAAAAAAATTTAAAGGAAGTACTAAACTTCGAAGTAAAGGAAATACTAGGTAATCAGGTTGGATCCAAGTGCACAGTAGCTTCAATTTCATGAATAAGAGCCCTTAACAGGCATTTAGGGTATTTTTTATTCAAGCATGTAAACTACACTATTTATATAAAGCACTGTTCTTTTTTCCTACCCTCAGACACCTTCCAGGCTCCTCATTCCAAATCCATTATTGGTAGACAGTTGTAGCACGTATGGCTAACAAATGAAAGACCAGGTTCACTCGAGTAATTCAAAATGCATGGGAAAGTCTCGACACCCGCCATCCCCTTTAATCTAGCAATAAATAGGTACCTGAGTGTTAATCCAATGTTTATAACCTTGGCTGTGAAAGAACTTTAAGAAGGAAGTTGTTTGACAGCTATGTGTTACTTTCTGGGAAAGGACCAAAGAAAGATCTCAAACACCACCTACACTGCTTAGCTGTCTTGGGTTAATAGCAATTAAGAGTTAATAATCCAAATTATTTCTAGGTAGTAGGTTGGTAGACAGCAACCGCCCAGAGAGGTACTACCGTCCTGCCAAGTGAGTGTAAAACGAAAGCCTGTAATTGTTTTACATGATGGTAGGATTGCTGGTGTCCATTTTTCTGTCTCGTAAACATGCAAGATTTCAGGTACGTCTTGCTACTTCTTCTTTCACTTAGGTCACACTACACATACATGTACAAGCATATACATGTATATATGTACACACCCCTCTGGGTTTTCTTCTATTTTCTTACTAGTTCTTGTTTATTTCCTCTTACCTCCATGGGGAAGTGGAACAGAATTCTTCCTCCGTAAGCCATGCGTGTTGTAAGAGGCGACTAAAATGCCGGGAGCAAGGGGCTAGTAACCCCCTTCTCCTGTATATATTACTAAATGTAAAAGGAGAAGCTTTCGTTTTTCCTTTTGGGCCACCCTGCCTCGGTGGGATACGGCCGGTGTGTTGAAAGAAAGAAGAATCCAAATTATTATTATAGTTCTGGGACAGTGCTAAACATATAGGGGTGATCCAGAGTCTGGGGAATGGAAGGGATGGGGGTAATCTGGTTTGATTCAGAAGAGCTCAAATTCCTTGGATCATGAATTCTTCACTAACATTAAGGTATACCCCCTTCCATGAGGGGTTTGATAGTAGAACCTTCCAGCATGATGGGTGTATTAGGTAAACATGATTAGCTTTTGGTTAACCTTATATTATTATATTCAAAACTAAGTGCTAAACCCACAAGGGTCATACAACAGGTTTACCCTTGTAAAATGTCATAAATCGGAGTAGTTACACAATACAATCTCCACACATACACACAAGAAAAAAAAACCATTTTAACTGAAATGCAAATGACAAGTTTGCCACCGATCCTGTACCAAACAAAGGATTAAAAACATAATGAAAGCAAAAGGTCAAATGACCAGATATTGAAGTTGTGTTATTTTTCTAAGTTTTCTGGTATAGCTCATGAAACTGCATTTTAATCATCCTTTGCCATACTTTTATTTTGTGGCAAACATTTTTTTTGTGGGGAATGTATAGTTGTACCTATGTAATTATATTATAAAGGAAATCCATTGCAACCCATTTTCCAAGTCTGCCTTTCTCAACATCAACACAGGGTAACATACTAGCTTTCTTATTATCATTTTTAATTAACTGCTTGTGTGTATAAAGAAATATACAGTATTACATACGACTTTTACTTTTAATACATTTAGCCTATATTGGTACATAATATAATAAACACAAGAGGAAAAAATATATTTTCTACTTATCAGTTACTTGGTGCATTCAATTTACCCAGTACATACTGCAGACAAGAGGCTTAAATTAAATATAACATCTAAAATCACTAAATCAGCTCATTATGATAAATGGTAATCCAAGTACTTTACTAAAAAAGGCATTAAATAATTATGAAGATAGATGAATGAACACCTAGCATTTAATATGTAGTGTATATTGAATTTAAATTTGTATAATGCAGACCAAATAAAATATGTTAGGCTTCACAAATCAATGACAGTAATAAAGTTATATTATACTGCAGGGCACCTCATAGTAGAAAGTAATACATATATTCTTTCATGACTAAGGAATACAGTGGCTGACAATATAGCATATCTGAAAAATAATATTTTTTTTTTTTAAGTAATGGTATATGCATATTTAATCTTTGCTTGAACCACACCAATTCCATTTTGGCTCTTTGTAGATATATTAAAATTTTTTAATATGGTTTCCTCCTCTTGCCTTTTGCAGGAATTTCCTTATCCTTCATTATTTAGGCCACTGCAGGTGATTTCCAGTCCATTTTTATCCTGTAAAAAAA
This sequence comes from Cherax quadricarinatus, assembly GCF_038502225.1. NCBI lineage: Eukaryota > Metazoa > Arthropoda > Malacostraca > Decapoda > Parastacidae > Cherax > Cherax quadricarinatus. The sequence goes on from NC_091330.1 coordinate 9,196,378, forward strand.
ATACTATAGATATTTAAGGCAAATGAACATGATTCACATTAATTATACTTTATCTTATTAGCTAGTTCTCCCAGAAAGTAATAAATCTATGGAACAGTCTGTCCTGTGAGGCTAGAGATATAAGGACTGTGCTACAATTTAAAATGGGGAGGTTGAAGAGGGTTGGAATAGTTTCAAAAATGCAGTATTAGAATGTGGGGCCGAAGTTTGTGGTTATAGGAGGGTGGGGGCAGGAGGAAAGAGGAGTGATTGGTGGAATGATGACGTAAAGGGTGTGATAAAAGGGAAAAAGTTAGCTTTTGAGAGGTTTTTACAAAGCAGAAGTGTTATAAGAAGAGTAGAGTATATGGAGAGTAAAAGAAAGGTGAAGAGAGTGGTGAGAGAGTGCAAAAGGAGAGCAGATGATAGAGTGGGAGAGGCACTGTCTAGAAATTTTAATGAAAATAAGAAAAAATTTTGGAGTGAGTTAAACAAGTTAAGAATGCCTAGGGAACGAATGGATTTGTCAGTTATAAACAGAGTAGGGGAGTTAGTAGATAGGGAGATGGAGGTTTGGGTATCAAATGATTTAGATAAAAGAAAAATTGGATATCAAATTGGGGAGGAGGAGTATGGAAGAAGTGAATGTTTTCAGATACTTGGGAGCTGATGTGTCGGCGGATGGATTTATGAAGGATGAGGTTAATCATAGAATTGATGAGGGAAAAAAGGCGAGTGGTGCATTGAGGTATACGTGGAGACAAAAAACATTATCTATGGAGGCAAAGAAAGGAATGTATGAAAGTATAGTAGTACCAACACTCTTATATGGGTGTGAAGCCTGGGTTGTAAATGCAGCAGCAAGGAGGTGGTTGGAGGCAGTGGAGATGTCCTGTCTAAGGGCAATGTGTGGTGTAAATATTATGCAGAAAATTCGGAGTGTGGAAATTAGGAGAAGTTGTGGAGTTAATAAAAGTATTAGTCAGAGGGCTGAAGAGGGGTTTTGAGGTGGTTTGGTCATTTAGAGAGAATGGATCAAAGTAGAATGACATGGAGAGCGTTTAAATCTGTAGGGAAAGGAAGGCAGGGTAAGGGTTGAAAAGGTTGGAAGGAAGGGGTAAGGAAGGTTTTGTGGGCGAGGGGCTTGGACTTCCAGCGTGAGCATGTTCGATAGGAGTGAATGGAGACGAATGGCATTTGGGACCTGACAATCTGTTGGAGTGTGAGCAGGGTAATATTTAGTGAAGGGATTCAGGGAAACTGGTTATTTTTATATAGCCGTACTTGAGTACTGGAAATGGGAAGTACAATGCCTACACTCTAAAGGAGGGGTTCGGGATATTGGCAGTTTGGAGGGATATATTGTGTAACTTTATACGTATATGCTTCTAAACTGTTGTGTTCTGAGCACCTCTGCAAAAACAGTGATTATGTGTGAGTGTGGTGAAAGTGTGGGAGACGGCCGACTTGTTAAAAAAAAAAAAATTAAAAACTTCTCTCCGGATTTGAAATACTATGTATATTATTAGGTAATACTCCTACTAATAAGCACTGAATGCTATTTCAACATTTAGATAGCATCTTGACTAAAGTGAATATGATAATGATATACACTGCCAACAAGTTGCCATATAAGGATTCTGTAATTAGAGAAAAATTTCATCTACATTTGCACCTTTTCATAAGTTGCCTCACTGCACAAGTCTCATGTCGTCTAAGGCATATTTCCACTACACAAATTTGTTGTCTCCTACAAAATGTCCAGTTCCATTGCATTAATTATGTTTCATCAACATACTACATTCCTATCTACCTATGATCTCTCTCTTACACAAATCTCTTCTCCAATACAATCTCTACAACCCAAGTTGTATATCCACTCTGATATTTCAATGAGCTTTATAATCACACTACTGCATAGACAATGACCGTATTTTTTTGTCATGCAAGACATAATTTTCCCCTGAAAATATTAAATACAAACAACACCCTGTATATTATATGACCCATGTAACTTTGGTAGCAGTACAGTACATGCATGCTAATGTACACTAAATGATTTTTTCACAAAATTCCTCCTAAAATCAGAGGAGGGGGTCAAATGTAAAGGCATATCTTAAGTGATAGAAAACACAGTAACTTTTTATATTTAATATGCACTTATATTTTTTACTACACTGATCATTTCCTGCCAACACAGGGTTACTCTACCTTAGTGAGAAATTCAGAATTTGATGTCGACATAAATCACAGCCATTTTATTCTTTAAATTAACCTTACCTTTACCTTTGAAGTTTTGAGAGTTTCACTACTCTCGGAGCCCGAGAAAACATTTAGTATAAATAGGCTATGAACTGTGGTACTATATGGTGGCTATAAATAGCGATAGTGGAAACTACAATGTACATTTGGGTTATGAAAATGAGAAGACATAATGTAAATAGAAAGTTATTCATATCAGAGAAAGTCTTTGTTAACACAAAGTTTCACTCAAGACAGCTTTATCTGTCATGATAACAAAGCTAACTTTAAAGTTCATTCAGCATCTACACAAAGTTACACAGAATCCCTTGCAGTCTCAAAAGAAAATGAAATTATCTCTTACCTCATCTGAGGCATCAAACCTAAAACTGGATTCCGGCCTGCACATCCCAAAGTGTGTCAGCTGATTTCTTCAGCTGGTCAATTTCAGCTTGTGTGAGTGTTTGCTTGATGATGTGAGTCACACCATTCTCACCCAACACAACAGGGAGACTCAGGAAAACATCCTTGTCAATATCTTGGTAACCCTAGGGTGAATTTAAAAGTCTCAAAAACACTTCATTATCATGAATACTATGCCTATATTCATAAACTCACAAAGAAAAATCAAACAGCTTAAATATATAAAGTATTTTACAATGTGATTATCAAAATGATATTGCTGAGTTTAAGGGGGTCATTCGTTTCTTTTGGCCAGGCATTTTGAGAAATTAAGTACAGTGGACCCCCGCATAACGATTACCTCCGAATGTGACCAATTATGTAAGTGTATTTATGTAAGTGCGTTTGTACGTGTATGTTTGGGGGTCTGAAATGGACTAATCTACTTCACAATATTTCTTATGGGAACAAATTCGGTCAGTACTGGCACCTGAACATACTTCTGGAGTGAAAAAATATCGTTAACCGGGGGTCCACTGTATGTAGTTTTATAAAAATTGTGTACTCTCAGTAACAAGACATGTCATATTATAAATCATAAACAATGCACATAAGTTGATTGATAACCACATGTGCAACACTAGGGATCTTTATTATCAGCTATTTTGCCTTTGCTGCAGGCTTCATCAGTCTAATGTAAAGATACTTACCATTCCTGGAGACATCAGCATTGGTTGAGATGAAGTAAACAAAATGGAGAGGTAATATGATGTACGACAATGTATCGCCTTCCTGTGTACAAGCATCTGGCCAACTGCTTCTGAGACTGAACAAATTGCACCTAGGTAATGGACTGATTACATCAAACTACCTCTCCATTTCGTACACAACCAACAATGATGTCTCCAGGAGAGTGATTTATCTCCATTCAACTGGTGAAGCCTAGAGTGCAGGTGAAACATTTTATCAATAAAGATCCCTAAACAACTGAAATAGATTTTTTTTTTTCAACAAGTCGGCCGTCTCCCACCGAGGCAGGGTGAAATAGATATATGCATAATTAAATTCTTATATGCTTTAAAAATAATTACAAATACTAATTATAAAGGCAAAAATCCTATAATTAGCCATAATGCAAGAATGAGTTATCCATCGATACATATGCAACTGCTGTATGTGTGTGTATTTGTGATGACAATTATTATTGACCTAGGGCTTATTTTGTTTTTCACAATAAGATACAATTTAAAAAAAATTTTATTTTTTAATGACTGAATGATCCCCTTAATGGAATACCTAATTAATATACAAATAGTAATTTTTTTATTGATAGTATAGTAACTAGTCAACAAAAGTGGTCTAACACCGTAAGAGTTATATCATCTTTTAAATGATATATATACAAGAAAGCTATACAAATTTCAACTGAAAAATTTCATAACAAAGATACATTTATTAGAAATTAAAAAAAAAGGCTTGGAAAGTTAAAAGGACATAGGCACAGTCAAGAAGAAAATTTAAAAAAAATTCAAGTCATATACATAAAACAATATACAATCCAGGAAACCATCAACTTGCCCAAGACCTTGTATAAGAGCTTGTTTACTCTGCCCTGATTATTTTCAAAAGCAGTACTATTCAAGAGTGTTCATTCATCAATTTTCTGCATCTATCTCGGCTACTGTTAATCTGCTTATATTCTAAAAGGTTAATTTCACTATTTCCCCAATAAATTGATCTCTCCTGCTTTTTGCTATCACTTTCTCTTTCATCATTTTGTAATAACTCACATCTTGTTATTCTGGAATCCTGTAAATGCTGTGCATCTGATCACTTTTGTATTTTTATCCTTTCCTGTCAAAAATGATCACCACCAATCGCTTAGTGATCTCTTCTGGCAACAGCTCTCTTCTTGAAAAACTTATTTACTACATTCTTTTACTCACAACTAAACAAAAAAAATAAGATGAAAAAATAGATGTTCTAGTCCATCCTGGACTATTTATCAACTCCAAGATGTAAAAAAAAAAAAAAAAAAAAAAAAAATTCATCTCTAACTTGTGTTTTTTTTTTAATTAATCCAGCTATGGTTTTGACTTATTTTGCAGTCTTTCATTGTCTCAGTTCTGTTTACACTGTACTGATTTTTCTGTTTACACAGTTTTGATTGCCAAGGACATTAACACACATTCTTCCCTCTATTCTGTGGCATGCCCCTAGGTACTTTCCTGCACTAAGTTATGGTCATCCTTACCACTCTTCAGAATACAGCTTCTAGGTTAGGTTAGTTGTAAAGTACTTATCTACTGTATTTTTTTGAAGGTTTGTAAAAATGGTATGCTTAGAATTGCACATCTAAAAATAAAAAAGTACATTTCTTCATTCATACTGCTTTCGAATGTTAACCAGGTAGAGAAATTTAAAAAATCATACTCAAAAATTAAAATTTATAAAATTAAGAAAAAATTTAAAGCAAAAAACACACATTTTTCTGATTCTAAAAAAGTAGTGTATAGTATTAAAACCAGTAGAAAAAAATTTATTCAAATAACTCAAAGTAAAATGGCTTAAGTGAAGAAAAATAGAATAGTATTGTGGTAACCTATTTTGTATTCTGCTTTTCCAATAATTATTTTTCAGGAAATGAAATTATACATATTTTATATAATTTTTAAAGGTTCATGCTAAAGGGTTTGAAGGAAAAGGTATGGTATACATTTCTGAAACTTAGCCTTTTGTTGAAGAACATTTTAATGTTGTGGGTTGTCACTTAAGGTGACATGTGACTGGACAGCTTGCCTAATACATTCCAGTTTTATGTAATATTAATATCTCTAGACAAAGATCTATTCTCAACAGATAAATGAAATGATAGCCCTAAATAGTGAAACATGTTATGCACAATTACACTGGAAGCAATGACCTAATAATAAGCCTTACAAACTTCATTTTTATTGCTTAACTGTTTTTTGGTTTGAATGAAAAAGTATTCTTCATAGACTAGACAATTTTTTTTTTAAGAGATCGTTACATGAGAGAGAGAAGCAAGTCTGAATTTCTTTTATTTACCCCCTTACTCTTTGCAATTTATATAGAAATGTACAGTGTAGCTGTATTATGATGACAATATGGTACTGTACTAAAAAAAGCTTTGGAAACACTTATTCATGTCAACTTGCTGCAAGCAAAGTTAAATACAAGCCAGAAGGAGAAGCTTGACATTCTTCATTACCATACTGTGTATTGTACATCTGAAAATTATGCTACTGATAACAGAAAATAACGAATTTCACTAATGCTGTACTGTACATTCATTTCTACAATGGTCAGTGCCAGTGTCTCTTCTTAGCAAAATATCTATGGGTAATAACAGCCAAAGGATACTATCAAATTGTGTTTTAAGTTATTGCAACTAGAATATACAGGAGATATTTTTCTTACTGTAGTTATTACGGTAAATTAAATTGAAAATTAATATCAGTAAATTAGATTTGTAATAATTTAGCTTAAAAAGAGGTTAGATTAATACAATAGTTTAGTTCTTACATCATTTTGACCAAGAGCAACATTATACTGTTGGGGAAAAGAAAAGGTAAAAAGATGAGGCAACCAGGAAAATTAATTGAAGTTGATTTGAAGACAATAAATGTACATAATATCCCTTTCCTTGCTTATGAATACAGCACCTCAGGTAAATTAAAAGACCTTCATATAAAAGTATATTACATTTTTGCAGGTACTGTCTTCATAATAAAAGTTCTGGGATTTTAATGAAAAAGGCAGAGTAATGATAACATTCGGAGAGCAGCAGGGATATCCTATCATTCATGTAGAGCCTTTTTTGATACCTGCACAGCTGTGGTTACAGCATATATACTTCTTAGATTCGAAAGTAATGCCCTGCTAAGAACAGCACATGAAGTTCCGATGGCCCATGATGTGTAACCCTTCAGCCTGATCACTTCATAGGCACTGCAAATAGCAGCCAACAAACATATATGTACTGTACTCTGCATATATAAATAAGGAGTTTAAATTAAAGACAATTATTCTTACTAATCTAACTTATTTTGTACAAACCTACCTGAACAGCAACAGAGACCGCATGACAGGAGCGGATATTCTTCAAAATAGATGCTACAAGGGCAGAAACGGACAGACCAATAGCCCAAGAAGTGTAGCCCTTCAGCTTGATGATCTCATACGCACTGTAACACCACACTGTATACAATGCCAAGCACAAGTATATGCTAAATGCAACATCAAGTTTCAGTTTCCAACAGCAGAACTGTAAAATCTGGGTTTTTTCACATTCTTTAAATTAATTACTGTATTAAAAAAGTATATAATAATATATAATTATAGACAATTATTTGCTTTCTATTAATCTTTTATCAAGTACTGTAGCAACAGAAAAAAAAATCAATAGATCAAATCATATTTGTCAGAGCTGCTGTTTGAAAAAGAAGTTTAGCAAGGAAATATTTGTTCTAAAATAGGTCATGAAACAGCACTTGAACAAATGCAATTATTAGAGTACAGTGCTGTAATAAATACATAAAGAGGAGGGGCTATAGTTGATAAATTATGAAACAGAAGGTTGTAACACAATGCTGAAATAAGCCAGTAATATGTATATAAAGCAAGAGTGAAATTAATTATACACAGTATCATGAGGATTGTTAGGCCAATATTGTATATTAAAGAAAATGCATGGAAGGTTTGCATGAAAAGAAACAGGGTACAGCTACATTGCAAGCTCATTATATGTTCTAATTTGTTTACCAACTAGTGCATTAGCTCATATCTGTTCTGTATTATCAGATATTATCAAAATTGAACTGGAAAAGTTAAAAGGATGGACCTCCATTACAGTTATGTTATTAATGGAATAAAGGAGTGAATCAATTACAAGATCAGATTTGAAGATAGGACAATAAGGATGTAGAATGACAACGGTAAAATTAATAAGAGTGAAATACGTGGAGGTAAAAAAAAAAAAATTAAAGAAAAAATGACAGAGTGCAATAAGAAGAATGATTGCTACATTAATGTTATAGATAAATCATTATGTGGAATGGTGGAAATGTTGCAAAACTATTTTAACACAACTGACAGTGTCTGTGAAGGTTTTACAAGAAATATAGTATGAGAGGAAGAAAGGGTAAGACATCCAAAGGAAGGTGAAAGACAATGTATAGGAGGTATTGAAAGGTAAAGGGCATGAACATCTAGCTTATGTGTGAACAGATTAGATTGGAGTGAATAGACATGAGAGGTCTTTCTGAGCAAGAGAATCCAGTATACTGAATCTGAAATTTCATTTCCAAATTTGGAGAATTCCAAATAAAAAATACAGTATAACTGTACTGCACTCCCTCAGCATACGAGAGTTCTGCATACACAAATTTATAAATCTGCAAGCTTTGCTTTGTCCTACTGCCCCATGTATGTGTTAAGCTCACAATCTACAATTTGAGTGTACAATATTATAGCTTCATATGCAAACTGGGTTCATAGTTCCATGTCTCATGTTATTATTATTATTATTTTTTATTATCACACTGGCCGATTCCCACCAAGGCAGGGTGGCCCGAAAAAGAAAAACTTTCACCATCATTCACTCCATCACTGTCTTGCCAGAAGGGTGCTTTACACTACAGTTTTTAAACTGCAACATTAACACCCCTCCTTCAGAGTGCAGGCACTGTACTTCCCATCTCCAGGACTCAAGTCCGGCCTGCCGGTTTCCCTGAACCCCTTCATAAATGTTACTTTGCTCACACTCCAACAGCACGTCAAGTATTAAAAACCATTTGTCTCCATTCACTCCTATCAAACACGCTCACGCATGCCTGCTGGAAGTCCAAGCCCCTCGCACACAAAACCTCCTTTACCCCCTCTCTCCAACCTTTCCTAGGCCGACCCCTACCCCGCCTTCCTTCCACTACAGACTGATACACTCTTGAAGTCATTCTGTTTCGCTCCATTCTCTCTACATGTCCGAACCACCTCAACAACCCTTCCTCAGCCCTCTGGACAACAGTTTTGGTAATCTCGCACCTCCTCCTAACTTCCAAACTATGAATTCTCTGCATTATATTCACACCACACATTGCCCTCAGACATGACATCTCCACTGCCTCCAGCCTTCTCCTCGCTGCAACATTCATCACCCATGCTTCACACCCATATAAGAGCGTTGGTAAAACTATACTCTCATACATTCCCCTCTTTGCCTCCAAGGACAAAGTTCTTTGTCTCCACAGACTCCTAAGTGCACCACTCACTCTTTTCCCCTCATCAATTCTATGATTCACCTCATCTTTCATAGACCCATCCGCTGACACGTCCACTCCCAAATATCTGAATACATTCACCTCCTCCATACTCTCTCCCTCCAATCTGATATTCAATCTTTCATCACCTAATCTTTTTGTTATCCTCATAACCTTACTCTTTCCTGTATTCACCTTTAATTTTCTTCTTTTGCACACCCTACCAAATTCATCCACCAATCTCTGCAACTTCTCTTCAGAATCTCCCAAGAGCACAGTGTCATCAGCAAAGAGCAGCTGTGACAACTCCCACTTTGTGTGTGATTCTTTATCTTTTAACTCCACGCCTCTTGCCAAGACCCTCGCATTTACTTCTCTTACAACCCCATCTATAAATATATTAAACAACCACGGTGACATCACACATCCTTATCTAAGGCCTACTTTTACTGGGAAATAATTTCCCTCTTTCCTACATACTCTAACTTGAGCCTCACTATCCTCGTAAAAACTCTTCACTGCTTTCAGTAACCTACCTCCTACACCATACACTTGCAACATCTGCCACATTGCCCCCCTATCCACCCTGTCATACGCCTTTTCCATGTATAACATGGTATTATCTACAAATTTTGCTCCAAAATCTGAAGCTCTCATATAATACTATATCACCTTGCCTACAAATTATATTATGTTAGATGACCCATTTGTTTTTAAAATTATCCCAAAGTAGTGAAAATATTTAAGTAAAGCTATTAGTACAGGAGCCATGGGGAACCAGAATGCATTCACTTTCAGACATATACAAGAATTCACAATCAGTGAAATTTCTGCAGAATGCATCTCAACAATACTGAGGGAGTCCAGTACTCTGAAATTGGAAAAACAACTCCTTAGTAAAATAACTTAATTCTTAAGAACAAACCCCTTTACTGTTATAAAACCACATAACACAGATTCTGAAGCACATGCATGTTTAACTCTTTCTGTTAGTAGTATATGACATATCAAAATTAAATTTTTACATCTGAAGGAAGGAATCTGTATACAATATGTATGTTTTAATCTTGCAACTCTAAATAGTTTATGTACTGTAATGACAAAAATAAAAATATGACAATAATATTAATACTAATAGATAATGCATGAATTCTTAATCAATGCAATAATCATGATAATGTATACAGCACATCCAAATTCCTCAATTTTACTTTATATTACCCGAGCAAATGTATTAAATTTAAATACATGTATGGGGTGTGGTGTTAAGTTCGTCACAATTATGCACCCCTAACATGATACTACTACTACTGTATTTGTGTGAAGAGAAAGAGTTAATAAAGCGATGGTATACACTACAATAAATCTCATTCAGCACCAAGCTTAAACATGATCCTTACCTGTTCATTATCAAGATGTCAATTGCATAATTATTTCCACTCACGCTTCCAAACAAAGTCGAACGCTGTTATAACATAGTTAGTGGGAGCCAAGAGATAAAACCAGGCTAATGTCCAAAGTTAGCAGAATTGAATTCTTCACCCACATCTTTTATACAGCATTGCATTTAACCAACTGTAGTATAATACTGTATAATGACAATAGAGTACAGGATAATATGTAAAGGCACTTTTTTCCATGTCCAATATATTTGTCAAAGCTTGGGATGTTCTAGATCCCATTTGCTCTACTTGTTATATTTTCTTATGAATTTTAACACGAATCCCAACAGAGCTACATTTAAAGAAATAGCATTATTTCTCCATATTTTATAAACTGCAGTAAATAAGCACTAAAGAGATAAGGAGATAGTTGGCTACAGTGAATTATATCCTAGAAAAAGAGCCCAATGAAAATAAGGTATGTAACTTGCCTTTCCTGGGTTATCCTGGGTTAATGATGCAATACAAATCTTTGATGCTTCACTTATCATTCACTAAGGGCTCACTTCCAATTACAGAGCAAACTTGTTTGCAATGTTAGGAATAATATTGAAGAAGAAAACTGAGAGCCAAAGCTTGACTGAATTATTCCAAAAAATTCCATTAAAAAAATCCATGTTCTAACAGCGTACGAGTATGGTTACTGCACATCAAACTGCTACTGTCTACAACCTTAAATAACTTTAGTCATAGCTGTTAAAAATTAAGCTAAAACTGTATTTCAATTGGTTATTAATCTGTGCCTAATATGAAATGCACAAATATCTGCTGTATATGATTTTATATAAAGTATGCATATAAGCATATATAGTATTCTTTTTGCTTTTAAATACAAAAAATATAAGAATACTGATAAAAAAAAAAAAAAACAGGTAAATGGGCAGTTCACTCAACTCTCAAAATAATAATTAGGAAATTTTGATTATTAAGATACTTAGCCATATGTCTAAATTAATTTTATTACTCAAGTTTACTTAAAACCCCAAATTTTTATGATATACATTGTACTGTATTGTGAGTTATACATTTACATTTTGTAGCATCTTCTCAAATAACATATAGAGTGGCAGATATTCATTTTAGGCCAGTCTTGCAATGAAGCCATAATGAAATACTATACTGTATGAATTTTTACCTTTCTATACAATATAATTTTTGTTTCTTTATGCAGTACAAATAATGTAATTTACATGTAATAAAACATTGGAAAGCACAAAAGAAAGCAACTAGTATGCAATGCATTTTGAGCAACCCTCAGTTTTATTAGCATTTTTTTCTATTAGGATTCCATAGACTATGCATTATCTTCCTGACCCTCTCCATTTTTCCTGAAAAACACTTTGGGGTCAATTAGGAATTGGCAAAGCTACCACACTCAATACAGTTTACATCGTTTTACTGCAGTTAATGATATTTATTTCTTCTTAGCAAAGTAGTAAGATGAATAAAAATTTTTTAAAAAACTGTGCCATGAATAGTGGAACATTAAGGGCCACTTTAAACAACTACTGGGAAAAACTGTACAGTATATCATAACATTTGAGCCTACAGGACAGTACTAAATAACTGGAAACATGAGTACGTACAGCTTTTTAACCAAATTATTTATAACCAGTATCTTATAATCAACAATAAAAATATTCCACTGCAACTAAATGTTAAATATCTTTTAAAAGAAAAATAATGTATACTGTACCAAATGACAATATTGTACAGAAAACCCCAGAAGAGACTTTTATGCCATGTTGAAATTAAATTACACAGAACAGTACAATTCTATGTAATACTATACAGGTATGTATCTGTAGCAAGAATCTTATCTAACCACAATGGGATCAGAAGGCTAGATACTCTTAAGTTCTACTAAACATAAAAAATGTAATAAAATAAGTAAAACATATCGATCAATTAAGATAACGAGGTCAAATGCAGTCATAATAAAATTATTATTATAAAATATCCATGAAAAGGGCTAAACCTACTTACCACGGAGATTAAAGTTGCTCAGGTACTTGCATTTTTTCATCTCCAGTCATTCACCATCAATCATTCAATAGCCATCTTGTTAGAAGTGTGCAGACAACACAATTCAAATAATCCTCCAAACTGCAATATCCTTACCCCTCTGTGTCAGATTCAGGCACTGTACTTTTCACCTAGACTTTCTTTACATACTTCTCGCCTAGGCTTTCTTTACATATTTTATTAATGTTTCCTTGCTCACACTCCAACAATATCTCAAATCCCCAAAAACACCTGTCCCCACCCACTGTTTTAACATGCTGCTCACATAAACCTGTTAGATAAACCAGCCCCTACCACTTAAAACCTCCTTCAGCACTTTGCTTCAAGTTTTAATGGGAATATCCCTAACCCTTCTTCCTTCCTTCCACCCCAGATTTATACACCCTCTATCATCTTATTTTGTTCCATCCTTGCTAAATGGCTAAACCACCTCAATAAGCCCTTTTATATTCTTGGAATTATAACTCTTGTAACCTCACACTACCTTCTACTGATTGTTTGCATAATATTCACACTACACATTGCTCTCAAATATGACACCCCTGTCACCTCTATCCCTCTCTTCGCTGAAGCATTTAAAGACCATGCCTCACAATCATACATATTAGTACCTGTTATATGTCTTTGTAATCTCTTCAGTACTGCCCCCATGATGTGAATGAGATACTGTAAATACAACGATCAAACAATGTATCATCCATCCTGTAACCAAACGTTTCCCTTAGTATTGCAATGACAATGGTGAACAGTTGCCACTGTCAACTTGTAGGCTTTTACAACACTACAAAGATTATACCTAGCATATTAACCAAATGGGACATATGAAGAAAAAGTTGTTAGCTAGATAAGACCTTCACTGTGTAATTTTTCAAAAAATTTGAAAGGGTTTTTCACTGTACAATATTTCATAATTAAAAACTATTCCCATGTGAAAAAAATGATTAGGCAAACAAGTGCTGAAAAATCTTATGTGCACAATTAATAATACAAATACAGTATAATGATTTTAAATTAATGCACAGTAACTGAAAATATTTATCCTAGAGTATATATATTAATGAAGTTGATGGCTACTGAAGTCTTCAATTATCTGTTTATATACAGGTTTTATTTTTTAATGTAAAGCACTATAACATCAACTTCACTACAATATTCACAGTCATTCACAAGTATATGAATGTATGTGTGTACACGTGTATGTGTGCAATCTCCATGGAGAAGTGGAGAAGAAAGAATCCTTCCGCCATAAGCCATGCATGTCTTAAGAGGCAGCTAAAATGCTGGGAGCAAAGGGCTAGTAGTGCCTTCTGTATAAATTACTAAATGTAAAAAGAAGGAAAAACTTTCATTTCTTCTTCACTCACTCCGTCAGTGTCTTCCCAGAGGCGTGCCTACACTAAAATTTAAAAAACTGCAACATCAATACCCCTCCTTCAGAGTGCAGGCACTGTACTTCCCACCTCCAGAGTTCAAATCCAGCTACACAGTTTCCCTGAATCCCTCCATAAATGTTACCCTGCTCACATTCCAACAGTACATCAAGTCATAAAAACCATTTGCCTTCACTCGCTCCTATCTAACACATACGTATATAATTATTGTTATTGTTATTAATAAAAGCAAAGTCCAAAAAGTCTAGTACGAAAACAAATACCTGTTAACAACATCATTGTGCATTTCGTTATATTTGTCTGGATCCTCTGGGGTTCCTACAAGTGGGTTAAGATCACGTAGCCGCACTCCTGCAACATTGACACCTGACCATACTGGAACTGTAATAGAGAATATTTTATGTTAGACAATAATCAACCTACTCAAAGCATTTGTAATTTTCCAAAGTTCAGAAAAAAAAAATTATTTTTAGGGTAATACGGTATGTGAGCTCAATCGATAACGAAGCTTCTTCAAGATCCTCTAAGGAAGAATGTTCTCTTTATAAAAGCACTTTCTTTAGCTCATTACAGGCTTAGCACTGCACTGCAGTGCAGTAGTAAGTGCCACGATTCTCACCACCGGTTCCTGGTGTAGAGAGACGCACAAACTAATGAAAAAAATATCGAAACTGTAGGTCAGTGGTGAGAGGCGCGACTCTCACCACTGGTGTCCGGGGTACGAGAACCGGACAAACTTCTTAAAAAAAAAAAACTGTAGCACAGTAGTAAGTGCCACGCTTCTCACCACCAGTGTCTGGTGTAGAGACACACACGAACTACTAAAAAACAAAAACAAAAAAAATCGAAACTGTAGGCCGGTGGTGAGAGGTGGGACTCTCACCACTGGTGTCCGGGGTACGAGAACTGGACAAACTACTTAAAAAATAAATATCCAAACTGTACGCCAGTGATGAGAGTCGTGCCTCTCACCACTGGTATCCGGGGTACTTTACAAACTACTAAAAAAAAATTTTTGAAAAAAAAAAAAAAAATATAAGCATTACAAATCTTCCTTATGAAGAAAGATTGAAGACTCTTAAATTACATTCACTTGTTAGACGAAGAATGAGGGGAGACATGACAGAAGTGTATAAGTGGAAGATGGGTATTAATAAAGGGGATATTAATAAGGTCTTGAGGATATCTTTCCAAGAGAGAACCCGCAGTAATGGATTTAAATTAGACAAGTTTAGATTTAAAACGGACATAGGAAAGTATTGGTTTGGAAATAGGGTAGTTGATGAATGGAACAGTTTACCTAGTTGGGTTATTGAGGCTAGGACTTTGGGTAGTTTCAAATTTAGGTTGGATAAATATATGAGTGAGAGGGGTTGGATTTAAGTGGGACTTGCAAATGAATGGATCGAATTACCAGACCTTATTTCTTGGGTAGCATTGAAAATTGGGTTGGGCAAATGTTTTGTTAGTGGGATGGATTGTAAAGGACCTGCCTAGTATGGGCCAACAGGCTTGCTGCAGTGTTCCTCCTTTCTTATGTTCTTAACTCTTTCAGGGTCGGCAGGCCCTCTCCTAAACTTGTTCTCAGGGATGGAAATTTTTCAAAAAAAAAAAAAAAAAAAAAAAAAAAAAAATTATTTTTTCTTATCAAATGATAAGAGAATCTTTTCCCGATCATAATGACACCAAAAGTATGAAATTTAATGGAAAACTTACAGAATTATGCTCTTGCAAAGTTAGCGGTCTCAACGATGTTTACGCATCGGCGATTTCGCCCATTTTGAGCCCTAATTTCAGCCAATTCCAATGTACCAGTCGAGAAAAATCATACCTATCTCGCTAGAACTCCATTTTTTTCTATCGAATGAGCACAAGAAACCACCCATTTACCGATTTCAACTATCCAATAAAGTGGTCAGAAATTGGCAATTTTGCCAATTTCACAAATTTCAAAAGATGCCAATTTCCAAATAGGGTCCAGAATAAACAAGATAGACATTCCTGGCACTAAAATAACATTTCCTCTGTTCATTACTCACGTCCCCAGGCCTCTGTTACATTTCTTATGCTTTCCACTTTGAATTTTTCTCACAAAAAATAGAAGATTTATGTTATGCAGACTACTGCATTAGTGTAGAAATGGTATAAATAATATCAGCACACTTGTGAAAGAATATTAGACTCACCAGTTGACATGCATTGGACGTATGGCATGATTTGTTTACCTTTGAACTTTGGCAAAAATCGAACATTTCTGCTACTCTAAGCTCAATTTCAAGATACTTTTCATTGTGAAACCAATCAAAATCATCTCAATTTCCGTAATATGTCTTCCATTCTATAAAATGAGACGAGGAAAACTTGAATACAACCATAAATAGCATATGAAAACACACTGCAAAGTCGCTGTTTTAAACCAAAAACACGGTTGGAGTTTTTTTTCCTCATTATGCACTGGGTGCTGCAGGATTTTTTTATACTGCACACACTGACCACATAGACCCATTCTTTCATATGTAGGCCTACCAGCTTTCTCTCTCTAGATTAGAAGGCACTAGAATTTATGCATACTAGTACGGCACCAACCCTGGTGTGCAAGCCATACTAGTACGGCACCAACCCTGGTGTGCAAGCCGTACTAGTACGGCACCAACCCTGAAAGGGTTAAAACACTTGTGAAAAAAGCTATTAACAGACAGAGGTTTCAACCTCTATTTTTTTGCTGAATGACCCACATGAGTTTAGTACTTCACATAAATATAAAATGATGTTACAGTATTTTATAATCATAATCATATCAATAAAGTTTGAGAAGTATAACAATAGATATCTCATATTTCAGTCATTTTTTCAAATCTTTACAGTACAAGGCAGTATCCAGTTTTTCAATATAATTTTCCTGGGCAGCTACCACAAGTTGAATGTGCAAGAAGTGCAATATTACCTGAAGAATCTCCATGCTCTCCAATAATCCAGCCATGACAAGAAGACGGAGCAACATTGAGTTTCTGCGACAGATGAAAGCGGAATCTTGAAGAGTCAAGGTTGGTTCCAGAGCCAATCACTCTGTTCTTTGGAAGTCCAGACAATTTCCAAGCAACATATGTGAGAATATCCACTGAAATACAAAAGTATACTTGAGTATGTAGTTTTAGGTAGAATTAAATCAAGCTGTATATTTAGGCTCATGCTGTATATAATGTTGTACAAGGGAAACATTTCAGGAATACTGTACAGCCTCTCCTCACTTAGCAACATACTCATTTACTGACACGTCTGACTCTCTGACCAGTATTCATATCTAAATAATGTATATTAGAGCTGATTTCATCTATTCTGTTTATTTCCAAAGACCACGTCGTTTAACGATGTGGTCTTTGGAACAGAATCCCGTCGTTAAGTGAGGAGAGGCTGTATTTCACGGTAAAGTAAATAATTAATAAATTTGTTGTTTAGTTCTTTAGTATGCTGTATAACTTGCTAAGTAATTACAGTACATAAGAAATATACCCAGTATAATTCAACAATAATTACCTATTAAAAATGGTACATACAACTGGGCCCCAATTTACAATGTTCTGAGTTTCAATATTCTATGTACACAACACTGACATTTTGGAACAATTAACTACTGTACTCACAAATGACACTCACTTCCAACAGTGAAAAGTAGTTAAGAAACCTAAAATATGAAGCATCCCTTCTAGTGAGCAAGACAGGATTAACATTTAAGATAAATACTGTTCACAACAGTTAAATATTTAGTATTTATTAACCCGTAAATGGTCCAAGCAGATCTACGTTCACATGTGTAGTGCTACAAAAGTAGATCTACGTTTTTTTTACATATTTTCAAATATAACAAAAAAAAAGTAGATCAAATTTTTTTTACACATTTTCAAATGTAAGAAAACAAAAAGAAGATCTACTTTTTTTACATACTTTCAAATGTTGAAAAAACGTATATACACGTTTGGACCATTTACGGGTTAATTAATTAATATGGATTATTATTATTATAATCAAGGGGGAAGCGCTAAACCCGGAGGATTATACAGCGCCTGGGGGGGGGATGTGGAAGGCATTCAGGCTTAATTCGGGGAACTGGAGCACAGATCCAATTCCCTAAATCAAGAACCCCTCACCAACATCAAGGAACCTTCCTTGAGGGGAATTAATATGGATACAGTATAATGTAGAAATATTTTGTTGTATATTGAGAACAAAACACTGGGTAAAAATTCTACACTTAAAACATTAACGAGTTCCCAAAATTCATTTTAATTTGAGGATCTACTGTATTCTTTATATTATTATTATTATTATAATCAAAAAGAAGCGCTAAGCCACAAGACTATACAGCGCTGCAGGGCGTGTATTCTTTATAGAAACTGTATTGGATACACAGGTAACATTTCAGGAGAGCCTAGACATCAGCGGATTTTTACTGGCTAGACATACCAGGATTAGAAACAACAAGAAGAATGCAGTTTGGAGAATATTTAACAAGGTTAGGAATAATGCCCTTGAAGATGTCCACATTGCGCTGCACAAGAGAAAGACGTGACTCTCCTTCCCTCTGTCGAGCTCCAGCTGTTACAATACACAAGCGAGAACCAGCACTCACAGAATAATCTGTGTTGGCTTCAATTTTTACGTTTCTGAAAGCAAAAGAGATGCAGTTTCAGTTCTCAATGCATGCAAATCATAGACAATTACTGTAGGTAAGAAATCTGTATTTTTGCTCTAACAATTACAAATTAGTCATTATATTGTACAGCACATACAAGAAAGATTTTATGACTGACTTAAAACCTTAAATATCCTTACAATTATCATAACCTAGAATTATTATACCCTTAATTTTCAAAAAGAAAAACAAGTCTTTCTTTTTACATTAGGAATTATAACTTTAAATATCCCAAAAATATTAAAAGCTGACAAATAAGATTTTGTTATAAATAATGAAAATATAAAATTTGCCAAGTATATCAAGAATACTATTTATACCGAATACTAGACAGTACAAAATATGCCAGGTATACAATACTGTATACCAAATATGCCAAACGTGCAAAGTAAAGGCATACCAAATAGTATGCCAAGCATGCAAAGTACAACTATACCAAAAATACCAAGTACATACCTAAGGAATGTTAAACCATGCTGAAGATCCATCATCTCTCCTCGCAACTTGTCTGCAGCAACATCAACTAGAGCCAGTTCAGAACAGATGTGCTGTGTAACAAGAGAGAAGGCACAAGCCATTCCCACCTGTCCCACACCAACTACCGTCACCTTGCCACCAGATGTAGTCAAGGCAGGCTGCACCTCATCCATCAACAGTTGAGGAATAGATGCCATCTTGATCGCTGCTGAAAGAAAATGAATGTGTACAAGTCACTGCCACAATTATGACTATCACAGCCAGGTAAAAATTAAGGAACATGGGGACAAACATACAATCTGTGGCAAGGCTAAAAGAAAGCACTAGCCGTCCACATTATTATTACTGTTTCAAGCCTAGTGAGGCTCAGTCCCTGGACCCATTATGTACCTCTGTAATCTTTTGGCTACCACCCACAGAAAGGGTATGAGGTGAATAATAAAGATATTAAACTAACTAAACTGTTTCAAGCCTGTCGACTGTATGTAGGTGATTAATGTTGGTTACAAAAGGACAATGGAAATAAGTCAATTTGTCTGCCTTTTTTGGGATTATCCTTGGTAATTTATACATTACTATGCATGATAATTTTGTAACTATTTATGAGTACCTGTACCTAAATAAACTTACTACCCTTCAGGTACAGGTACACATAAATAATGTTACATAAATTATCATACATAGCATATGTATAGATTATCTAGGATAACCGAAAAAAAACTTGGACTATACTGGAGTATGCAGCACCAGTTTGGAATCCACACCTAGCCATGCAGGTAAGGAAACTGAAGAAATTGGAAAGGTTTGCAACAAGACTAGTCCCGGAGCTATGGGGTATGTCCTACCAGGAGAGGTTAAGGGATGACACTGGAGGACAGGAGAGAGGGGATATGATAACGACATATAAATGCTGAGAGGAATCGACAAGGTGGACAGAAACATAATGTTCCAGAGATGGGACACAACAACAAGGGAACACAGTTGGAAGTTGAAGACTCAGATGAAACACAGGGATGTTAGGAAGTATTTCTTCAGTCACAGAGTTGTCAGGAAGTGGAACAGTCTTAGAAGTGATGTAGTGGAGGCAGGATCCATACATAGCTTTAAGAAGAGGTATGACAAAGCTCATGGAGCGGCCAGTGAAGAGGCGGGGACAGGAGCTGTGAATCGACCCCTGCAACCACAACTAGGTGAGTACACACCTCTGAACGTGCATACATTGAGATACATATACCGGTATGTATATACCCTGTAGTTCAGCGAGATGACGCTTGTAGGCAGATAAATTGGCTCAGCAACTGCCGGGGTTGGCAGGCTCTGAGCTCTGGTGTGCCAGAATAATTGCTAAGATTGGCAGAGAGCAGATGAGTTGGACACTATACCAAAGTGCACATGCTGTTTGGTCCTCATAACGATAATTATATGACTAAAACCTGCGTCAGGAGGATGGGGGGAGATGATTTGATGCTGGTGAAGGGCTGTATCCACTTTGTGTCTGAGTAACTAATGAATGAATTATTATTATAATCAAGGGGGAAGCGCTAAACCCGGAGGATTATACAGCGCCTGGGGGGGGGGGATGTGGAAGGCATTCAGGCTTAATTCGGGGAACTGGAGCACAGATCCAATTCCCTAAATCAAGAGCCCCTCACCAACATCAAGGAACCTTCCTTGAGGGGACTAATGAATGAAATGTTCTTGTAAGATAAGATAAGATTTCGTTCGGATTTTTAACCCCGGAGGGTTAGCCACCCAGGATAACCCAAGAAAGTCAGTGCGTCATCGAGGACTGTCTAACTTATTTCCATTGGGGTCCTTAATCTTGTCCCCCAGGATGCGACCCACACCAGTCGACTAACACCCAGGTACCTATTTGCTGCTAGGTGAACAGGACAACAGGTGTAAGGAAACGTGTCGAAATGTTTCCACCCGCCGGGAATCGAACCCGGGCCCTCCGTGTGTGAAGCGGGAGCTTTAGCCACCAGGCCACCGGGCCAATAATGAATATTTTACCGGTAATAAGGCAATTATTTTCTTTTAGTTTATATCTTCATAGTCTGTTGTGTCCAAAGGCTTTAAAAAGAAATTTTCAATATATGAAATGACTAATATAATTTTTGTGAAGTAACTATACAATACAATACTTTATTTGGACATGATATATAGGTGTACAAGGAATTATAGTTGGGTGTTCATGCCAAAAGCCCCATGTATGCATTATTATTATTATAATCAAGGGGGAAGCGCTAAACCCGTAGGATTATACAGCCCACATGTATGCAGAGCATTATGGGCAGGCTTAAAATTAACTTAAGATTAACTAAGCAATGATATATTCAGTGGTAAAAATTACAGTAATCAAAATATAACATGAAGTACAAATGAGTATTTTAAACAATGAAATTTGAACATTTCAGTTAAGAGGCATTATAGTTGCACAAATTTGTAGCATAACAATGTATAATATAACAAAATGATCAATATACTATTTGAAGTGCAGAAACAGGTCATATGGTCATTAAGTTACTGCGCATTCAAGAGAATGGATCATTCTATTAGGTAGTGTAATTAAAAAAAAAAAAAACAGTTTGATACGGTCACAGGTTACACTTTTATGAAATACAGTTATTCAATATTTATTTAGTTGTGGGTGAGTAAGTGGTTTTTAAGAAGTCTTGAATTGAAAAACAGTATTTCTTTTACATTTACAGGTAATGAATTCCAGATTTTTGGGCCTTTTATGTGCACTGAGTGTTTACAAAGTGTGAGATGGACACGGGGAACATCAAAGAGTGATCTGTGCCTTGTGTTATAGTCATGTGTTCTGTTGAGGTTGGTAAGGAGAAGTTTGAGGGGAGGGTTTATATCTGAGTTTATTGTTCTATGTATGTAGTAGGCACAATTATAAGTATGGATGTTTTGTACTGTAAGCTTAGACTTTTGAATATTGGTGGAGTATGCTGCCTGGGGTGGGAATTTATCATTCTGACTGCAGCCTTTTGTTGGGTAATTAATGGTCTGAGATTTATTGTTGTTGAGCCCCATGCACAGATTCCATAGGTGAGATAAGGGTAAATGAATGAGTGATATAGGGCCAGGAGAGCTGATTGTGGAACACAGTACCGTATCTTCGATAGTATGCCTACGGTCTTAGAGATTTTCTTGGAAATTTGTTGTACATGTGCTTGAAATTTGAGTCTGTTATCAAGGTGAATTCCTGAGAATTCTCCCTCTGTGAGTTTTGTGATAGGTGATCCGTTTATCATTATGTTAAGAGGAACATCTGTAGTTCTGTTCCCAAACTGAATGAAGTAGGTTTTGTCAATATTGAGAGTAAGTTTGTTAATCATCATCCAGGTAGATATTTTCTGTAATTCGGTATTTACAGTATTATCTAGTATGACTGGGCTTGGGTGAGAGAAGACATATGTAGTGTCATCTGCAAATAGTGTGGGTCTGAGTAGTTGCGATGCATTTGGTAGGTTATGTAAATGAGAAAGAGAAGAGGGCCAAGGACACTTCCCTGTGAGACACCAACTCTAATTGGTTGTGTGGAAGAGTTTGCTCCATTTGTGTACACATATTGGCTTCTGTTGTTGAGGTATGACTTTAGGTAGTTGACGGAGTGCCCTCTTATACCATAGTGTGATAATTTTATGTGCAACAAAATCATGGTCAACTGTATCAAAAGCTTTACGTAAATCAATGAAGATCCCCAATGGGACTTCTTTTTTCTTGAGTGCAGTGTTTATTTGTTTTAGCATGTGTATATCATCATTCATATTTTTATTAGGCCTGAACCCAAACTGACAGGGGTTGAGTATGTTGTGGGAGATGAGGTAGGAATAAATTCGCTTATGAATTAGTTTTTCAAAGATTTTAGAGAGAAGGGGTAAGTTGGATATTGGCCTATAGTTATTCAAGTCTGCTTGATCTCCACCTTTATGTATCGGGGTGACGGGTCGAGTCTGATAAAGACCCAGTATGACCTCTGTAATCTTGATATATTTTAGGGTGGGGGAGAGAGGGTTATTTTGTGCTGCTGCTGACAGATGAACATGAGGTGCACAATAAGCTAGCCACTCAGGCGGCACAACTAAACTCAATGGTTAAGGACCTGTGGTCCAAAGGAATTGGCACCACCCTCCACCTCCACTTTCTTGTTTTATTAATCCTTTTAGTCTCCCATTCTCAAGGCGCAGTGACCCCTTGGGGTCACTGCACTCCCATGACTATTATAATATTTTAAACTTGAAACAGTCTACGAAGCTCTTGAGTTAGTAATAAATATATACACTTTAGTGTATATATTACGTATGTACGTCGGTTTACGCGCGGCCAACAGTAACAGCCTAGTTGGTCAGGCCTTGTTCCACCATGAGGCCTGGTCACAGACCGAGCCGCGGGGGCGTTGATCCCGAAACCCTTTCCAGGTTATATATATATATATATATATATATATATATATATATATATATATATATATATATATATATATATATATATATATATATATATATATATATATATATAATATATAATATATATATAATATATAATATATATATAATATATAATATATATATATAATATATAATATATAATATATATATATATATATAATATATATATATATATATATATATATATATATATATATATATATATATATAATATATATATATAATATATATATAATATATATTCATGTTCTCCTGCTTGGCAACATATAGCCTTAACTAGATGTCTCGGTCGCTGCGCGATCTGAAACAGGTGCCTCGATACACAAGGTTCTACAAGAGGACTAGCAGTTGTACCCTCCTCATGAGGCTCTAGAGGATCTGCAGCTTAACTCCCTTGAGAGACCTAGGATCTATAGTTCAACCCCTACAAGAGGCCCAGGAGCCGGAGAGCACCACTTCAAGGGGCCCAGCTTTTACCTCAACACACTCGAAGCCCAGGAGCTGCCGGTCAACACCC
Source organism: Cherax quadricarinatus (assembly GCF_038502225.1). NCBI lineage: Eukaryota > Metazoa > Arthropoda > Malacostraca > Decapoda > Parastacidae > Cherax > Cherax quadricarinatus. Next base: position 9,220,283 of record NC_091330.1, read on the forward strand.
TTAAGAGGGCCAGTTATCTCTGCTAGTGTATTGGTCAGAAACACTCCTAAATCGGGTCTTTTTCAAACTATGACCTGCCATTGGCTCCGATAGGAGTGTAGGAGTGCTGTTTTAAAGCCCTATGGCGGGGGGCAACCCTATGACCAGGCCCAGTGCATCTTCCGATCATTTCCCAGCCAGAGTAGAAACATTGGGCGTGTTTCTTTCCACCTGTTGTCTATGTTCCCCATCAGTAAAATGGGTACCTGGGTGTTAGTCGACTGGTGTGGGTCGCATCCTGGGACACTGACCCAATTTGCCCGACATGCGGAGCATAAGAAGGGCCTTTCTATATAGTAGTATGTCATTGTTGTCAGCTAGGCCTGTATACCATCATGTACTTGTAGTAAATAGATATTATTATTATTATTATTATTTTATACGCGTGTATCTGTATATACTTAGAGAAGTATATATCTTAATGTATATATAGTTTATTTGAATCCTATTTCAGAGCTTCAAGTATTTGCTGTCACTGTACATAATGAATCGATTTAATAACCCCACTTGCATAGGTTATAGGATCGCTAAATACACTTGCACAGGTTATCCAGGGTTATTTACTTCTGTGCTAGTGATAAACAAGATACATTCAAAAGTGAACAGATTGGCGAGACTACTTAAAGGTGAACTCCGAAGCGGGTGGAGAGACAGTATAAATAGCCTAGTTGCATTCCCTCCGCTCGACTCCGGCCTCGTCCTCTACGGATGACATTGCTAGGGGTGACCTAGGACAATGTTCTTTATAGGTAACCTAGGACAATATCTTGACTCACGAAATCGTAATAACACGACTGCAAACAAACCACGGAGCGGTGGAATTTGAACCCATGGCGAGTGAGCTGTGGCTTACGCAGTTACATGGCGTTTTACGATTCACTCGTCATGGGTTCAACCCCACCCGGTCCGTGGTTAGGACACTATCCCATACGGATGACATTGCTATCTGGAGTTTATCTGGAGAGAGTTCCGGGGGTCAACGCCCCCGCGGCCCGGTCTGTGACCAGGCCTCCTTAGGTCAGTGTCCCAGGATGCGACCCACACCAGTCGACTAACACGTACCCATTTTACTGATGGGGAACATAGACAACAGGTGGAAAGAAACACGTCCAATGTTTCTACTCTGGCTGGGAATCGAACCCAGGCCCTCGCCGTGTGAAGCGAGAGCATTAACCACCAGGCCACCAGAGCCTGACTGAGAGGGTGACTTAGAGCAATGTCCTCAACGGGTGACATTCCTAGGGGTGGCCCAGGGCAATGTGCCACTGCTAGGGGTGACTCGATCCAGAGCGATGATTAGTGCTTTGTCAAGAAAAATGTGAAAAAAAAAATGGAGAACTATGTTGGAGACTTGGGTCATTAGGCAGAATCCTTTTAGAAACTGGCTTACCGGTCTACCCTGTGATATATCTATTTCTACAAGTACATGTACAACGTATACAGGTCTAGTAACTACTATATAGAGAGCCCCTTGTTATGCAGAGCATTTCGGGCAAATTAAGTCAATTTTGTCCCTGGATGCGACCCACACCAGTCGACTAACATCCAGGTGCCCATTTTATCGATGGGTGAACAGGGACAGCAGGTGTAAGGAAACACACTCAATGTTTCCACCTTTGCCGGGAATCGAACCATGGACCCTCAGCGTGTGAAACGAGACCTTTGCCTACCAGCCACGAGCCACTGTAAGATTTATGATAGGAGACTCCATGCTGGTGCTGCAGACTCGACGAACTGTACACTAGGGAAAGAGTATTTTAAAGAATTCTTTATGAGCTTCGAACCGTGGTCCCGAGATTATCAGGTCCAACGCTTTACCGCTTTCACAAAAGGCACTGCTGTGCCCTGTGCGTCAGTGGCTACTATCTGTAACCCTAATGTCCTTTTTCATATTACATACATGCCAAAAATTTTGGGTGAGAAGAAAAATATAAAGGTATATTAAAAAATGATTCGAGTTTTATTCTATCCACTAAAGCTACCGGTGCTCGGTAATTCAAGAAGCTTGAAGTAAATAAACACACATTCAAATGCAGCTTGAATTAAATACATGACAAATGCCATCTCAGCAGTGCAGTTCACAACTCAGCATGTTAATTACCACTTTGGTGCAGGTGGTAACTCAGGTAGGCCCTGGAGACAAGCTCATGATATGAATGAACAAGTATGATATTGTTGTTCTTATGACCAGAGCTTTGGCAAGATGGAAGTATGATAATGCCATGGCTATGTTTGTAAATATAGAATTGCTCGGTTTTTAATGGGGTGGACGAGTAAGCCAATGGAAGGCCTCAGATGAGCAAAAGTTTCAGTGGCTGGTCATCATATGACTAAAACATGCGTCAGGAAACACCTCTCACGTTTCCAGATAAAATTTAACCTAGCAACATCCCCCCAATGAAAAGCAGAGGTGTCACTAGCACGTTAAGAGACCATACAATAAGTGTCAGGGGCCCGAGACTGTTCAACTGCCTCCCAGAATACATAAGGGGGATTACCAACAGACCCCTGGCAGTCTTCAAGCTGGCACTGGACAAGCACCTAAAGTCGGTTCCTGACCAGCCGGGCTGTGGCTCGTACGTTGGTTTGCGTGCAGCCAGCAGTAACAGCCTGGTTAATCAGGCTCTGATCCACCAGGAGGCCTGGTCACAGACCGGGCCGCGGGGGCGTTGACCCCCGGAACTCTCTCCAGGTAAACTCCAGGTAGCCTATGTATGTAAATAAGACATGCGGATAATGAAAAAAAGTTTTGTTAATGATTTGCATGACCCGCATACTGCGTACCATTCACATACACGAGCATGCCTTCGAAATGTTCCGAAGGACGTTCAACAAAACATCTTCGTTATTACGCGTCTTCCTTCACTTGTCAGCTACGCCATACTTCACCACACTTGCCGAACTCGGGTAATGTATCACCACCGAAATCGACCAGTCACAAGTAACCGCAAATTTTGGGGTCAAAGATTGAGCAATGGGCATGACCTACTTCTACTAGTCGGCCCTGCCCACATATGAACACTTCTACACTTGCTGCATCACTCCACCTCTTCCATGGTTCCAATTTAAAAAAGCATGTCTATACATATTTGACTAGAAAACTCATGGCGTACGAAATGCCTCAAAGATACCTAGCTGTTGCACATGTGCCTCATTCATCACTACCAGTTATAAAAATTGGGAAGTGGTAAACCAGTATGGATCATATCGCTTGGGAGTAGGAGGTAGTCAGGTTTGACCTAAGGAAGGGAAGATCAGCTCCAAATCCTTGAATCAAAGGTATATACTACCAGTCACGGAAATTTTAATCCTTAAAATATTTAATCCTTAAAATAAATATTTCCTGAGGAACCTTACCTAACCTTTAACCATGTAAAATGTGACAAATAAGGATAGCCTCACAATGTAGTAACAGCTAAATTCGATAAAATAAAAAAATCATTCATGTTTCTGGGTCAGTTTCAGTTCATTACTCCCATAATATAAAGCTGGATGATACTCTTACCTTCGTATACTTAAAAAAAAAATACTTCTCTTTCAATCAAATATTGCCAAGCTGGGTAGCATGAGATCCTAAGACGACGTATAAACCTTGATAACTTATACCCACGAATATTATTATAATCAAGGGGAAGCGCTAAACCCGTAGGATTATACAGCGCCTGTGGGGGGAGATGTGGAAGGTATTCAGGCTCAATTCAGGGAACCGGAGCAAAGATCCAATTCCTTAGATGTAGAGCCCCTCACCAGCGTCAAGGAACCTTCCTTGAGGAGATACCCACGAGTACATGAACATAGACTAGGATATATTTATTCCAAAACGTTTTGGTGCTGTGACTAGCTCTTCCCATTGCCATGTCCTAGTGTTTGTTCACTTTTTCAACTAGCTTTAAACGACCCCGATGGATATATATCACACTGTGCCTTTGTCGGGCTACCCTGGATTAAAACATGTAAAAAAAAAAAGTTTATTTTTGTCTTTAAAAGAGAACCTTCATCCTCTCTCAGCAATGTTACATTTCTCCCATGTTGAGGATATTTCCACATAATTTCGTTTTATCAAATTAATGGTGAAATGAAGTTCCGGGTAATTTAGCCAGGATATTTTAACAATACGAACGAGATGTACATTTACCTCATCACACACTGCAATAGCCACCCTTCAGATCTTACCTCTGTCAGGTAGGTTGTCTTTTGTCTGGTATTCAAGTACGTTTATCTTGTAGAATCCTCCAGGTGTAAGCGTGTAATCTCGTCAGTGTCCACCGGGCTCCTAAACTAGGACAAGGTGCTCCACTGCAGGAATCCTGGACTTTAGCCCGCCCATCAAGAGGTGCGGAAACGCTAGAAGATAAAGCTTGGCTGTGATGGAGACGTCGACGGTTGCGATCGCTCACAGACAGTAAACGCAGTAGGTTCTTAACCATCGAATATCAGCACTTACAAAGACACAAGAGTAGGTCTATATCGATCCCTCCCACCACACAACTATCACAACTTTATGGAAGTCTCTTTTCTCTCTCTATTCCGGTGTAGTCAAATAGCAACTGAAAAAATAATAATATACAACCTCAGTATTACATCAAAATATTTCAAGTCAGTTGCATAATCTTTTGTTTATCACGTGTTGCGTCTACAAGATGTTAAAATTAGATCCCACGTCATACTGTATGCTATGTACTCGTTATTGCTTTAATACACCTTATAAAAAGATGATTACTCCGCATGACAACAACGAAAACCAAAAGCAGAGATGATCTATGGCATGATCTCCGCGCGCGAGTAATGACAAAAACCGGCTGCAACAAAGGGAAAGGTTGGACTGTGTCAGAGGTTCTCCTTCATACCTCCGTCCGCTATGGCTGCACGGGAATACTGAGCCAAAAATGTCCCGACGAGCAGTCTAGAGGAAGTCTACAGGCATCATCTGTCGACGTTGCGTCATGCACGTAAGTTACGTGACGATGTACACGTTCGTAGCTCTATCTCCATTATGAAGTTGATGATAATACATTGTCAACTTCAGAATTACAAGAGGAACTGTCATGCGATGTTACTGCAGCATTTCTAGTTGATATCACATAGTGTTCCTTTAAAGTTCACTTCGTTCCGATTTAGTAACGTCACAGCGAAATTCTGGCATTTTATATCTTAAGTAAACCCTGAATAATGGGCCTACACGAGTTTGTCAGAAAATTATTTTTCAATGGTGCCGGCACAATGGCGGAGGGTGACGCTAGTTAATTTAAGATCTTTATTATGCACCACATACCCATCCTGTGTGTAGTAGTCAAAAGATTACAAAAGCACATAATGGATGCAGGGCAAGCGGGCAGTCTTATTTTTTATTCTTGTTTTTGCATTATCTTTGCTCACCAAAGGTTTATATGTCCAGGTACGACTACCTCACAAAATGGGGTCAGTGGTGATGCAATTGGAAAAACGCCTTATTTTCTATGACCTCGCACCTTTAAATGTATGTTATCTCAACTTTTTTTTTCTAAAAGAATCATCAAAGTGTCGTGAACACAAAGTTGAGTACTTGTCAATGGAATGAGGAAACCCACAAGGAGACAAAGGCAGAATAAAAGTTGATCTGTGGATCTCTGGGATCAAAATAAACAGAACTTTTGCCTACATAACAGTTTCAAAATTCCATCTTTTCTTATCTCTATCAGGTTCCTAAACTGAGACTGTTACTTTGTTCCGAGCCGCTGTGTGGTCATGCAGGTGCTACGCGAGCCTAATGTCCCTCAGCTGTATCACCCTGAATACAAATACTAAAGCAGATTTAGTAAGAGAACAAAAGAGCATAAGATACTAAGTTGAACAAGCTTTCAATGAGACACCGTCACACAGTCTCACGAAATCGTAATAACACTATTATCAGCAAATCACAGAACGGGTGAGGTGTGAACCAACTTGCCATGGGTCAAGCCTCACCCGTTCCGTGGATTTTTTTTTTTTTCCCAAGATTTCGATAAGTCGCAACAGAGCGAAACACTGTCCCAACAGAAGGTAGGTGTCTGCAAAACGGTATTTCCAACACGCGTTTTTTTTTTTTAACACAAGAAACTTATACTTATATCTCACGTGTACGACTATGTGGAAACTTCAACACTAAAGAAATCGTGTAAAAAATATGAACCGACTAAACAAGAATTTTAAAAATAATTGTAGAACAATAATTTGTCTCAAAATATAGCATCGCTTGACTTGAACATAAGTAAACAGCCATGCAAGATCAAAGTTGTATTATAGATAATGCAACCTAACTCAACATATTGTTTATTATATCGCTATGTTTGTAGTGAAATAAAGTAGCAATTTTCCTGCCTATGTATGCTACATACATCAGCTGGCAATTTTCCTGCCTATGTATGCTACATACATCGCTTCTCAATCACCTCAAAATACCCTTCTGTAATATCTTGTACTAGTTTTAAATTCAGTCCTGACCGCAGTCTTAAACTATGTATGTAAAACTCATTTACATGCTTCATGCCATGCTCTCGTAACTGTGAAATTATTACAGGGTAGTTTTCATCTACATTACGCCAAACAAAATCTTTAGCCGCATCTGTTGATGTATTGTCATTTTTTTTCAGAAGCGGTAAACCCGAGGGAGTCATACAACAAACTTTTCAAAGACAACTGATTTTTTCTTGTTTTACCATTTCGACTAAAACAATTTTATTTCGAGTCTCCTCACCTCAGTAACAAACGTGGATCATAATATTGATGGTATAAACTAATACAGGTAAATAAATCACTGCTTTGATACCTTTCGCCTCTACACTAGACTTAGGTTGACTACAACACTGGAGACAGTAGAAGTATTTTCGACATGATCAGTCCGCCAAATTCGAGGGACTGACCACCTCTCAAGAATGACGGAGTGATCATATCAAAAAATACTACCGTCTCCAGTGTTTTATTCACCTGTATTATACTGAAGAAGCCTGTTGTGCAGGCGAAACGTTTCTGCAATAAAGATACCGAAGTGTTGCACATGTGTCTTACCGACAGGGATCAATACAGCACCTTGGAGAATGGAAAGCAATTAGGTTCTATGCAAAAACGGGGAGGGCGGGTCGAGATCCTGGGAGCTATTGCTCCGAGGATCTGGACCTAAGATGGATCATACTGCTCCACATAGTGCTTAGTGCAGCACTTTCTATTATATCTCAGATGAAGCACGCTTAGGAAATGGCAGCCAATCAAGTATGACCCGAGAAAAATGAAGAAGCTCCAATTATTTGGATCAAGAGACCTTCACCAACATGAAGGCACTCCCTTGAAGAACCTCTCACCTTTAATTAAGCAACTTTGACTCGGATCGCTACTATGCTAAGGTCGCTCAAGCACACGGTATTGATTTTTCACGCTAAGACTAGTTAATGTAGTTTGCATCTCATTATTATAAAAGTTGTGGGGAAGCGCTAAACCCGCGGGAACTCACAGAGCGCCTGGGAAATGGGAGGTCATCAGGCTTAATTCAAGGAAAAGGAAGATAGCTCCCATTCCTTTGATCAAGAGCCCTTCACAGCCATTAAGGGGGTTTCGCATTTCAACGCTCACAGATATTAGGTATTATAAAAGCAAGGTTTTATTTTAACCTAGGAGAGCCTAGCACAGCAGCAAAAAGTTTATTTCAAGTGGGAGCTTTCCCCACTAGGCTTGGCAATAAGTCTCTGATTGCCCAGAAATCGAACCCGGGTCGTTTCGGCTGAGAGCCAAGCCCTCCACTACTAGGCCACAATGTCACACTTACCATACATTTATGTTGACTAAAACCTTTTTTCCACACCGAACTCAATGTTTCTAATCTTAGCTCTGAGTGAATGATGGTTTCTCCTAACAAAGAGCTGTTACCTGGAGCAGTTTCCGGAGGTCACCGCCCTCGCGGCCCGATCCCAGACCAGGCCTCCTGATCACTGGCTTGATCAAACTACTTGTGCTTGCCACCTGCGTCCAATGTGTACATCATAACCCGGCTGATCAGGAACTGTTTTGAGGAATCTGTAGTTCCCTCTTGAAGACAGCTGAGGTTAGTTGAAAATCCCCATTATACATAAAGGGAGGGCGTTGAAGAATCGTGGTCCCTTAGCACTTAATAAATGCTCTCTTTGTGTACTCATTGCTCCCCCTGCTTTTCACTAGGGGTATCCTGCACCGTCTGCCAAACTTTTTGTGCTCATATGTAGTTATTTCGGTGTGCAGATTTGGAACCACTCCCTCCATTATCTTCCAGATGTAGATTATGATGCATCTTTCTCGCCTACGTTCTAAGGAGCACAATTATAGGAGACTTCAAGCTCTCCTAGTAATTTAGGTGCTTGAATGAGCAAACTTATACTCTGGAAATGACACTATATGCTGTTTCGGTCTATCCTGGGCCCTTATTGAGAAATAACTGACTAATAATGGTCCAGGATGGACCGAAACGCCGTCTATACTTCCTCTCCGAAATGTTGGTTATTTTCCAGTTGCTCCAGCCACGGTACCGTGACGTTAATTCTTCCGAACACCATAATGTTATCTAATCATTATTATTGTTTGTGGCTTGTGCTGCGCATTCGAAATAAAAATGGAATGGACCCAGGTTCAATTCCAGAGCTGGTAAATAAGTAACTCGGTGCTAGACCACTGTTGTGGGACATATTTTACTTGGCTGTGCTGAGTTTTCCTACACTAAATAAACCAAGAATGTTTTTTTTTTTACACGTAATCTTGTGGACATCTATACAGCGATTATTATTTGCATGGATAAGCGCCAGACCTATTGGGCTTATTGAGCATCTGGGGAATGAGAGCATATCGGGTTTAATTCTGGTTAGCAGTAATCTGAAACCAAGACAACAGTGCATAAGTGTTCGCGATAAAGCTAATAGAATCCTTGGCTTCATATCAAGAAGCATAAATAATAGGAGTCCTCAGGTTGTTCTTCAACTCTATACATCCTTGGTTAGGCCTCATTTAGATTATGCTGCACAGTTTTGGTCACCGTATTACAGAATGGATATAAATGCTCTGGAAAATGTACAAAGGAGGATGACAAAGTTGATTCCATGTATCAGAAACCTTCCCTATGAGGATAGACTAAGGGCCCTAAATCTGCACTCTCTAGAAAGACGTAGAATTAGGGGGGATATGATTGAGGTGTATAAAAATGGAAGACAGGAATAAATAAAGAGGATGTAAATAGTATGCTGAAAATATCTAGCCTAGACAGGACTCGCAGCAATGTTTTAAGTTGGAAAAATTCAGATTCAGGAAGGATATAGGAAAGTACTGGTTTGGTAATCGAGTTGTGGATGAGTGGAACAAACTCCCAAGTACAGTTATAGAGGCCAGAACGTTGTGTAGCTTTAAAAATAGGTTGGATAAATACATGAGTGGATGTGGGTGGGTGTGAGTTAGACCTGATAGCTTGTGCTACCAGGTCGGTTGCCGTGTTCCTCCCTTAAATCAATGTGACCTGACCTGACTAGGTTGGGCGCATTGGCTTAAGCCGGTAGGAGACTTGGACCTGCCTCGCATTGGCCAGTAGGCCTGCTGCAGTGTTCCTTCGTTCTTATGTTCTTATGTTCTTGAATCAAGAGCTTTAAGAGTACCCGTGGCTCGATAGCCAACGCTCTCGCCTCACACACTGTACGTGGTTCAATCCCAGGTACGGGTGGAAACACTGGGTTTGTTTCTATACACCTGCTGCCCCCGTTCATCTAGCAGTAAGTAGGTATCTGGGTGTTAGTCGACTGGTGTGGGTCGCATCCTGGGAGACAAGACTGAAGGACCCCAATGGAAATAAGACTGTCCTCTAAGACGCACCGACTTTCTTGGGTTATCCTGGGTGGTTAACCCTCCGGGTTAAAAATCCGAGTAAATCTTAGGGCAGAAGAAGTACTGGAACAGGAGAGAGAGCGCATGAGCTGTCTCACGTAACCTTTCCAGTAGAACATCATGTCATAATACTTCGTTCATTTCCCAACAGCATTTCAGTTCGCTTCTCAACGGCATATCCGCTACAGGTCCTCCGAACCTATCACGCGGCCTAAAAAAAAAAATTCGCGTTACTCTAACGTAATGTTGTCACCAGCTACCCATAAACCGCATTACGTAGACGAAAACATCTCCTAAAGTTTTAGAAAAGGTTATTGTGCATGTCATACAACACAAACAATTATTGTGCTGACGATACCTGGAGGTTACCTGGAGGTTATTCCGGGGATCAACGCCCCCGCGGCCCGGTCCACGACCAGGCCTCCCGATGGATCAGGGCCTGATCAACCAGGCTGTTACTGCTGGCCGCACGCAGTCCGACGTACGAGCCACAGCCCGGCTGATCCGGCACTGACTTTAGGTATCTGTCCAGCTCTCTCTTAGTGTATGAGAGAGAAAGAAATGTATAATAAGAATTTGGAAATGATGCAATAGCGACACTGAATGTCTTACACCCATATGATGGTTAAATACATGTAAATTACAACGTGATTACCACAAAACACATGGCTGCGTCATATCCAAAGAAAATGACGCAACATCCACGTGGGAAGCTGAGTGGTCGCGGCTGATGCAATGTACCTCTCCCTTCTCCCTCTCCCTCTCTCTCTAACAAAGTACTGTTTTACACGAATTTAGAGGTGTAGTGTCTCCTCCGCTGGCAGACGCTCCCTTTTTTGAGAATGCACTCCTCATTATATATATATATATATATATATATATATATATATATATATATATATATATATATATATATATATATATATATATATACGTATATATATATATAATTATATATGTCGTGCCGAATAGGTAAAACTTGCTATTTTGGCTTAAACAGCAACGCTATTTTCGAATAAGGCAAGCGAAAATTTGTGTATGCAATAATTTCGCAAAAAATCATTCTGAAGTCAACGAAAAAATATATTTATTTCATTTAAATTGTAAACTTATCTAAAATATATTTAGTTCGATTAGGCTAAATTAAATTGCGCTTGTTATAATAAGGTTAAGTAAGTTTTCTAAGGTTCTTTTGGTACAAAATTATTAGTTTTTACATTAACATAAATGAAAAAAAATGTATCTTTAAACGTATAAGAAATGTTTTTAGAACTTAATTTTAAATGAGTTCTTTTTAAATGATCAATTTTACCTATTCGGCATTATATATATATTAGTGAAATTGAAAGAAATTCAAAATATTTCTTTTCATATGCCAAAAACAAGGCAAATACCACATCTAGTATCGGGCCCTTACTCAGACAGGATGGGACTTACACAGATGACAACAAGGAAATGAGTGAAATATTGAAATCCCAGTACGACTCTGTGTTTAGTGAACCACTAATCGGTCTGAGGATCGACGACCCAAACGATTTCTTCATGAATGAGCCTCAAAACTCCATAAATGTATGCCAGATTTCCGACATTACCCTAACTCCGATAGATTTCGAAAAAGCCATTGACAACATGCCTATGCACTCAGCCCCGGGCCCAGACTCGTGGAACTCTGTTTTCATTAAGAACTGCAAGAAACCCCTCTCGCGTGCCCTAAGTACACTATGGAGGAGGAGCTTGGACATGGGTGAAATTCCACAGTCACTTAAAACAACGGATATAGCCCCACTCCATAAAGGTGGCAGCAAAGCATTAGCTAAGAACTATAGACCAATAGCTCTGACGTCCCACATCATAAAAATCTTTGAAAGAGTGCTAAGAAGCAGGATTGCAAATCACCCGGATTCCCAAAATCTGCACAATCCAGGGCAACATGGGTTCAGGGCAGGTCGCTCCTGCCTCTCACAACTACTGGATCACTATGACATGGCCTTGGATGCACTGGAAGAAAATCAGAATGCAGATGTAATATACACAGACTTTGCAAAAACATTTGACAAATGCGATCATGGCGTAATAGCCCATAAAATACGTGCTAAAGGAATAACTGGGAAAGTGGGGAGATGGATCTTCAACTTCCTAACAAATCAAACACAAAGAGTGGTGGTCAACAGAGTTAAATCGGAGGCTGCCATAGTGAAGAGCTGTGTTCCACAAGGCACAGTACTCGCCCCCATCTTATTCCTTATCCTCATATCAGACATAGACAGAGATATACACCACAGCACCGTATCATCCTTTGCGGATGATACTAGGATCTGCATGAGGCTGTCATCTGCTGAGGACGCGGTTAACCTCCAAGAAGATATAAACAGTTTTCCAGTGGGCAACGGTAAACAATATGATGTTCAATGAGGACAAATTCCAACTACTTCGTTATGGAAAACTGGAGGAGATAATAACTAAAACAGAGTATACTACTGACTCCGGCCATACAACAGAGCGGAAAAATAATGTAAGGGACCTGGGAGTAGTAATGTCTGAGGATCTCACTTTCAAGGATCACAACAGTGCCACGATCGCACGTGCAAAGAAAATGATAGGATGGATAATGAGAACTTTCAAAACGAGAGATGCCAAGGTAATGATGATCCTTTTCAAATCACTTGTTCTCTAGGCTGGAATACTGCTGTACATTAACATCTCCATTCAAAGCAGGTGAAATCGCAGATCTAGAGAGTGTACAGAGATCCTTTACTGCACGTATAAGTTCTGTCAAGCACCTTAACTACTGGGAACGCTTGGAAGCACTTGACTTGTACTCGTTGGAACGCAGGAAGGAGAGATATATCATAATCTACACTTGGAAAATCTTGGAAGGAATGGTCCCAAATCTGCACACAGAAACCACTCCCTACGAAAGTAAAAGACTGGGCAGGCGATGCAAAATGCCCCCAATAAAAAGTAGGGGCTCCATTGGTACACTAAGGGAAAACACCATAAGTGTCCGGGGCCCAAGACTGTTCAACAGCCTCCCATCAAGCATTAGGGGAATTGCCAATAAGCCCCTGGCTGCCTTCAAGAGAGAGCTGGACAGATACCTAAAGTCAGTGCCGGATCAGCCGGGCTGTGGCTCGTACGTTGGACTGCGTGCGGCCAGCAGTAACAGCCTAGTTGATCAGGCCTTGATCCATCGGGAGGCCTGGTCATGGACCGGGCCGCGGGGGCGTTGATCCCCGGAATAACCTCCAGGTATATATATATATATATATATATATATATATATATATATATATATATATATATATATATATATATATATATATATATATAATGCATGCGTACATGAGCGTACACTGTGGTTGCATGAGTGCGTGACGATTAGCATGGCCTTTTACATTAACTTTCCTTGCACGGAACGTTAGCAGGCGAAACAGCCATTCCTCACGTACACATCATGGGTCATACACTAGCGGTCGTCTCCCCTTCATACTGCAGCGGTCCACCTCTCACCTACCACGTAGGTAGGAGCAAGGGGCAGTAGCCACATTAATCACCTCCAAGACTGACCATTTCCCTTCCAACTGGAATTTGCCGGAATTCGCACTGAAATATCGTCGTCATTGTCATGGTGGTGTAAATGAATTCATGTCTATATTACCAGCTCATTACGATCGTAACTAGGTAAAAATAAAACAAAACAAAAAAGCATGTACAGCTCATTACTACTGTAATTAGCTCAAGTTACCATGGAAATAAGTCACTTTGACTTTCTTGAGTTATCTTAGGTTCTCTACACATATGCTGCTATGTATGATAATCTATGTAACTGTATTTGTGTATACCTGAATAAATCCCAGGCACTGGGGTATAACTGGTTCCATTATGTGACTCATTCAGAGGTCAGGTCTACGGTGCATAATAAAGCTTTGAAACTCGCATCAGATTTGACAACCTTCAATTACAACACGCATATTTTCTGCTAATTAACTTCCGTTAATTTCAAACATGCTACTGAAATTTAATATTTTTTTTCATTCTCTTAAGTTAACTTATATCAGTCAATATTTACGAATAATTTAACTACAATAACGAAATAGGAAAATTGGGCTTACGAAACAGGCCAAGTGTTTCGTGATGGGGATTTTACTCATACGACCCACAGCTGGAGCTTTTGGTCATCTGACCGAGGCCTACTGCTGGCTTACCAGTCTACCCCTTTAGAAATTATGGCTACAATCTTAAGTGTTTTGACGTCAGACATTATAGAAAATTAATGTGCTGTTATTCCTACGAATGCTAAAAAAAAAAAAAAAAAGAATGGGTTGTCTCGTGACTGAGGCCACAAAAGGAACCAAATTCAATCCTCTAGCAATAAACAGGTACCCGGGTGTTAGGTTACGGTTGTGGATCACATTAGGGGGGGGAGGGCAGGGGGAGGAAGACGAAGAAAGAAGCCCAGTGGAAATACACGACACTCCTTACTTTCCTGGGCTCTACTGGGCTTTTTATTTATTACCCCACCGGCCGTCTTCCACCAAGGCAGAGTGCCTCAAAGAAGAAAGCCCATTTACCCTCACTCACTGAACCGCACCTAGCGTTCAGAATAAAAAGCACTATACAGAACTTCCTACCTCCAAATCCGGCTAGCCGGTTGGTTTCCCAGAATCCCTTATTATACCTTACCTTACTCAACCCAACAGAACGTCAAATCCCCCCCCCCCAAAAAAAAAAAAAAATCTTTCCTACATTCACTCCAATCTATAACAACACATTACAAACAAATTTTATTTCTTTGCAAGATTACATCACCTCTATTGTATTACGTATATTTAAGTTAAAGTAACTTAATGAACCTAAGACTGGAAATGTGTAACAGCGGAGATCGTTCAATAAGACTTGAGCTGAACTGAAACGCGTTAGAAAACGAACGATGCATTAAGAGGGGATGAATGGTTTGAGGAGAATAGCCAGACATTTTATTTTTAGGCCACAGGAGGGTTGGTAAGAATGGGGAGGGGGAAAAAAGGACCGAGCAGTGAAAAAGGTTGTGGGCAAGACTGCTAGTACGGTACGGTACGGTACGGTAAGCAATTCGGTACCGTACGGCTGATTTTCGTTCAAAAGCACGGTGCGAAATGAAGTACGGTATATGACATGTAAAGAAAGAAAAAAAAAAGGACCGTACCATACTGCCACTCCTGGTTGTGAGTAGACAGGGAGTGAGTGGCGAGAAAGGTTAAGTGGTCTGACCACTTTGGCTGAGTTTTAACGGTGTATATCCAGTGGCTTTATTTGTGCCCAACAATATTTTATGTAAACTACTATACCTGTATACTGCAGAAAAGAAAAATTATTTGTATCTAAATTTGTCCGAATTACATTAAAACATTATTGACGTTTAAACACAAAATGCATATATATATATATATATATATATATATATATATATATATATATATATATATATATATATATATATATATATATATATATTATAAAAAGTCTGTTATTGAATAGTTTACATCAAATCAGCATCAGTAACTTGTTGCTCGAAGGTGTATGTATGCTCATGCAGTCCCACATTGCTTTCAATTTAATTTTATAGTTTTTTTCTCGATTCCCAGAGGTTTATTAGACACTTTCACAGGAGTTCATTCCAGCCATTAACCACCTGAAAAACTAGGAAACAAATATTCTTGTACAACACCAAGCTCAAGTTATTTTTGCTTGAAATTCTGAGATAAAAAAAAAAAACTAGCGGATTTCTATTTTTTAAATAAAATATTACTAATTTCCATGTCCATCCACAATCCTTCTCACTGCTATATTCTACCCCAAACTTCCCTCCCCATTCTCTAAAGATTCGAGGAGCCACTTCTCATGAAATATTTCCCAGCATCTCCCTCCTCCCCCATCTTCCGCCTGTCTGCCAGATATGGATTTCCCGGTGTCTTCCGTTTTTCTTCGTAGTTCATTTCTCAATCTGGTCGCCTGACGTGATGTGGAGGTTTACCTGGAGTGTACCAGGAGCCGCTTCAGACAATTCCTCTGGCTTCCCTGAGTCATGGGAAACTCCTCAGGAGGAAAGGATAAGCGGGAGGGCAGGTTAGTTGATGGAATGAACGAGACAAAGATATAGTAGCAGAAGGGGAAATAGCCAAATTATGCAGGAAGAGCCATATGTCTATTGGAGCATCCAACAAAAATCAGCACCCTCGGATACCACTACCGCCCGGATCCAGCTGTGTTACCAATATTTCTGGGAGGTTGCGTCAGCATCACCAGCTGATGTCGAGATAACCAAACATGAAACAATTTTCACACCTTGCATCATTATGTGCTTGACTGCGATAAAATTAATGAATTCAGAGACAACTCATTCAGAAATGTTCAATATCAAAGTACTTTATCCGCAGTGACATTAACAACCATTCTGGAAAAATACCCTGATTTCAACTATTGTAAATAACTCAAACATTTAAACTTGTTTAGATTCAACCATACCTTGCTAAAAATATAAGGTAATAGTTTTGTAATACTTTTGTGACAATTTATGTCTGCATAAATAACTGATTATAATTGTAACCAGATCTAAACATATAAAAGTTCATTACCACTGTAATTTATTTAGCTATCATAATATGCGACCCAGTCCCTGGACCCACTGTGCCTCTAAGCCTTATTTACTCCTCCGAGGCTGTGGGTCCCCGCAATTTACACTAGTGGACCCCTATTATAAACAATTATAATATAACTGGAGTTTACCTGGAGAGAATTCCGGGGGTCAACGCCCCCGCGGCCCGGTCTGTGACTAGGCTTGTAAATATGCGGGTGTTATGTTACACTTGTGAAGCTTGAATTAACTTAAGCCTGACAGCGTCAACACACGTGTTAATATAACTTAATATTCAGGTACATGTCAAAAGCTGAGTGTCTTGCCATAATGTACGTATATGTATGTATGTATGTACAGACATGTACAGACATACACACACAGGAGCTCGGACTCGACCCCCGCAACCTCAACTAGATGAGTACACACACACAGCTACTACATATATACGCATTACGGTCATTATTCACACGTTTCCTACTCTGGTGGCTAAAGCTCTCGCTTTACACGGCGAGGGCCTATGTTCGATTCCCAGCCAGACATTGGGAGTGTTTCTTTACACCTCCCCCATCAGTAAAATGGGTACCTGGGTGTTAGTCTACTGGTGTGGGTCGTATTCTGGAACACTGACCTAATTTGCCCGAACTGCTCAGCATAACAAATGGCTGTCTATATAGTAGTATGTCATTGATGTCAGCAAGGCCTGTATACCATGCACATGTACTTGTAGTAAATGAAGATATTATTATATTGTTGTTGTAATACCTGTTTATGGGTAACATAAATAGCGAACTAAATTGAAACAAGACGCACCATTATGGCAAGACACTCAGCTTTTAACATGAACCTGTATATTAGGTTACATTAAGACGTGTGCTGACGCTGTCAAGCTTAAGTTAATTCAAGCTTCACAAGTGTAACATAATGTTAAAAATAATATGATAATCCTAACAAATACGGTTATCTCCTGGTGCGACAATTTTTTTTTTTTGTGTTGAGATTTTTTTTTCCTTTCCTGTTCACTGATATGATGTAGTGCAGTGGTTATCTTGCAATGACAACAGGCATATAGGATATACAATCATGGTTGTCAGGCTAAAATAACAATGACTTGGCAGCAACTGAGAGGCTCAGTGAAAAAATATATTATGGCAACTTTTCCATAGTGTTGCCAGCATGGCAGTATGGAAAGGCACCAGGAAGTTAATTTAGGGATGCTAAGATATAGACACCTAGAGGCTGTAGGTCTCTTAATTGAAAGTAAATCCTATTAAAATCATATATATATATATATATATATATATATATATATATATATATATATATATATATATATATATATATATATATATATATATATATATATATATATATATATATATAGTATAATTGAATTGGTTTTAAATTTCTATAATGCTTTCATTAAGCCCATGTTTATTATCAGCATGTAGTGTATGGTCAGAAACTTATGAAGACTTAATTGAGGACAGTAATGGAGTTAAAACTACGATTACTTTATATTATAATTCTTAGTGCATGAGCTAATGATGACTGGTGTTATTTAACCATAGCAGAAATACAGTGAAAATTAATAAAAGTATTTGGCCTTGTTGGATTATCCTAAATTATATTTGGTTAATGTATCAAAACATGATACTTAATACAAATACTGTAGAAAATTAGAACAGAAGTTTGCAAAATAAATGTAAACTTAATCTGAATTGAGCTTACAATAAACAAGCCAGGGCATCTCCTCTCAGAGCATCACAAGAGATGCGTAAGAGCATACGTATATGCTTACAGGCTGCGATATTCTTATATATGTCTAGCTGGATTACGGCCTTGACCCTCGTAGGCAACATAAGCTTAAATTATTCTCGAATAATAACCTCACTTGGGCACTCTTAATGGTATTGTTATTATTATAATCAAAAAGAAGCGCTAAGCCACAAGGGCTATACAGCGCTGCACTCTTAATGGTAACGTCTGTGAAGCTAAACACTGTTAAATCTGGCAGTACATGGATGGGTGACCAGACATTCATAGTGCCAATAAGAGACCCGAATAAGCCGTGCCCTTCACATCCCTGACTAGATATATAGGTCAACGACAATTATCCCTTGTAAGTCAAAGGTATATCAGATGTGTAAGTCGTTGTTTTATCACGGCTAAGATGCAGCATCCTAAGATGGTTGAAGTACTAAGATCACCTTACCTGGTGTAGGTGCGTGGAGGAGAGATAACACACGTGTGCTCACTGAGACACTCTATGTCTGTCTGCTTGTGTGTTAGGCTGGCAGCAGGATGGCAGCCAAGGTCAAATTCAAGGTGACTTTGAACGTTGTCCATCAGTACGATAGTTTGGCCTTTATACCTTCATCCCCTTGCCAAAATGGCGTCCTAAAGATTGCATAAGCTTCAGTTTTCAATATTACGCAGCTTTCCCACCGTCAGATAAGCTATGACACATCGTGACTGATAAAGTTCAATGGTAGCCACACCCACCTAGCATATACCCGCATAAAAAAACACTACCCATGTTCCGCCACAAATTTTTAATATTAGCTGTGTATATACCAACAATGGCAATTATATATCCCAGTATATAGCTACGTGACCATAAATAAAACATATAATGACAGTAAGCAACTGGCCGAGGAAATCGATAATGCAACTAAGGTGCGCGCGCAGATTGAGTAAAGCGGGATGGAAGGGAGGGGCTATGATGCCAGCCAGCGACTCTTGATCCAAGGACTTGGATCTGATCTCTCTTTCCTTGGCTCGAGCCTGAATAATTACCATTTCTTCCCCGTGGATTATATGGCCCCCCTCCCCCTACGAGCTTAGCGCTACTCCCCCTTATGAATGTCAACCCATGATATCTATTTTTAACCATTTCTGGGTTGATGAATATTTACAGGTCCTAATGAACTATATTTACAAGCCTCATGCATCATTTTTAAAAGCCTCATACACCATATTTACAAGCCTCATACATCATATTTAGTCTCATACAACATATTTACAAGCCTCATGCATCATATTTACAAGCCTCATACATCATATTTAGTTTCATACACCATATTTACAAGCCTCATGCATCATATTTACAAGCCTCATACACCATATATACAAGCTTCATACATATTTACAAGCCTCATACATCATATTTACAAGCCTCATGCATCATATTTACAAGCCTCATGCATCATATTTGCAAGCCTCATACACCACATATACAACCCTCATACACCATATATACGAGCTTCATACACCATATTTACTAGCTTCGTATACCATATTTACAAGCCTTATACATTCATATTTACAAGCTTCATACATCATATTTACAAGCCTCATACACCATATTTACAAGCTTCATACACATAATTACAAGCCTCATACACCATATTTACAAGTCTCATACATCACCTTCGCCGGCCATCATACATATTGCCAGATCCTCATACATATTTACAGACCCTCATACATATTTATAGATCCTCATACGTCATATTTACAGGCCCTCATACATCATATTTACAGGTCCTTCGATATTTACAGGCCTTCATATATCATATTTACAGGGCCTCATACACCATATTTACAGGTCCTCATACACCATATTTACAGGCTCTCATACATCATATTTACAGGCCTTCATACACCATATTTACAGGCTCTCATTACACCATATTTACAGGCTCTCATACACCATATTTACAGGCCTTCATACACCATATTTACAGGCTCTCATACACCATATTTACAGGCCCTCATACATTATATTTACAGGCCCTTATACATTATATTTACAGGCCCTCTTAGATATTTATAGGCCCTCATACATACTTACAGGCCCTCATACATCATATTTACAGGCTCTCATACATCATATTTACAGGCCCTCATACACCATATTTACAGGCTCTCATACATCATATTTACAGGCTCTCATACATCATATTTACAGGCCCTCATACATCATATTTACAGGCCCTCATACACCATATTTACAGGCTCACATCATATTTACAGGCCCTCATACACCATATTTACAGGCTCTCATAATCATATTTACAGGCCCTCATACACCATATTTACAGGCCCTCATACACCATATTTACAGGCCCTCATACACCATATTTACAGGCTCTCACATCATATTTACAGGCCCTCATACACCATATTTACGTGTTAATAGATAAATTATTGGCCAGTTTATTTACTTCTTGTGATAAATTAAGTGAAATATATTTGAGGGAATTTTACGCCTTGGCTTAATTTAATCAAATTATATTAAAAATCAATCTACACATGGTTTTATTATTAGAAGTTAATTTTTTTATATTTTTTTAGGGAATGTAGTTTGTATAGCCATACATCCATAGTGCATTGTATTAATTTAAACTGGAATGGAATAACCCAATACAGTCAAAAAATATGACTTTAGCCCTGTGAGAGGTTAGTAATTAAACTTATGTTTGAAAATCACAGTAGGTAATTTATGCAAGACATTTATATGCTTTAAGTATTTTACTGCATTATTATTATTATTATTATAATCAAGGGGGAAGCGCTAAACCCGGAGGATTATACAGCGCCTGGGGGGGGGATGTGGAAGGCATTCAGGCTTAATTCGGGGACCTGGAGCACAGATCCAATTCCCTAAATCAAGAGCCCCTCACCAACATCAAGGAACCTTCCTTGAGGGGATATTTTACTGCAACTTTGTGCATCTCCTGCCTCTCGTGTTGTGGGTTTTATAATCACGTACGCAGCTTCCTATAGTTTATTGAGTTTATCTTTGTGTCGTTTATCATTACTACTCATTTTTTAATTGATACGAACACTGAGTGACTTTCACAAAGAGCTCTGTAATCATCACTGCAGTTACCACCTCATGGCTTCCTTCCCTCGCTACCACCCACCTGTTCTCTCCACTATACATCATGAAAAGTTAGAAACATGTGCAATATCTGGATATCTTGTAGACGTTTCGCCATCCAGGCTTTATCAATGCAAATTCAAGGACATAACAGGAAGACTATATACAAAAGACGAGGTAATCAATCCCTCAGCCACTGAATGGGAAAACGTCTACAATAGATACCCAGACGTTGCACGTGTCTAATTCTTCCTCTTGTCGGTATTGTACACCATGCATGCACATACAATACCATATTTTAATTTACTCTGTATTAGGACTAAAGTAGCAATTCGTGGAGAAACTTTTTTTTTTTACTAAATGTCCTGTAGATGAATGGTTCAGAGAACCGACTCGTTGATAAATTAGACACATGTGCAACTCTTGGGTATCTTTATTGAGGAAACGTTTCGCCACACAGTGGCTTCATCAGTCCATACAAAGGAAAATCGTGAAGAGCAGTCCCTCAACTGACCACATCGACTCAAGGTTGAGGGACTGATTACCTCATTCTCCTCCTGCTCTTCACGATTTCCTTTGTATGGACTGATGAAGCCACTGTGTGGCGAAACGATTCCTCAATAAAGATACCCAAGAGTTGCACATGTGTCTAATTTATCAACTAAATGTCCTGAATTATACAAAAATGTCTTGATCAATTCTAAGATGTGGTGTGTATAATTGAAACCAACCATTGTTTTTTATTTCAGCACCTAGAGAACAAGACTTTAATGTTATTATTAATTCAGTGTGGCTTACGTTCACTGCAGTCCTTTGACTCCATTCCCCAAGATGCTACCTACGACAGTAGCCTAACACCCAGGTACCTACTAAACGCAAGGTCAACACGTATTTAAACTTAGGCATACAAGGTCAGTGCAAATTCCCTATGCATGTAAGATAAGATTTCGTTCGGATTTTTAACCCCGGAGGGTTAGCCACCCAGGATAACCCAAGAAAGTCAGTGCGTCATCGAGGACTGTCTAACTTATTTCCATTGGGGTCCTTAATCTTGTCCCCCAGGATGCGACCCACACCAGTCGACTAACACCCTGGTACCTATTTGCTGCTAGGTGAACAGGACAACAGGTGTAAGGAAACGTGTCGAAATGTTTCCACCCGCCGGGAATCGAACCTGGGCCCTCCGTGTGTGAAGCGGGAGCTTTAGCCACCAGGCCACATTACACTCATCATTTTCCATTTTAAAGGCTCGATTCTCCCGTCCGGTGAGTGAGGGACGGACGGGCCACCCACTAGCGCCTACATAATAACACAATATGCATACACATCGAAAATATATTCCATAACGCAGTCAGTGAAGTATGCATTGGGCGAAGGTCAAGTGCTACTAGGTAGCAGAGGACAAACTTACCGCACGTGTTGCTTGAAATTATCGACTGCACGAGTCATTAAAGCTGTCGGTCACCTCTACCCAAGGTCAAACACACGTTGAAGTGTGTATATACAGAGAGATATAAACCTCTTAATGTGAATACCCTGTTCAGTAGAATTTAAGGACGTGGGTAAGATGAGTGTTGCTGTCACGTAGCAGTACCACCCACTGCTTGCTGGGGCTCACGGGGCACTGCAGGAACAATGAAGAATACAAGTGAAGTATATAGTTGCTGATGTTGTCGTTTTTTTTCTTTGTTGTCTGCTTTTTGTTGCTGCTGCTTTTTATTAATCTACGGGAGGAAACTGTAAACCCGTAAGGGTCATACAGCGCCTGGGAATCAGAGGGGTGGAGGGGGTGCGGTAATCAGGTTTGATTCAAATTCAAATTCAAAGTTTATTCTCTATAAGGATTACAATGCTGAGTTTACAGAATTTGGTTATTGTATTGTTTACATGTAGTAAAATAATAATTACAGAGTGTACCACTAGAACACCTAGCATGGCTAGGCATTTCGGGCAGACTTAAATTAAATCTTGTTTAAAATATTACAAAATTATGAGGTAAGTTGGTATTATGGCTAAGTGACTAAATACTAGTTTGTGAGTTTAGCAATGTGAATGCTTTTGATTTGGCACTATACATAGTTTCAGTATTGGAGTATCACAGGCCAACTTATGACTAGTTAAGATTCATTATTTTGAGATTGAGATTGATATTTCTGTTTATGGTCAAATGGGTGAGTGAGTGTAAGTGTTAACCACCAGGTGGTATTCGTGTAATTAGTTGACAGGGTGTATCAGGGAGATGTTTTCTGATGGTAGTTTTGAAGGTGATGAATGTGTCTGCAGTTTTAGAATTTTCAGGTAGGGTGTTCCAGATTTTAGGGCCTTTGACATACATTGAATTTTTGTAAAGGTTTAGTCGGACACGGGGAATGTCAGAGATGTTTGTGTCTGGTATTGTGCCTGTGGGTTCTGTCGCAACTATCAAGAAAGCGTTTTAGGTCAAGGTTAATATTGGAATTTAAGGTCCTGTAGATGTAGACTGCACAGTAGTAAGTGTGGATGTACTGAACAGGGAGTAAGTTTAGATCTATGAAGAGTGGGGGGGGGGTGTTGCCAGGGATGGGATTTAGTGATTATTCTTACTGCGGCTTTTTGTTGGGTTATTATTGGCTTTAGGTGTGTTGCTGCAGTTGATCCCCAAGCACAAATAGCATAGGTGAGGTATGGATAAATAAGTGAGTGGTATAGTGTGAGAAGGGCATTTTGCGGCACGTAGTATCGTATCTTGGAGAGGATCCCAACCGTTTTGGATACTTTTTTGGTTATGTGTTGGATATGGGTGCTGAAGTTCAGGTTGTTGTCGAGGTATAGGCCTAGGAATTTGCCCTCATTATGCCTGGCAATTAAAGTGTTGTCGATCTTAATGTTAATTTGCGCATCTCCTGCTCTGCTACCAAACATAATGTAGTAGGTTTTGTCAGTGTTAAGCGTAAGTTTATTGGCTGTCATCCAAGTCGATATTTTGATCAGCTCCTCATTAACAATGGTGTTGAGGGTGGCAAGATTAGGGTGAGAGATGACATAAGTCGTGTCGTCAGCAAAGAGAATGGGGTTCAGGTGTTGAGATACGTTTGGAAGATCATTGATGTATATGAGGAAGAGCAGGGGACCAAGGACACTTCCCTGCGGAACTCCAGTATCAAGTGGCTGTGTTGTTGATGCTGTGTCTTTAATGGTGACATACTGATACCTATTAGTAAGGTAAGATTTGAAATATGCAAGCGCATGGCCTCTTATACCATAATGGTCAAGTTTGTGGAGTAGGATGCCGTGGTCTACTGTGTCAAAAGCTTTTCTTAGGTCAATAAAAATTCCTAGTGGATATTCCTTATTTTCCAATGCTGTGTAAAGCAGATCTAGCATTTTTATGATTGCATCGTTAGTGCTTTTATTTTTCCTGAATCCAAATTGGCAGGGGTTGAGTATGTTTTGTGCCGTTATAAATGAATATAGTCTCCTGTGCACGAGTTTCTCAAAGATTTTGGATAGCAATGGTAAGTTTGATATTGGCCTATAGTTGTTTAAGTCTGTAGGGTCACCACCTTTATGTATTGGTGTAACCCTTGCCATCTTGAGTAGTTTCGGGAAGGTGCTAGTTTCTAGTGACTTGTTAAAAAGTAATGAGATAGCATGCGAGAGGACATGGGCCGCTCTCTTGTACAATAATGGTGGGACATGAGACAGATTCCCTGATTCGAGGAAGGGAACGACAACTAATTCCCTGGACCAAGAGCTCTTCACCACGACACGTGGCCGTGGATTCACTCACCTTCCTCTCATTTTGGTAAACCTACACATCTTTTTTATTATTAAAATTTATGTGACAATTTGAGCATGCAAATATTCGCAAACTCACAATTTAGTAACCAGTGGTAAACTATTTTTTGTTGCTTTTAAATAGTCATGATATGCAGACTGAATCACCTTCCACCCACATATCTGTGGTTTCAATTGATGTGTCTTGTCTTCAACATTATCTTTGATCAGCTGTGAATCTTCCCGTAGCTCGATTGCTACTGCACTCAGCTCATACACTGAGGTCCGTCGTTCGATCCCCGGTACGGGTGGAAACATTAGGACGTGTTTCCTTAAGATACCTGCTGTCCCTGTTCACCTATCAATAAAATTGGCACCTGGGTGTTAGTCAAATGATGCGAGTCGTATCCTGGGGACAAAATTGACCTAATTTGCCCGAAATGCTCTGCATGCATAACCAGGGGCTTTCTATATAGTTTATCACTGATGTCAGCTAGATCTGCATACGTTGTATACAATATTTCATATCAGTTCTGTCGACTAGGATAGTTCTAATTTCCCCGATTCAAGGGCCCTTCACCAGCATTAAGGAACTTCTCTACAATGGCTGTCTACGAGAGACATTTACCGCATTCAGTAGCAGACTGCTCTGCTCTGGAGGACCACAATCTGTACAGAAGAGATGAGTGGAGCAGACCAGTTGTCTGTACCCTAATACACAGTTTCACACCAGTGTGTTGGAATACAACTCAGTGCTGTCATGTGTTGAATTAAATTCACTGACATGCACCATGACAGTCCACTTAACTACTGTTTTATTTGAAAGTCATGCTTTTGATGAAGTTAGTTATTAATGTTATGTCTTGCATAAAAATGAACCTTACTATGTAAAAAAAAAAATTTTGTATTATATGTATCTTACTAGAAAATAATTTATTTGTATTATTAAAAACTTACATAGCAAACAATAAACTGCAAACAGTAAACCAGAAAAGAATCACGTAATTATTGCTGGAGACTAACATCTCTACGTCGTTAAAACGTCACCATTTGAGTGCAATTTTTATTTTTGGGAAGAGAAAGAAGTCACAGGGGCTAGAGCTGGGAAGTAGGGAGGGTGGGGGGGTGAACGCTATGTTTTTGCCCAGAAAACGTTGCTCTTTCTGGTCTTGGGTCAGCAAGTGGGGTAAAAATTTTGCAGCCATTCGCTTCATGTCTAATTTTCACTCAGAAAGTTTTGACACAACCCATAAGAAATTCCCACAGCACTTACACTGTCCGGTATACCCTGACGACGATCTTCGTGAATAGCATTCCTCGCTATTTTAATGTTGGCATCTGTTTTTGATATTGATAGACGACCAGATTATTATTATTATAATCAAGGGGGAAGCGCTAAACCCGGAGGATTATACAGCGCCTGGGGGGGATGTGATGTGGAAGGCATTCAGGCTTAATTCGGGGAACTGGAGCACAGATCCAATTCCCTAAATCAAGAGCCACTCACCAACATCAAGGAACCTTCCTTGAAGGGATAGACGACCAGAACGTTCATCATCTTTAACTTGAAATAGAATTTCACACACACACTGCTCTTGCTTTTAAAGATTTGATGTCACAAAATAATCACAACAATGTACTGATAATATGACAAAACCATAATAAAATGAATGACGACTGAAATTTGCCACACTACTTCAGGGATTGTACTTCACACCCTGATCTAAGCTGCTCCCATATTTCACCCAGGGAGAGTGCACCAAGTCCACGAACTTTCTGATAGCACCTCGTATATCTAGTTACATTAATGCTATACAGTACCAACAAGTAGATGAGTAAGACAAATGCAGCATTTTGGTATCTTGATGTCTTGTGATTTGGGAACGTTGCGTCTTTGTTTACGTTGCTGTGATTGGCCCTGACGTGCTGCTCACTCCAAAAGAAATGTATTGTTACACATAACATGCTTGTATTTTACATTATATAATGCGTGAGTTCTGAGGACCTAAACTCCACTTTGACCCAAACTGCACGTGTGTCAAGATAAGATTTTCTTCGGATTTTTAACCCTGGAGGGTTAGCCACCCAGGATAACCTAAGAAAGTCAGTGCGTCATCGAGGACTCTTATTTCCATCGTGGTCCTCAATCTTGTCCCCCAGGATGCGACCCACACCAGTCGACTAATACCCAGGTACCTATTTGCTGCTAGGTTAACAGGACAACAGGTGTAAAGAAACACGTCGAAATGTTTTCACCCCGCCGGGAATCGAACCCGGGTACTCCAGGTGTGAAGCGAAGAGTTTTAGTCACCAGGCCACCGGGTGTAATAGTTTTATACCATTCACTTATATATCCATACCTCACCTATGCTATCTGTGCTTGGGGTTCAACTGCAGCAACACACCTAAAGCCAATAATAACCCAACAAAAAGCCGCAGTAAGAATAATCACTAAATCCCATCCCTGCAACACCCCTTCCCCACTCTTCATAGATCTAAACTTACTCCCTGTTCAGAACATCCACACTTACTACTGTGCAATCTATATCTACAGGACCTTAAATTTCAATATTAACCTTAACCTAAAATGCTTTCTTGATAGTTGTGACAAGATCCACAGGAATAACACCAGGCACAAACATTCCCCGTGTTCGACTAAACCTTTACAAAAATTCAATGTATTTCAAAGGAACTAAAATCTGGAACACCCTACCTGAAAACTCTAGAACTGCAGACACATTCATCACTTTCAAAACTACAGTTAGAAAACATCTTATCTCCCTGATCCACCCCGACAATTAACTACATGATAACCACCTGGTGGTTCACAAGTACACTCACTCACCCACTGACTATAAACCCAGAAATACTAATCTTAATCTTAAAATAATAAATCCTAACTAGTCATAAGTTTGCCTGTGATACTCCAATATAGACACTTTGTATTGTGCCAAAACAAAAGCATTCACATTGCTAAACTCACAAATTATGATGTAGTCACTTAGCCTTAATACCATAATCTGTAAGGATTTAATGTTAAGAATTAATCTAAGTCTGCTCGAAATGCCTAGCCAGGCTAGGTGTCCTAGTGGCCCCCTTTGTAATTAGTATTTTATAAGATGTAAACCACACAATACCCAAAACCTGTAAACCCCACATTGTAACCCTTATAGAGAATAAACTTGAATTGAATTGAATTGAATTGTATTAAATGTATTTTATTGGAAAATACAATAACAACAACAACACTGATAATAATAATAATAATAATAATAATAATAATAATAATAATAATAATAATAATAATGCCTCGGCATGATACTGGCTTTCTTTGTACTGTAATTACACATTGTAACCTTTGCAAAGAAATAAAGTCTTTATCTTTTTAATAATAATTATTATTATTATTTGATTTGATTGTTATGATTATTATTTGATTTGATTGTTATGATTATTATTTTATTTAATTTTATTACTACTATTTTATTTTAATTTCTAAATGTGAACGCCACCCCAAGGGGGGTTCCTTGACGCTGATGAGGGGCTCTTGATCTCGGGAATTGGATCTGTGCTCCAGTTCCCTGATTTAAGCCTGAATACCTTCCATCCCCCACCACAGGCGCTGTATAATCCTACAGGTTTAGCGCTTCCTCATGATTATGATAATATTAATATTATTATGATTATGATAATACAAGTGGCTTTGGCATGTTGCACCTTAATAACTGTATTCCTTTGTACTTCTCTGTATCATATTCAAATAAATAAATAAATAAATAAATTAAATGTGAACGCGCATGAGTCATGTTGGTAGAGATGTAAACAAAGAGGTGGAACGTCAAAATGGGACCTTTAGCGTTAGTTTTTCTCTGTTCTTTCTCAGCAGTCGGGTCTCTGGACATTACCGGTGGTAAGATATGAAAGCCTGACGTGTAAAGTATATCATATATTAAAACAGTACGAGAAACTGCCTCTCTCTGTGGTAAATAACTCTTTCCAAACCAACTTTATGTGAGGCCATTGACCTGGGTCGGGGATTGGTAGATATATCTTTTATTTGGTTAATATTGAGTTCAGGGGGACAATTTTAGCGATAGACTGCTGTGTAACTTATCAAATATCAAGTGGGCTGTGCAATGGAAAGTTATACTTTTTGTGTATTGGGAAAAAATAGGAAAAAATAGATAAGGTTGGGTTACGTTTATTTTGTAGTTACCCAAACTAAAGCTTTCTTCCCATAGACAAAAAGTATAACTGTCTGGAGTATACCTTCCAGGTATACTCGAACTTTACCTTGCATAATCAAGTTAATATTTTAGACTTTACATGATAAAAATAAAATTCGAACCACTGAACCCAGTATCAACCATTTATTTATTTGAAAGTCATTTTACCTGTAAGAAGGATGCATATATTGAGAGATGTGTATCTTAAATATGAGTCCTTAATGACAGAGACTCTTCATCCCAGACATTGGATCTATTCTTTTCCTTATACTGAACTTGTTTGCCTCCCTTTCCATCCCTTCCCCAGACACTGTACTCACTTAATTATACTTAATTGTGGTTGCAGGGGTCGAAACTCAGCTCCTGGCCCTGCCTCTTCACTGATCGCTACTAGGTCCTCTCTTTCTCTCTGCTTCCTGAGCTTTGTCATACCTTGTCTTAAAGCTATGTATGGTCCTGCCTCCACTACATCACTTGCTAGGCTATTCCAATTCCTTTGGTTTAATGATGCCCCCTTGTCAGCAGAAACAGCTTTTAAGCTTCTTGATGTTTGAATTTTTACTGCAAAAATTCTGAATTTATTTGAATATTGTATTTTAATTCCTATAGCTTGTAAGACTTGTTATAGCAGTGCAGCATTGCTATGTAACCTCCTCTTTGCCAAATTCTTTCCCTCCTAAGCATGAGTAATTTCCTCCAAGTACTGCTTCTCTTAATATACATTTCTCCAATATTGTGACCTTATACCAGTAGTATCTGATTCTCTTTTTATTAATATCACTAAATTCAAGATTTTTTTGTTGGCTTGATGATATTTATGTACTGGATATATAATCCTTTAGGAGATATGTTTTAGTTTGTGTTTATTATGGCTGTTTTCCTTCACATTTACATTTATATTTATATTTTTCTTACAGGATTTTTTAAACCTCGGCCTTATCATCCCAATCTTCGCTACTATGAATTTATAGATTCTTCTGCATTCAAGCATCATATTGTCAAGAGGGGGACAAAAGAGAGTACTCATCGTTTCAATAAAATTAAAGAAGTGCAGTTTAGTGCTTTAGGACGGTAAGAAATTGCTGATTTGTATAACTATGACTTAAGTTTTTTTTTTTCGTTTTTTTTTTCACAGGGTTTGACAAGGGTAGGTTAAGGATCCCTAGCTTTATTTTTATTGACAAGCTATTTACAGGTTAAGAATTCCTAACTTTATTGACAAGCATTTTGTAATTTTTATCTGGCATGGCATTGTTTAAGTCACAGACATCATAGGAATGGGATAATAATTTTGATAGTTTATAGAGCAAGACAAGATTGGTAGTACTTACTTTTTTACTTTGCTTTAACACAGAATTGTCAAGACAAGTGGCAACTGTTCACTGGAGATTGACATTCATTTATACTATTTGCATTTCAGAGATTTTCGGTTGATTTTAAATCCTCGGAAGGGACTTCTTCACCCTCAGTTCAAGGCTTATGCAGTTGATGGTGCTGGAAATGAACAGGTCATTCATGTTGGTAAGCAATAATTGTATGTTTTATGCAATTTTCTACGATGTAAGACATCCAATTGTTCTGTGGTAGCCAAGTGGTTATCATTATATCAGATGATAACCATAGCATTTCCATAGACACTGGGTATCTATGGAAATGCTGTATTACTTTAAAACAAATATATTAAGTCATACAATGTATTCTCATTTCTATTGGTAACTTTTCTTTAGTTACCCTACATTCATATTGAAGTGCCATTTGTGTCTGGCCACTCACTCAGACTCCATATTTTGTTAATAAATCCTATTGTCTCCATGGGGAAGTGGAACAGAATTCTTCCTCCGTAAGTTATGTGTGTCATAAGAGGCAACTAAAATGCCGGGAGCAAGGGGCTAGTAACCCCTTCTCCTGTATATATTACTAAAGAAAGGAAGGAATCCTATTGTGCATTTCCTTGTACAGTATTTAATTTTTTTTTTTCAAATTTAGTATTTTTAGCGCCTCTGATTTCCATCTACATATCTGCCAGTATATACTTGCTGAGGTGATCCTCTACCATAGCATTAATTGTAATCCCCATCCTCTCAGTCAATGTTCTTCCTTCAGTACCACCTCTTATTTTCTATCATGTCTTGCACCTTTAATATGCAGTGCTGAATCACCCACACATGTCTTCACTGTAAATTTAGTAATAATTTACCTGGTACCCTAACACATGTTGTTTTGTCTGTGTCACTTAATATCATATCTTAAATCAGTTAGTAAATTTATTTGTAGCTAATTAGACAAGGAATCTTCCATTCCTGTAAGGTGTTTAATTGGACATAATGGAGTTTCAGAAGAATGTAGTGTGGCATTCTTAGATTACTTTGGTTTGAAAATGAATTTTTTTATTGCTGTGCTTCATGTTAATAACACTGACATCTGATGATTACAGACCATGAAAACTTCTATGAAGGACGGGTGTTTGGGGAAAAGGCCTCTGAAGTTTCAGCACATTTAGAAGATGGCATTATGACAGCCACAATACACACCCCTGAAGATACATATCATGTGGAGGTAATATGAAGTTGTTTTGTCTGCATTTTAAAGTTTTCTTATAGAATGGCTGGACTTCGTTTAAAAACTAGCCTTATAATTCTTAGTAAACGTAATAAAATGTTTCATTGGCAGCCATCATGGCGGCATGTACCAGACACCAGTGAGGACTCCATGATAGTGTACCGTGGATCAGACATGAAATACAGCTGGGAGGACAAACGACCAATGTGTGATTATGTCAAGGAGGGCAATGAAACAACAGGTAAATGTGCATTATTTATTCTTACTGGTAAATTTTTCTGATATGTAAATTTACAGATTCCATTTAGCATTGAAGTACAATGCCTGCACTTTAAAGGAGGGGTTTGGGATATTGGCAGTTTGGAGGGGTATGTTGTGTATCTTTATACGTATATGCTTCTAAACTGTTGTATTCTGAGCACCTCTGCAAAAGCAGTGATAATGTGTGAGTGTGGTGAAAGTGTTGAATGATGAAAGAATTTTCTTTTTGGGGATTTTCTTTCTTTTTGGGGTCACCCTGCCTCGGTGGGAAACGACAAACTTGTTTAAAAAAAAAAAAAAAAAAAAAAAAAATTCACACACCCATTGTCACCACTACATTTCTACCTCAATGATTATTATCACTAAAACTGTCAGTATTACAGAATTGTAATGACATAATTGCAAACAAACCATGGTATGGGTGGGGCTTCAACTTGTGGCAAGTGAGTTTTACGACTCGCTACGAATTCAAGCCCCACCCGTACCATGGTTTGATTGTCAGTACTCTCTTGCATTACTATCGCTTTGTATTCATATTACTATTTTAATTTACATATTTTTGTTACTTAAAATAATCATTACATTTAACAATCTTATCTTCAGCTTATTTATTTCAAACTGAGCATTCAAATAATCTAACTTCAGCTATATAATGCCAAGTACTTTTCAATTTTAGTTTTAGTTTGCCCAAAATGCTCTGTATCACCAAATTTTGTAACAATCTAATTTTTTTTATTGTAACATTCCATGAGATGATGTAAGATTGGACTCAGTGATCATATATGTATCTAGGTCTGATTCATTGTTAATCTTTATTAGTTTACACTCATTTTAATTATTAAAGGAAATGTTGAAGATCACTAGGCCTCAGAAAATTTATCATGACAATATATAACATG
Organism: Cherax quadricarinatus; assembly: GCF_038502225.1. Taxonomy (NCBI): domain Eukaryota; kingdom Metazoa; phylum Arthropoda; class Malacostraca; order Decapoda; family Parastacidae; genus Cherax; species Cherax quadricarinatus. Next base: position 9,253,367 of record NC_091330.1, read on the forward strand.
GTGTATTTAATTATAAATTCTGAATAAACCTTACGAGTTTAGTACTTTCCATTAATATACGTACGTATTAAGTAATTCATTATGAATTGCAGAAAGTGACAGTGAGGATGAATGGGTAGATGGATATGAGCCACCTGATGGCATCTTGCTAGATACACCTACAGATAACCTCCTAATGGGACCCAGGCGAAGAGTCAAGCGACAACAGGCGGAAGCTTACAACTTCAACAGTGAAAAGACCCGCTGTCCATTGCTTTTGGTGGCCGACTATCGGTTCTTCAAAGAGATGGGAAGCTCGAATTATAAAACTACTGTGAATTATTTGGTTGGTATTTGTAGATGATTTTTCTAACTGTAGGTATTGGAGGAAGCACACTAATTTCTGTTTATGGCTAGTATTGTACTGAACTGTAGTATTGGCATGCCTCTGGCAAGACAGTGATGGAGTGGGTGATGATGAAAATGCTTCTTCTCTTTCAGGTCACCCTGCCTTGGTGGGAAATGGCTGATGTGTTAAAGAAAAAAAAATACAATACTGTACATGTCTTTTTCTGTCTCATAAACATGCTAGATAACAGGGATATCTTGCTACTCCAACTTACACTTTGGTCACACTTCACAGACATGCACATGCATATATACATGTATATACATACATCTAGGTTTTTCTCCTTTTTCTACATAGCTCTTGTTCTTCTTTATTTCTTCTATTGTCCATGGGGAAGTGGAAAAGAATCTTTCCTCCGTAAGCCATGCGTGTCGTATGTGGCGACTAAAATGCCGGGAGCAATGGGCTAGTAACCCCTTCTCCTGTAGACATTTACTAAAAAAGAGAAGAAGAAAAACTTTATAAAACTGGGATGCTTGAATGTGCGTGGATGTAGTGCAGATGACAAGAAACAGATGATTGCTGATGTTATGAATGAAAAGAAGTTGGATGTCCTGGCCCTAAGCGAAACAAAGCTGAAGGGGGTAGGGGAGTTTCGGTGGGGGGAAATAAATGGGATTAAATCTGGAGTATCTGAGAGAGTTAGAGCAAAGGAAGGGGTAGCAGTAATGTTGAATGATCAGTTATGGAAGGAGAAAAGAGAATATGAATGTGTAAATGCAAGAATTATGTGGATTAAAGTAAAGGTTGGATGCGAGAAGTGGGTCGTAATAAGCGTGTATGCACCTGGAGAAGAGAGGAATGCAGAGGAGAGAGAGAGATTTTGGGAGATGTTTAGTGAATGTATAGGAGCCTTTGAACCAAGTGAGAGAGTAATTGTGGTAGGGGACCTGAATGCTAAAGTAGGAGAAACTTTTAGAGAGGGTGTGGTAGGTAAGTTTGGGGTGCCAGGTGTAAATGATAATGGAAGCCCTTTGATTGAACTTTGTATAGAAAGGGGTTTAGTTATAGGTAATACATATTTTAAGAAAAAGAGGATAAATAAGTATACAAGATATGATGTAGGGCGAAATGACAGTAGTTTGTTGGATTATGTATTGGTAGATAAAAGACTGTTGAGTAGACTTCAGGATGTACATGTTTATAGAGGGGCCACAGATATATCAGATCACTTTCTAGTTGTAGCTACACTGAGAGTAAAAGGTAGATGGGATACAAGGAGAATAGAAGCATCAGGGAAGAGAGAGGTGAAGGTTTATAAACTAAAAGAGGAGGCAGTTAGGGAAAGATATAAACAGCTATTGGAGGATAAATGGGCTAATGAGAGCATAGGCAATGGGGTCGAAGAGGTATGGGGTAGGTTTAAAAATGTAGTGTTAGAGTGTTCAGCAGAAGTTTGTGGTTACAGGAAAGTGGGTGCGGGAGGGAAGAAGAGCGATTGGTGGAATGATGATGTAAAGAGAGTAGTAAGGGAGAAAAAGTTAACATATGAGAAGTTTTTACAAAGTAGAAGTGATGCAAGGAGGGAAGAGTATATGGAGAAAAAGAGAGAGGTTAAGAGAGTGGTGAAGCAATGTAAAAAGAGAGCAAATGAGAGAGTGGGTGAGATGTTATCAACAAATTTTGTTGAAAATAAGAAAAAGTTTTGGAGTGAGAGTAACAAGTTAAGGAAGCCTAGAGAACTAATGGATTTGTCAGTTAAAAATAGGAGAGGAGAGTTATTAAATGGAGAGTTAGAGGTATTGGGAAGATGGAGGGAATATTTTGAGGAATTGTTAAATGTTGATGAAGATAGGGAAGCTGTGATTTCGTGTATAGGGCAAGGAGGAATAACATCTTGTAGGAGTGAGGAAGAGCCAGTTGTGAGTGTGGGGGAAGTTCGTGAGGCAGTAGGTAAAATGAAAGGGGGTAAGGCAGAAATGTTAAAAGCAGGTGGGGATATAGTTTTGGAGTGGTTGGTGCAATTATTTAATAAATGTATGGAAGAGGGTAAGGTACCTAGGGATTGGCAGAGAGCATGCATAGTTCCTTTGTATAAAGGCAAAGAGGACAAAAGAGAGTGCAAAAATTGTAGGGGGATAAGTCTGTTGAGTATACCTGGTAAAGTGTATGGTAGAGTTATTATTGAAAGAATTAAAAGTAAGACGGAGAATAGGATAGCAGATGAACAAGGAGGCTTTAGGAAAGGTAGGGGGTGTGTGGACCAGGTGTTTACAGTGAAACATATAAGTGAACAGTATTTAGATAAGGCTAAAGAGGTCTTTGTGGCATTTATGGATTTGGAAAAGGCGTATGACAGGGTGGATAGGGGGGCAATGTGGCAGATGTTGCAGGTGCATGGTGTAGGAGGTAGGTTACTGAAAGCAGTGAAGAGTTTTTACGAGGATAGTGAGGCTCAAGTTAGAGTATGTAGGAAAGAGGGAAATTATTTCCCAGTAAAAGTAGGCCTTAGACAAGGATGTGTGATGTCACCGTGGTTGTTTAATATATTTATAGATGGGGTTGTAAGAGAAGTAAATGCGAGGGTCTTGACAAGAGGCGTGGAGTTAAAAGATAAAGAATCGCACATAAAGTGGGAGTTGTCACAGTTGCTCTTTGCTGATGACACTGTGCTCTTGGGAGATTCTGAAGAGAAGTTGCAGAGTAAGGTTATGAGGATAACAAAAATATTAGGTGATGAAAGATTGGATATTAGATTGGAGGGAGAGAGTATGGAGGAGGTGAATGTATTCAGATATTTGGGAGTGGACGTGTCAGTGGATGGGTCTATGAAGGATGAGGTGAATCATAGAATTGATGAGGGGAAAAGGGTGAGTGGTGCACTTAGGAGTCTGTGGAGACAAAGAACTTTGTCCTTGGAGGCAAAGAGGGGAATGTATGAGAGTATAGTTTTACCAACACTCTTATATGGGTGTGAAGCATGGGTGATGAATGTTGCAGCGAGGAGAAGGCTGGAGGCAGTGGAGATGTCATGTCTGAGGGCAATGTGTGGTGTGAATATTATGCAGAGAATTCGTAGTTTGGAAGTTAGGAGGAGGTGCGGGATTACCAAAACTGTTGTCCAGAGGGCTGAGGAAGGGTTGTTGAGGTGGTTCGGACATGTAGAGAGAATGGAGCGAAACAGAATGACTTCAAGAGTGTATCAGTCTGTAGTGGAAGGAAGGCGGGGTAGGGGTCGGCCTAGGAAAGGTTGGAGGGAGGGGGTAAAGGAGGTTTTGTGTGCGAGGGGCTTGGACTTCCAGCAGGCGTGCGTGAGCGTGTTTGATAGGAGTGAATGGAGACAAATGGTTTTTAATACTTGACGTGCTGTTGGAGTGTGAGCAAAGTAACATTTATGAAGGGGTTCAGGGAAACCGGCAGGCCAGACTTGAGTCCTGGAGATGGGAAGTACAGTGCCTGCACTCTGAAGGAGGGGTGTTAATGTTGCAGTTTAAAAACTGTAGTGTAAAGCACCCTTCTGGCAAGACAGTGATGGAGTGAATGATGGTGAAAGTTTTTCTTTTTCGGGCCGCCCTGCCTTGGTGGGAATCGGCCAGTGTGATAATAACAATAAAATAAAAATAACAGTCTCTTGTTACACAGGTACAACACTGATTTTTTAACACCCTTGGTTTCTAAGCCATACTAGAATATCAATTTTGACAGACCAACCGAGGTTACATAATAATAATTCAACAGTACTCCTCTGATGCACTGTGGACTGCTAGATACTTAAACATTAGTATAAATAAAACAAATATACTAATTACTGTACTTGTAAAGAATCTTGTAGTAGTACCTCTCCCAAAGTGGTAAATTTTAGGATTTTAGTGGTACTGTACAGTTAATCGCAAAGATCTGGATGTTGAGGGTTGTGACGATTACTGTTTCATAGTTGAGTATTTCATCATGGATTTGTTATGTTGCAGGGGGACACATTAGGGATACTTGAGGTTAAATTTTTGCTTTTATATAAATTCAGGATTTGTATAAAATCAGCATTTAATATTTAGGATCAATAACTTTATAGTAGAATGACTTGGAGAGCGTATAAATCTGTAGGAGAAGGAAGGCGGGGTAGGACTCGTCCCCGAAAAGGTTGGAGGGAGGGGGTGAAGGAGCATGTTAGATAGGAGTGAATGGAGACAAATGCTTTATGGGACCTAATAAGCTGTTGGAGTGTGAGGAGGGTAATATTTTGTGAAGGGATTCAGGGAAACTGGTTAGCCGGAATTGAGTCCTGGACTTGAGCGTCTTCACTTTAAAGGAGGAGTTTGGGATATTGGCAGTTTGGAGGGATGTCTAAGCTGCTGTGTCTGAACACCTCTGCAAAGACAGTGATTATGCGTGAATGATGGTGAAAGTGTTAAATGATAATGAAAGTTTTTTTCTTTCTTTTTGGGTCACCCTGCCTTGGTGGGAAATGGCCGACATGTTAGAAAAAAAGAAAAAAAAATGTATGCAATCATTTCACTTTTTACAATACATTACACACTTGTATCCAGTATTAGCTTACCATATTTTGTAAAAGTTCTATCAATTTTTCCTTATAATTACAAGTAGTACTTCATATTACAATTACAATATGTACTATATTTCATTATTATAGGTAGTAGGTTGGTAGACAGCAACTGCCCAGGGAGGTACTACCATCCTGGCAAGTGAGTGTAAAACGAAAGCCTGTAATTGTTTTACATGATGGTAGGATTGCTGGTGTCCTTTTTTCTGTCTCATAAACATGCAAGATTTCAGGTACGTCTTGCTACTTCTACTTACACTTAGGTCACACTACACATACATGTACAAGCATATATATACACACCCCTCTGGGTTTTCTTCTATTTTCTTTCTAGTTCTTATTCTTGTTTATTTCCTCTTATCTCCATGGGGAAGCAGAACAGAATTCTTCCTCCGTAAGCCACGTGTGTTGTAAGAGGCGACTAAAGTGCTGGGAGCAAGGGGCTAGCAATCCCTTCTCCTGTATAAATTACTCCTAAATTTAACCCTTTGTATGTCGCAAACTTTTTGGGAAAAAAAAATTATATTTTCTTATGAAATGATAGAGAATATTTTCTCGATGGTAATGACACCAAAAGTACGAAATTTGGTCGAAAACTCACGGAATTACGCTCCCGCGAAGTTAGCGGTCTCGGCGACATATACACATTGGCGATTTCGCTGACTTTGAGCCCTGTTTTTGGCCAATTCCTTTGTTCCAGTTGACCAAACTCATAGCTATTTCTTTAGAACTCCATTTTTTCAATCAACTGAGTACAAGAAACTGCCCATTTGCCAATTTGAACTACCCAATAAAGTGGTCAAACTTGGCAATTTGGGCAGTTTCATGCAAATTAAAAAAGATGCCAATTTCAAAATAGGGTCCAGAATAAACAGTGCAGACATTCTTGGCACTAAAATAACATATCCTCTGTTCATTAGTCACATCTCTTGGCCCCTCTTATATTACTATTGCTTTCTATTTTGATTTTTTATTCATACAAAAAATAAAAAATTTACTGCTATGCAGACTACTGCATTATTGTAAAAATGGTATAAATAATATCAGTGCACTAGTGAAAGAATATTAGACTCCCCAGTTGACGTGTATTGGACATGTGGTGTGATTTGCGTACTTTTGAACATTGGTAAAAATCGAACATTTCCACTATTTTGAGCTCAATTTCAAGGTCGTTTTCATCGTGAAACTAATCAAAATCATCTCTATTTCTGCAATATGTTTTCCATTTTATCACCTGAGATCATGAAAACAAGAATACAAAGATAAATACTATACGAAAATGCACCTCAAAGTTGGCATTTTAATCCAAAAAAACTTTTTTTTTTTTTTCTAATTATGCACTGCGTGCTGCAGGATTTTTTTTATGTGGTGCACACTGACCACACAGACCCATTCTCTCACATGTGGGCCTACCAGCTTTTTCCTGCTTGATTTGAAGCCGCTAGAATTATTGAGTATACATATACTGTACATGTATATGTCCGAAACAATGGCTCGTAAGACATACATGTATATATACTACCAAAACAGTCAGAGGGTTAAAAAGAGAAACTTTTGTTTTTCTTTTTGAGCCACCCTGACTGATGAGCACATTTTGTAGTATAGTACCTGCATTTTAGTTGTATTCTCTAGAAATACATGACAGTGGAACCCCGAGTTTTGGCCGTAATCCGTTCCAGGAGCTAGGCCTAAACTTGAAACGGCCTAAAGGCAAAGCAATATTTCCCCTAAGAAATAATATAAATACAGTTAACACAAGCCTATCCGATGTTATCCTGACGCCAAATGACTTCGAACAGGCGATAAATGACATGCCCATGCACTCTGCCCCAGGGCCAGACTCATGGAACTCCGTGTTCATCAAGAACTGCAAGAAGCCCCTATCACGAGCCTTTTCCATCCTATGGAGAGGGAGCATGGACACGGGGGTCGTCCCACAGTTACTAAAAATAACAGACATAGCCCCACTCTACAAAGGGGGCAGTAAAGCAACAGCAAAGAACTACAGACCGATAGCACTAACATCCCATATCATAAAAATCTTTGAAAGGGCCCTAAGAAGCAAGATCACCACCCATCTAGAAACCCATCAGTTACACAACCCAGGGCAACATGGGTTTAGAACAGGTCGCTCCTGTCTGTCTCAACTATTGGATCTCTACGACAAGGTCCTAAATGCACTAGAAGATAAAAAGAATGCAGATGTAATATATACAGACTTTGCAAAAGCCTTCGACAAGTGTGACCATGGCGTAATAGCGCACAAAATGTGTGCTAAAGGAATAACAGGAAAAGTCGGTCGATGGATCTATAATTTCCTCACTAACAGAACACAGAGAGTAGTCGTCAACAGAGTAAAGTCCGAGGCAGCTACGGTGAAAAGCTCTGTTCCACAAGGCACAGTACTCGCTCCCATCTTGTTCCTCATCCTCATATCCGACATAGACAAGGATGTCAGCCACAGCACCGTGTCTTCCTTTGCAGATGACACCCGAATCTGCATGACAGTGTCTTCCATTGCAGACACTGCAAAGCTCCAGGCGGACATCAACCAAATCTTTCAGTGGGCTGCAGAAAACAATATGAAGTTCAACGATGAGAAATTTCAATTACTCAGATATAGTAAACACGAGGAAATTAAATCTTCATCAGAGTACAAAACAAATTCTGGCTACAAAATAGAGCGAAACACCAACGTCAAAGACCTGGGAGTGATCATGTCGGAGGATCTCACCTTCAAGGACCATAACATTGTATCAATCGCATCTGCTAGAAAAATGACAGGATGGATAATGAGAACCTTCAAACCTAGGGAGGCCAAGCCCATGATGACACTCTTCAGGTCACTTGTTCTATCTAGGCTGGAATATTGCTGCACACTAACAGCACCTTTCAAGGCAGGTGAAATTGCTGACCTAGAAAATGTACAGAGAACCTTCACGGCGCGCATAACGGAGATAAAACACCTCAATTACTGGGAGCGCTTGAGGTTCCTGAACCTGTATTCCCTGGAACGCAGGCGGGAGAGATACATGATTATATACACCTGGAAAATCCTAGAGGGACTAGTACCGAACTTGCACACGAAAATCACTCACTACGAAAGCAAAAGACTTGGCAGACGATGCAACATCCCCCCAATGAAGAGCAGGGGTGTCACTAGCACGTTAAGAGACCATACAATAAGTGTCAGGGGCCCGAGACTGTTCAACTGCCTCCCAGCATACATAAGGGGGATTACCAACAGACCCCTGGCAGTCTTCAAGCTGGCACTGGACAAGCACCTAAAGTCGGTTCCTGACCAGCTGGGCTGTGGCTTGTACGTTGGTTTGCGTGCAGCCGGCAGCAACAGCCTGGTTGATCAGGCTCTGATCCACCAGGAGGCCTGGTCACAGACCGGGCCGCGGGGGCGTTGACCCCCGGAACTCTCTCCAGGTAAACTCCAGGTTCCACCCAAAAATATTCATAAAAAATTCATTTTTTAAAGAATAAATACTATACTGTAGTTTTACATACAGAAAACAATGAGAAATAAATATAAAGCACTAATTTTAATGGATAAATGAACATTTAAATCAGTTTTACCTTTATTGAAGACTCTTGTTGGTGTATGAGAGAGGCAGCACAAGACAGTCATTCAATATGACACTAATATCAACTCTATGGTTTATTTATCTATCAAAATTCATCGGATATGACATAATAAACAATATTAATAACATAGTAACATGACATGTACTCTAGAATGAATAAAATACGTCATTACATGTCACGACTGGTGTTGTGTTGTGTTGTTGCTGGGTGTATAAGGGCCACTGAGAGCATAAGCATAAGCGGCAGCAGAGGCAGCGGTGTTTTTAGTCGCCATATATACCTCAAACTACAGTGGAGGAGTTAAGTTTCGCGTCGTCATTTTTCTATCGCTTAATCGCTTAACTTACTTGCTACACTGTTAGTGCTACACTTCATCGCTGGCTGGCTCTGTAGCCTTGATCGACTCGTGCTGCTTTAGTATCGTACATATCGTAGAATTACTGAATCACTGAAGAAATGTTTGGATGAATGCACAGGGTAATGTTCACTCAAGGATAAGCACAACTAGACTGGCTCACGACGCCTGTGTGGGCAGGCGTGCAGGTGCGGGCAGGCAGACAGGTCTGGTATGCAGGCTGAAACACGGGGCACAGGGCGAAACTCGGGACAAAATTTAGCTGAAAAAAGCAGTCTAAGCTCAAAGCGGCTGATGCTCAGGGCGGCCGAAACTTGGGGTTCCACTGTACTTCATTTTCTGTATTCTTCTTTCTTTCAACATATTGGCCATATTCCACTGAGGCAAGGTGGCCCAAAAAGAGAAATTAAAGTTTCTCTTTTTAAATTTAATAATGTATACAAAAGGGGTTACTAGCCCATTGCTTCCGTCATTTTAGTCACCTCTTATGACACACATGGCTTACGGAGGAAGAATTCCATTCCATTCCATGACCTAAGTGCAAGATTGCCCTATACTTGAGTGTATGCGATATAAAGAACATTATTTAATACACATTAACTACAGAATGTTTAACTTACGACTTTGTTCCCAGATCAGTCTCATTGATCGTGTTGACAAGATCTACGAGAACACATATTGGAGAGATGGAACTGATAATGGAGGCTTTTCAGGTATGGGGTTTGTAATCAAGAAGATTCTTGTGCACCAAGAATGGACACCCATAGGTTCCAACCAAGTGCACTATAATATGGAGAGGAACTCTTGGGATGTACGCAACTTACTTGAGGTAAGACGTTGGTTACTCAGCTATACACGTAAGATTGCAGGTAAATCTTACTAACTTCTACAGTACTTACATTCCCTATATACATCTTTTCTTCCCTGTACATTTGTTAATAGTTTAGGGGGTTTGGCCTGAGTCTGGGCTCTGAGGATGAAGGTTCCTGGAATTATTAATATATACAGTAGAACCTCAGTATGCAACCTTAATTCATTCCAGAAGGCTGTTCGAGTGCCGATTCGTTTGAGTATTGAACAAGTTCTTCCAAACCAATTTTCTGTTTGGTTGGCTGTTATCACTAATCTTTGTAGGCCCCATGGTGACTTATTTATGCAAATAATACAAAAAAAAAAAAATGTGAAGAAACACGAAATAGTTTGCAGCGAAGTTCTGGCAGGTGGTATTTGTTTGGTCGAGTGCTGAGCTTTGTTCGAGTAGGGAGCTGGTCGTGTTCCGAGGTTCCACTGTATTTAGTTTTAACAGATAAATAGAGCGTTCAGTGTATGTATTGTTCAATGTTAACAAATAAGTTGCCTCTGGTTTCCTTGTGTATTATGGTATGCTTTATTTAAAGCTTCTGTTTTTTTATTTTGACCAGTATCTCCAAGTATAATTCAATATAATACTGTTCCACTTCATTCCATGCACTTCTAGCATAGCTGATGGCATCTGCAATGTTAAATTTATTTCAGAAGCTTGATACTGCCAGGTTGGAGTTAGTCCATTGATGCAACTAGTTTTTTCATAACGTTTTTTGTGTAGTTACACTTGAATGTTCGAGTTGGAAGTGGTTCGAAACTCGGGGTACCACTGTATGTGGTAGTGTAAACATGTTATCAGGCATTTATATGTATTTGAAAGTGAAAAAAGGGTGATTCACTTATGTCAATTTTCGCTTTACAGTGGTAGCCTGAACCTAACCTGCTGTATAAGTAGGGCTCTCCTGTATATATATACTTATGTGGAGTGCTAAGCCCATGTGGGTTATTTAGTGTATAGTGGTGAAGGCTCGATCCTCTATAAGGTAAGTGTAAGTCAGAATCTCTTGTATTGGCCTAATTACATTCCACAAACCCAGAGCCACTAGAGGGACTTATTTATTTCATAAATATGGTAAATGATCTGAAGTGGGTTTCCCATTCTCATATTTTCTAGTCTTGGATTTTCAGTGGCTTTCTAAACTAGAAAAATAAAATACTAATATAATTTACAAAAAACATTCTTTCCTCAATCCTGTCATTTTGGTGAATGCATTTGAATGGGGTTGATTGGTGTTAGAAAGTTTAGTTACTTATACTCATGGCTCCACATACATTAACTTTTTAACTTGTATACATGTACAGGATAGTCTACACATAGCATGCTTCAAATAATTTTGTTAGAAACTTTTGCCTCTGAGAGTGTATTTTCTTTATGGGTAATGGGATTAGATTTTGTATGAACTAATGCTGAACTTGTTTGTTTGAATTACTAACTCCTGGGAAGAAAATAAAATTTATTGATATATGATTGCATGCCATCCATTTTTTTCACATGAAGTTAATGGTACATTGAATACTGGTGGGAGATGGCCAGTGTTAAAAAAAAAATGTAGCATAGTGCATTACATTTAAATGTATATCTGTGAATTATAGTAAGTATCAGTGATGCAGTACATGGAGTGTAAAGTGCGTGGTAATATATTTTTAATGCATTAGCCATCTCCCATTAGGGTAGGGTGACCCAAAAAGAGATGAAACACATTGACTGCCATTCACTCAATAACTGTCTTGCCAGAAGAGTGCTGACATCACAGTTCAGATATCCCTATAACCTGCAATATCCCCATGCCTCATTCAGGGTGCAGACACTGCCTTTCCCACCTCCAGGACTCTTTTTTTTTTTTTTTTTTTTCTCAACAAGTCGGCCGTCTCCCACTGAGGCAGGGTGACCCAAAAAAGAAAGAAAATCCCCAAAAAGAAAATACTTTCATCACCATTCAACATTTTCACCACACTCGCACATTATCACTGTTTTTGCAGAGGTGCTCAGAATACAACAGTTTAGAAGCATACACATATAAAGATACACAACATATCCCTCCAAACTGCCAATATCCCAAACCCCTCCTTTAAAGTGCAGGCATTGTACTTCCCATTTCCAGGACTCAAGTCCGACTATATGAAAATAACCGGTTTCCCTGAATCCCTTCACTAAATATTACCATGCTCACACTCCAACAGATCGTCAGGTCCCAAGTACCATTCGTCTCCATTCATTCCTATCTAACACGCTCACGCACACTTGCTGGAAGTCCAAGCCCCTTGCCCACAAAACCTCCTTTACCCCCTCTTTCCAACCCTTTCGAGGACGACCCCTACCTCGCCTTCCTTCCCCTATAGATTTACATATATGCTTTCCATGTCATTCTACTTTGATCCATTCTCTCTAAATGACCAAACCACCTCAACAACCCCTCTTCTGCCCTCTGACTAATACTTTTATTAACTCCACACCTTTTCCGAATTTTCTGCATAATATTTACACCACACATTGCCCTTAAACAGGACATCTCCACTGCCTCCAACCATCTCCTCGCTGCTGCATTTACCACCCAAGCTTCACACCCATATAAGAGTGTTGGTACTACTATACTTTCATACATTCCCTTCTTTGCCTCCAAATTAACGTTTTTTGACTCCACATATACCTCAACCCACCACTCACCTTTTTTCCATCATCAATTCTGTGATTAACCTCATCCTTCATAAATCCATCCGCCGACACGTCAACTCCCAAGTATCTGAAAACATTCACTTCTTCCATACTCCTCCTCCCCAATTTGATATGCAATTTTTCTTTATCTAAATCATTTGATACCCTCATCACCTTACTCTTTTCTATGTTCACTTTCAACTTTCTACCTTTACACACATTCCAAAACTCATCCACTAACCTTTGCAATTTTTCTTTAGAATCTCCCATAAGCACAGTATCATCAGCAAAAAGTAACTGTGTCAATTCCCATTTTGAATTTGATTCCCCAAAATTTAATCCCACCCCTCTCCCGAACACCCTAGCATTTACTTCCTTTACAACCCCATCTATAAATATATTAAACAACCATGGTGACATTACACATCCCTGTCTAAGACCTACTTTTACCGGGAAGTAGTCTCCCTCTCTTCTACACACCCTAACCTGAGCCTCACTATCCTCATAAAAACTCTTTACAGCATTTAATAATTTACCACCTATTCCATACACTTGCAACATCTGCCACATTGCTCCTCTATCCACTCTATCATATGCCTTTTCTAAATCCATAAATGCAATAAAAACTTCCCTACCTTTATCTAAATACTGTTCACATATATGCTTCAATGTAAACACTTGATCTACACATCCCCTACCCACTCTGAAACCTCCTTGCTCATCTGCAATCCTACATTCTCTCTTACCTCTAATTCTTTCATTTATAACCCTACCGTACACTTTTCCTGGTATACTCAGTAAACTTATTCCTCTATAATTTTTACAGTCTCTTTTGTCCCCTTTCCCTTTATATAAAGGGACTATACATGCTCTCCGCCAATCCCTAGGTACCTTCCCCTCTTTCATACGTTTATTAAACAAAAGTACCAACCACTCCAACACTATATCCCCCCCTGCTTTTAACATTTCTGTCATGATCCCATCAGTTCCAGCTGCTTTACCCCCTTTCATTCTACGTAATGCCTCACGTACCTCCCCCACACTTACATTCTGCTCTTCTTCACTCCTAAAAGATAGTATACCTCCCTGACCAGTGCATAAAATTACTGCCTCTCTTTCTTCCTTAACATTTAAAAGTTCCTCAAAATATTCTCGCCATCTACCTAATACCTCCCTCTCCCCATCTACTAACTCCCCTACTCTGTTTTTAACTGACAAATCCATACTTTCCCTAGGCTTTCTTAACTTGTTTAACTCACTCCAAAATTTTTTCTTATTTTCATTAAAATTTCTTGACAGTGCCTCTCCCACTCTATCATCTGCTCTCCTTTTGCACTCTCTCAGCACTCTCTTTACCTTTCTTTTACTCTCCATATACTCTGCTCTTCTTATAACACTTCTGCTTTGTAAAAACCTCTCATAAGCTACCTTTTTCTCTTTTATCACACCCTTTACTTCATCATTCCACCAATCACTCCTCTTTCCTCCTGCCCCCACCCTCCTATAACCACAAACTTCTGCCCCACATTCTAATACTGCATTTTTAAAACTATTCCAACCCTCTTCAACTCCCCCCCTCACTACTCATCTTTGCACTAGCCCACCTTTCTGCCAATAGTCGCTTATATCTCACCCGAACTTCCTCCTCCCTTAGTTTATACACTTTCACCTCCCTCTTACTTGTTGTTGCCACCTTCCTCTTTTCCCATCTACCTCTTACCTAACTGTAGCTACAACTAAATAATGATCCGATATATCAGTTGCCCCTCTATAAACATGTACATCCTGGAGCCTACCCATCAACCTTTTATCCACCAATACATAATCTAATAAACTACTTTCATTACGTGCTACATCATACCTTGTATATTTATTTATCCTCTTTTTCATAAAATATGTATTACTTATTACCAAATCTCTTTCTACACATAGCTCAATTAAAGGCTCCCCATTTACATTTACCCCTGGCACCCCAAATTTACCTACTACTCCCTCCATATCATTTTTACCCACTTTAGCATTGAAATCCCCAACCACCATTACTCTCACACTTGATTCAAAACTCCCCACGCATTCACTCAACATTTCCCAAAATCTCTCTCTCTCCTCTACACTTCTCTCTTCTCCAGGTGCATACACGCATACCCACTTTTCACATCCAATCTTTATTTTACTCCACATAATCCTTGAATTAATACATTTATAGTCCCTCTTTCCCTGCCATAGCTTATCCTTCAACATTATTGCTACTCCTTCTTTAGCTCTAACTCTATTTGAAACCCCTGACCTAATCCCATTTATTCCTCTCCATTGAAACTCTCCCACCCCCTTCAGCTTTGTTTCACTTAAAGCCAGGACATCGAGCTTCTTCTCATTCATAACATCCACAATCATCTCTTTCTTATCATTTGCGCAACATCCACGCACATTCAGACTTCCCACTTTGACAATTTTCTTCTTCTTATTCTTTTTAGTAATCTTTACAGGAAAAGAGGTTACTAGCCCATTGTTCCCGGAATTTTAGTTGACTTTTACAACACGCATGGCTTACAGAGGAAAGATTCTTATTCCACTTCCCCATGGATATAAAAGGAAAAGTAATAAGACCAAGAACTATTAAGATAAAATCAAAGAAAACTCAGATGAGTGTGTATAAATAAATGTGTACATGTATGTGTAGTGTGACCTAAGTGTAAGTAGAAGTAGCAAGACATACCTGTAATCTTGCATATTTATGAGACAGACAAAAGACATCAGCAATCCTACCATCATGTAAAACTTGTAAGACTTGTGTCTAGAAAATTGGTATACCTGAATCCCTTCATAAATGTTACCTTGGTCATAGTCCAACACCACTTGTGTCTACTTGCTCTGCTCAAACATGCTCACACAAGCCTGCTGGATGCTCAAGCCTCTAGCACTCAAAACCTCTTTTATTTCCCCATCCCAACAGCTTTTACTGGAACAACCCCCCTCCTTCCTGCCACCCTAGCTTTATGCACCCTCTTGATCATCCTATTCTGCTTCATCCTCTAAATGCCCAAACTGGCTCAACAACCCCTCTTCATCCTTCTGGATTATACCTTTGGTAACCCCTCATCATCTTCTCATGTCTATGTTCCAAATTCAGTGTGTTATATTCACACTACACATATCTCTCACACGATATCTTCACTGCCTCTAGCTTTCTCCTCGCTGCAACAGTCGGAGACCATGCCTCACACCCATATAAAAGGTTGGTACTGCTGTACTTTGGCACATTCACCTTTTTATCTTAGTAGATAAACCTTTTTCTTCCCACTGATGCCTCAACACTACTTTTTTTTCTTTATCTTTTCTGTGATTCGCCTTATCACTCATACACCCATCTGCTAATACGTCCATTCCCAAATGTCTAAAAGTATCCATACTCACTGTCTCCAGTTTGATATCCAATCTTTCATTGCCTAGACGTTTTGTTACTCATCACCCTGATCTTTTTTGTATGCTCATTTTTAATTTCCTTGTTTTACATATCCCTTCAAATTCATCTACCAACTTTTTGCAACCTTTTGGAATATCCCATCTGTATCATCAACAAAGTGCAATTGTGGCAGCTCTCATATTGCATCAAAGTCATAATCTTTTAATCTAACACCTCTCCCAAACACCCTAGCATTCACTTCTTTTGCAATCCCCATCTACAAATGTGTTAAAGAACTATGGTGACTTTACACATCCATGTCTATGGCCTACTTTAACTGGAATTGTACAGAATTGGGATATTGCTTATTTTATATGAAGTGTTACTAGGTTTAGTGTGTATGGCATCTTGTGCTGAGCTACTTACTGAAGGCTCTGCTGAGAGCTTTGTATCAAGTGATGCTACGCTCAGAGTGTGAAACATCTTGTACAAAGTTTCTTGGGAGAGCTTTGTGCCAAGCTGTTTTAGGTATGGTGTGGTGTGGAGCTTCTTGCACCTGGCTTCTTAGTGAGAGCTCTGCTGAAAGAAAAGTTATATGGATGCTTGAAAAATTTATCATGTTATAAAGGGAGTACAGTAAACCCTTGACTACTAGGGAAAAACAGGTAGCTGGTAATGGCACTTGTGATTATTTTCCCGTGATAGTAATGCTAAGAAACACTTCTTTAATCAACGAATTTTGTCCATTATTTGAATTGACCTAGTGGATTTTGTCTTATATTTCAGAAGTCTAGTAAATCGAGGGTTTACTGTAATTATACTGGTGCTCTTACACTTTAAAAAATATTTCCCTATTAAGTAGCAGGATTTGGTGGGAAGCAATATTATTTATCTATTTTCTACAAGTACAATGAACCCTTTTATCTATAAAGTGACAGTACACCTGCTCTATCTGTATTACTAAATGTGTTGAACATGTTGGTGATTCATAATAGGGAGTGAATAAGTGTTTAAATAAGAAAGTTGAAATCTAGGTGGAGTACAGTATGCATCTTCATGGCCATCATGACACCAGCTGACATCACAAACAATGCACATTCTAGTTTTCCTAAACCTTGCTAGGTGAGACAAAGTAGTGTTTATGTGTCTAATAAAGTGAGGGAAGATGTATGGCCAGTCTCCTGCCAGCTGCTACCTCTCTTATATTATCAACATACCTTTGATATACCTTTGATTAGTTCTGAGAGTTTTTCTACTCCCAGAGTCTGGCCTTAGAGGAATGCTGTTTCCCTGCTGGCTCTGGCTTTGGTTTAGCTAAAGTGTGTTTTATTAATGTTTCTTCCAGTAAACATTATCACTCCTCATGAATAGATCATACAAAGACAGTTCATATATGTATTGAAAAATTAGATAGAAATCTGAGATCTCACAATATTGCTGAGAGTCCAAGATAGGGTCAACAGTTCTCCATATCTCATGGATACTACCTCCCACAACATTTTTTATAATTATATTACTGGAGAAGAGAGGAATGTAGAGGAGAGAGAGAGAGGTTTTGGGAGATGTTAAGTGAATGTACAGGAGCCTTTGAACCAAATGAGAGAGTAATTGTGGTAGGGGACCTGAATGCTAAAGTAGGAGAAACTTTTAGAGAGGGTGTGGTAGGTAAGTTTGGGGTGCCAGGTGTAAATGATAATGGGAGCCCTTTGATTGAACTTTGTATAGAAAGGGGTTTAGTTATAGGTAATTATGTATTGGTAGATAAAAGACTGTTGAGTAGACTTCAGGATGTACATGTTTATAGAGGGGCCACAGATATATCAGATCACTTTCTAGTTGTAGCTACACTGAGAGTAAAAGGTAGATGGGATACAAGGAGAATAGAAGCATCAGGGAAGAGAGAGGTGAAGGTTTATAAACTAAAAGAGGAGGCAGTTAGGGTAAGATATAAACAGCTATTGGAGGATAGATGGGCTAATGAGAGCATAGGCAATGGGGTCAAAGAGGTATGGGGTAGGTTTAAAAATGTAGTGTTAGAGTGTTCAGCAGAAGTTTGTGGTTACAGGAAAGTGGGTGCGGGAGGGAAGAGGAGCGATTGGTGGAATGATAATGTAAAGAGAGTAGTAAGGGAGAAAAAGTTAGCATATGAGAAGTTTTTTACAAAGTAGAAGTGATTGATGCAAGGAGGGAAGAGTATATGGAGAAAAAGAGAGAGGTTAAGAGAGTGGTGAAGCAATGTAAAAAGAGAGCAAATGAGAGAGTGAGTGAGATGTTATCAACAAATTTTGTTGAAAATAAGAAAAAGTTTTGGAGTGAGGTTAACAAGTTAAGGAAGCCTAGAAAACAAATGGATTTGTCAGTTAAAAATAGGAGAGGAGAGTTATTAAATGGAGAGTTAGAGGTATTGGGAAGATGGAGGGAATATTTTGAGGAATTGTTAAATGTTGATGAAGATAGAGAAGCTGTGATTTCGTGTATAGGGCAAGGAGGAATAACATCTTGTAGGAGTAAGGAAGAGCCAGTTGTGAGTGTGGGGGAAGTTCGTGAGGCAGTAGGTAAAATGAAAGGGGGTAAGGCAGCCGGGATTGATGGGATAAAGATAGAAATGTTAAAAGCAGGTGGGGATATAGTTTTGGAGTGGTTGGTGCAATTATTTAATAAATGTATGGAAGAGGGTAAGGTACCTAGGGATTGGCAGAGAGCATGCATAGTTCCTTTGTATAAAGGCAAAGGGGACAAAAGAGAGTGCAAAAATTATAGGGGGATAAGTCTGTTGAGTATACCTGGTAAAGTGTATGGTAGAGTTATTATTGAAAGAATTAAGAGTAAAACGGAGAATAGGAAAGCAGATGAACAAGGAGGCTTTAGGAAAGGTAGGGGGTGTGTGGACCAGGTGTTTACAGTGAAACACATAAGTGAACAGTATTTAGATAAGGCTAAAGAGGTCTTTGTGGCATTTATGGATTTGGAAAAGGCGTATGACAGGGTGGATAGGGGGGCAATGTGGCAGATGTTGCAGGTGTATGGTGTAGGAGGTAGGTTACTGAAAGCAGTGAAGAGTTTTTACGAGGATAGTGAGGCTCAAGTTAGAGTATGTAGGAAAGAGGGTATTATTTCCCAGTAAAAGTAGGCCTTAGACAAGGATGTGTGATGTCACCGTGGTTGTTTAATATATTTATAGATGGGGTTGTAAGAGAAGTAAATGCGAGGGTCTTGGCAAGAGGCGTGGAGTTAAAAGATAAAGAATCGCACACAAAGTGGGAGTTGTCACAGCTGCTCTTTGCTGATGACACTGTGCTCTTGGGAGATTCTGAAGAGAAGTTGCAGAGATTGGTGGATGAATTTGGTAGGGTGTGCAAAAGAAGAAAATTAAAGGTGAATACAGGAAAGAGTAAGGTTATGAGGATAACAAAAAGATTAGGTGATGAAAGATTGAATATCAGATTGGAGGGAGAGAGTATGGAGGAGGTGAACGTATTCAGATATTTGGGAGTGGACGTGTCAGCGGATGGGTCTATGAAAGATGAGGTGAATCATAGAATTGATGAGGGAAAAAGAGTGAGTGGTGCACTTAGGAGTCTGTGGAGACAAAGAACTTTGTCCTTGGAGGCAAAGAGGGGAATGTATGAGAGTATAGTTTTACCAACGCTCTTATATGGGTGTGAAGCGTGGGTGATGAATGTTGCAGCGAGGAGAAGGCTGGAGGCAGTGGAGATGTCATGTCTGAGGGCAATGTGTGGTGTGAATATAATGCAGAGAATTCGTAGTTTGGAAGTTAGGAGGAGGTGCGGGATTACCAAAACTGTTGTCCAGAGGGCTGAGGAAGGGTTGTTGAGGTGGTTTGGACATGTAGAGAAAATGGAGCGAAACAGAATGACTTCAAGAGTGTATCAGTCTGTAGTGGAAGGAAGGCGGGGTAGGGGTCGGCCTAGGAAGGGTTGGAGGGAGGGGGTAAAGGAGGTTTTGTGTGCGAGGGGCTTGGACTTCCAGCAGGCATGCGTGAGCGTGTTTGATAGGAGTGAATGGAGACAAATGGTTTTTAATACTTGACGTGCTGTTGGAGTGTGAGCAAAGTAACATTTATGAAGGGATTCAGGGAAACCGGCAGGCCGGACTTGAGTCCTGGAGATGGGAAGTACAGTGCCTGCACTCTGAAGGAGGGGTGTTAATGTTGCAGTTTAAAAACTGTAGTGTAAAGCACCCTTCTGGCAAGACAGTGATGGAGTGAATGATGGTGAAAGTTTTTCTTTTTCGGGCCACCCTGCCTTGGTGGGAATCGGCCGGTGTGATAATAAAAAAAAATAATATTCAGTTCGCATTTATTTTCATAAAATTTTACATGTTGTGCTGAATAGAAAACATAAATAGTATTAGTAGTTCCCACCAAATTTACTTTGCTGGTTTTTTTCCTTCAGCCTTATAATGGTGCTGTTCTTTTCTGTCTTAAATCCAACCATGCCATTCCCTCTCTTCTAAAGGTGTTTAGCCGAGAATACTCTCATAAGGATTACTGCTTGGCACACCTCTTCACCGACATTAAGTTTGAAGGGGGTATCCTGGGTCTAGCTTATGTAGGATCCCCCCGCAGAAATTCCGTTGGGGGGATCTGCACACCAGGTAGGTTTCCAGGAAGTATTGTGAATTATCTTGATAAACGTTATATTATTTGTAATTTTTTAATGATCACATGGTAAGCATAACAGCTGATGATAACTTAAATGACAAGGTTTTTTTTTCTACACTAAATCATTAATCTTTAGTTTGTGCTTAACTCCCTTTTTTAATGCCCTTGGGATTTTCTTGCTAGCTTATTTATCATACAGTACAGTACTTAATTAGATATTAAAATTATTAGAGCAGCTTTGCTTTATGTACTTACTTTATGGGTATATGTACTGGATATGATTTTGTTTTTTACTGTATGTGGCATAATAGTGAACATTTATTTTAATGTTACAATAATTTTAACATTGGCTTGAGGTGAAAAAAATAATCAACACTCATTTGAATTCTTGATTAAAGTTTATATAACATTTGTGCATGGGGAAAAGGTACTATGATATTGCTATATCTGCTGTTTTTATTTATTTTTTAGATACAATGCTGTGCTGTAAATTATGGTTTCTTTTTACTTACTTTTTAAAGTTTGTAGCACTGGTTAATTTTTATTTTGTAGACTGATTCTTTTTACAGCAGATATCTGCCAACAAATACCTCTGGAAAATGGAGAATGTATTTTCTTTCATGGGCACCCTTGGGGCATTGCTGGTAAATGGTCTATGTGATAATTTTTTTTAAGGCTTACCAAAACTAGAAAATGGGAAATGGATTTGATTATTTAGAGACTAAGGTATCATTTATTATTTGCAAATATACTATTATATGTGTAAATTTTAAGTTGCCAGTTTATTAAAAATATTATTAATTTTCAGAATATTTCAAGAATGGTCACACACTCTACCTGAATTCAGGCCTCAGCTCCTCCAGAAATCACTATGGGCAGCGGGTCATCACACGAGAAGCCGATCTAGTCACTGCTCATGAGTTTGGTCATAATTGGGGTTCAGAGCATGACCCTGATAGGCCTGAGTGCAGCCCAAGTGCTAGCCAAGGTGGTTCCTATCTCATGTACACCTACTCTGTTTCAGGATATGATATCAACAACAAGGTACTGTATTTTTATTCATACATTCTCTTTTTTGAAAATACTGATTTTTTTTTTTTAGTATGTGTCAAACATTAGTATCCTTCATTAGTTTTTAATCAGTTTTCCCAGAATTTCTTGCATTAACTTAGAAAATAGTTATAGCAGACATTATGAAATATCATTAATTACAGAAAATGCCACTTTTTTCCTAGTAACAATCACACAATAGTAATACATTGTCAGTTTGTGGCAGGTGCGCGTGATGAATTATGAGAGTTCACTTAATGAAACATTAAACATATCAATGCACATGAAATGCATTTGTATAAATATTTGTTAAATAAGTTTTCAAATTCTAATTTTATCTACATGCAAGAAAATCTTAAATTCCAGAAGTTTATAATCTATTTTCTGAATTTGAACTTAAATACATTCTTTATATTTCAGAGGTTTTCTCCCTGCAGTCTTCGGGCAATTCGTGCCGTATTAGTAGCGAAATCTTCTCGATGCTTCACTGAGCCAGAAGAATCTTATTGTGGGAACCAGAGAGTAGAAGGCCAGGAAGAATGTGATGCTGGACTGGTGGGCCAAGATGACATTGACATGTGCTGTGATAAACACTGCAAGCTACGACCACAAGCCACCTGTAGCGATCGCAATTCTCCATGCTGCCAGAGCTGTCAGTTCATGAGCCATGGAGTGAAATGTCGTGAGAAGCAGCCTGCCACTTGTGACAATGAATCCAGATGCCTAGGTACAAAAGCTGAGTGCCCAAAAGCTAAACCCATGGAAGATGGCACACCATGCATTGAGAAAGGACAATGTCTTCAGGGCAACTGTCTCCCATACTGTGAGACACAAGATATGCAAAGCTGCATGTGTGACACAAGTGAGAAAATATTAATGTTTTGTTAAGTACTGTACAGTGTTTTCACTCTGAGGTGAAGGTGGGGATGGTGCAGTTCAGTGGGTCTTTTGAATTGTGATGTCTGCATATTTTGGTAAAATAAGTATTTAGTGAATAATGGTGCATGTATTTCTTTTTTCTCAGATCACCATACCTTGGTGGGAGACAGCTGGTATGGTAAAAGTTTTTAATATTAATGTATGTATTTTTTTTTTTTTTTCAACAAGTTGGCTGTCTCCCAGTGAGGCAGGGTGACCCAAAAAGAAAGAAAATCCCCAAAAAGAAAATACTTTCATCATCATTCAACACATTCACCTCACTCATACATAATCACTGTTTTTGCAGAGGTGCCCAGATACAACAGTTTAGAAGCATATATAAAGATATATAACATATCCCTCCAAACTGCCAATATCCCAAACCCCTCCTTTAAAGTGCAGGCATTGTACTTCCCATTTCCAGTACTCGAGTCCGGCTATATAAAAATAACCAGTTTCCCTGAATCCCTTCACTAAATAATGTATGTATATACTGTATAAATTTGATACACTGAAGTTATTTGAATTTGAATTTTGTGAAAAGAGATGATATTGAAATTAATTTGGTGAATATGTAAAAGATTTACAAAGTAAAAGGAAGGCAAATGCAATAGGAATGTAATAACAGAAAATGAATGAGTGATAAGTGTAAATAAAAATGCAAGAATTTGTTACAGATATACATATTGGGAGTCGCTGATTTTAGCAACAAACTTTAGGAAGAAATCCCATAATGGTTGCAAATCTTCTGTTACTATATTTCTTCATGGCCAGTGATTGCTTCCATAGTGTTTCAAACCTACCTGTAGTTGCAAGATTATTATTACAGTCAACACTAAGTGCTAAATCCACAAGGGGTATATAGAAAATGCAGTTACAGGAGTGATTATAGGCAAAGGAATATCTGTAATTGCAGGAACACATTGCAATGTTTTTTCCTTAATTTTTTGCCTCCTTTTTTTTTTGTTTCTGTTAGAGATTAAAGACCATTTTTTGTGGGTTAATTTAGCTATTAGTTTAATAAGTGTACCTGTAAAATGAAGTGCACTGATGCCTGACAAGATATTTTAGAAAATATCTTTTATTTTTTCTGAAAATTGAGAGAATTTTTCAATTTATATAATTACCATTGTTATAAATTTGTAG
The DNA here is from genome assembly GCF_038502225.1 of Cherax quadricarinatus. NCBI lineage: Eukaryota > Metazoa > Arthropoda > Malacostraca > Decapoda > Parastacidae > Cherax > Cherax quadricarinatus. The sequence goes on from NC_091330.1 coordinate 9,276,860, forward strand.
AAGAGAGGGAGACTACTTCCCGGTAAAAGTAGGTCTTAGACAGGGATGTGTAATGTCACCATGGTTGTTTAATATATTTATAGATGGGGTTGTAAAAGAAGTAAATGCTAGGGTGTTCGGGAGAGGGGTGGGATTAAATTATGGGGAATCAAATTCAAAATGGGAATTAACACAGTTACTTTTTGCTGATGATACTGTGCTTATGGGAGATTCTAAAGAAAAATTGCAAAGGTTAGTGGATGAGTTTTGGAATGTGTGTAAAGGTAGAAAGTTGAAAGTGAACATAGAAAAGAGTAAGGTGATGAGGGTATCAAATGATTTAGATAAAGAAAAATTGGATATCAAATTGGGGAGGAGGAGTATGGAAGAAGTGAATGTTTTCAGATATTTGGGAGTTGACGTGTCGGCGGATGGATTTATGAAGGATGAGGTTAATCATAGAATTGATGAGGGAAAAAAGGTGAGTGGTGCATTGAGGTATATGTGGAGTCAAAAAACGTTATCTATGGAGGCAAAGAAGGGAATGTATGAAAGTATAGTAGTACCAACACTCTTATATGGGTGTGAAGCTTGGGTGGTAAATGCAGCAGCGAGGAGACGGTTGGAGGCAGTGGAGATGTCCTGTCTAAGGGCAATGTGTGGTGTAAATATTATGCAGAAAATTCGGAGTGTGGAAATTAGGAAAAGGTGTGGAGTTAATAAAAGTATTAGTCAGAGGGCAGAAGAGGGGTTGTTGAGGTGGTTTGGTCATTTAGAGAGAATGGATCAAAGTAGAATGACATGGAAAGCATATAAATCTATAGGGGAAGGAAGGCGAGGTAGGGGTCGTCCTCGAAAGGGTTGGAGAGAGGGGGTAAAGGAGGTTTTGTGGGCAAGGGGCTTGGACTTCCAGCAAGCGTGCATGAGCGTGTTAGATAGGAGTGAATGGAGAGGAATGGTACTTGGGACCTGACGATCTGTTGGAGTGTGAGCATGGTAATATTTAGTGAAGGGATTCAGGGAAACCGGTTATTTTCATATAGTCGGACTTGAGTCCTGGAAATGGGAAGTACAATGCCTGCACTTTAAAGGAGGAGTTTGGGATATTGGCAGTTTGGAGGGATATGTTGTGTATCTTTATACATATATGCTTCTAAACTGTTGTATTCTGAGCACCTCTGCAAAAACAGTGATTATGTGTGAGTGTGGTGAAAGTATTGAATGATGATGAAAGCATTTTCTTTTTGGGGATTTTCTTTCTTTATTTGGGTCGCCCTGCCTCGGTGGGAGACGGCCGACTTGTTGAAAAAAAAAAAAAAAAAAAATTGGATACTCCAGTACATGTATTTAACTAAAAACTAAATTCAACGTTTCCAGTTGATGATGCTTGTAAGAGGTGCTGCCGCAAAACACTCAATGACACCTGTTTCCCTGTGATGCCTGTTGATATTCTTCCAGATGGAACTCCTTGCATTCATGGCTTTTGCAACAAGGTAACAAAACAGGCAGTGATTTGTATATATATTCATGATGATGTGAAATTTCATAATTTTAACACTTTTCAAAAGCAGTAGTTTAATATAAAGAATGTACGTATTTTAATATTTTCTGTAGATAAGTAGATAGCAACCACCCAGGGAGGTACTACCATCCTGCCAACTGAGTGTGAAATGGAAACTTGTAATTGTTTTACATGATGGTAGGATTGCTGGTGTCTTTTTTCTGTCTCATAAACATGCAAGATTTCAGGTACGTCTTGCTACTTATACTTACACTTAGGTCACACTACACTTGCATGTACAAGCATATATATATATATACACACCCCTCTGAGTTTTCTTCAATTTTCTTACTAGTTCTTGTTTATTTCCTCTTATCTCCATGGGGAAGTGGAACAGAATTCTTAATCTGTAAGCCATGTGTGTTGTAAGGGGCGACTAAAATGCCAGGAGCAGGAGGCTAGTAACCCCTTCTGCTGTATATGTTACTAAAGTTAAAAAGAGAAACGTTTGTTTTTCTTTTTTGGGCCACCCTGCTTTAATGGGATACGGCCGGTTTGTTGAAAGAAGAAGAATATACACATACATACACCCATCTGGGTTTTCTTCTATTTTTTAATAGTTCTTGTTTTTTATTTCCTCTTATCTCCATGGGGAAGTGGAAAAGAACTCTTCCTCTGTATGTCATGAGTGTCGTAAGAGGTGACTAACATGCCGAGAGGGGCTAGTAACCCCTTTTCCTGTATACATTGTTAAAATTAAATAGAAACTTTCATTTATTTTGGGAGGGGGGGGCACCCTGCTTTGGTGGGATATGGCTGGTTTGTTGAAATAAGAAGAGGAAAAACTTTCGTTTTTCTTTTTACAGGGTGACTTAAAAAGAAAAACGTTTATTTTTCTTTTAAGGTTATCCTGCTTCAGTGGTAGACTGCCACTGCATTGAAAAAAAAATTTAATGTTTTGACATTGGTTGTTCGGTCATATCTTTCATTATTACAGATGGTTAACAGGTATTGATGTTTATGAATTCCTTTCATATATAAACAGCATATTTTTTCTTTTTCAGGGAAAGTGTGAGAAGACAGTACAAGATGTCGTGGAGCGCTTCTGGGATATAATTGAGGACATAAATATCAATACTGTTTTGATGTTTCTTCGTGATAACATTGTGGGAACAGTTATCATTGTTTCAGTCATAATTTGGGTACCAGCTTCATGTATATTTAGCTACGTTGATCGTCGCCGCCAGGATGAATATCGCAAGTATGTACGCTGGTATTACAGCAATGAGCTTGTCCATCCTACAGATAGTGTGCGCATTATTGACAGTAAACGGAGACGTGTACACGAGCCTGGTCACGTGCAGGAGGCATCTAACCGTATACTAGACTCGAGTGGACGTTCACATGAACAAGGGACAAGACCTCATGACACCAGAGACCCTCCTGAAGGAGCTGAGACACGTCAGACTTTAAACACTCCACAGTGTCCGCCTGTGTCTCAGCATTACACTAGCGCCATGTAGACTCAAAAATGCATTTTACTAACTGCACATAGTGTGTATTCTTAGAGTGTGTTCAGTTTTTAATAGTGCAGTATGTAATATCTTTAGTCATTTCCACCTACAATATAGAATTTTACATTCAGTAGAATCACAGGTCTCAATATCTTTGAAAATAGTTTGTCATTTATATTGATACAGAATGCAGTATGTGGAAAAGTTATTGGATGGGTTATGTTTAGTAATCTTTGCTTACTATTCTAATCATTAAAATCAAATTTTCTATAAATTATTAACCCTTTGACTGTTGCAACCCCAAATCCTGAAGTGTTTCCTGGTGTCGAAAAATTTGTTGGAAAAAAAAAAATTATTTATTCTTATGAAATGATAGAGAATCTTTCCCTGATAGTAATGACACCAAGAGTACGAAATTTGATCGAAAACTTACGGAATTACGCTCCCGCGAAGTTAGCGATCGTGGCGATATATACGCATCGGCGATTTCGCCGACTTTGAGCCCTATTTTCGGCCAATTCCATCGTTCCAGTCTACCAAAGTCATAGCTATTTCTTTAGAACTCCATTTTTTCTATCAATTGAGTACAAGAAACTGCCCATTCACTGATTTCGACTACCCAATAAAGTGGTCAGAAATCGACAATTTGGCCAATTTCACGCAAAATTAAGAAAGATGCCAATTTCAAAATAGGGTCCAGAATAAACAATGCAGACATTCTTGGCACTAAAATAACATATCCTCTGGATATGTTATTTTAGGGGCCTGGAGATGTGACTTTAGTCACATCTCCAGGCCCCTCTTACATTACTCTTGCTTTTTATATTAATTTTTTATTCACACATAAAAATAGAAAATTTACTTTTATGCAGACTACTGCATTATTGTAAAAATGGTATTCTTTCACTAGTGTACTGATATTATATCAGTGCACTAGTGAATGAATATTAGACTCCCCAGTCGACGTGTATTGGACGTGTGGTGTGATTTGTTTACTCTTGAACATTGGTAAAAATCGAACATTTCCGCTACTTTGAGCTCAATTTCAAGGCCGTTTTCATCGTGAAACTAATCAAAATCATCTTTATTTTTGTAATGTGTTTTCCATTCTATCAAATGAGACCAGGAAAACGAGAATACACCCATAAATACTATAGGAAAATACACCTCAAAGTCGGAGTTTTAATCCAAAAACACGGTTGGAATTTTTTTTTCTCTCATTATGCACTGCATGCTGCAGGATTTTTTTTTTATGCAGTGCACACTGACCACACAGACCCATTCTCTCACATGTGAGCCTACCGGCTTTCTCCTGTTTGATTTGAAACCGCTAGAATTCTTGAGTATATATACGTCCGAAACACTGGCTCATAAGATGTATATACAGTGGACCCCCGGTTAACGATATTTTTTCACTCCAGAAGTATGTTCAGGTGCCAGTACTGACCGAATTTGTTCCCATAAGAAATATTGTGAAGTAGATTAGTCCATTTCAGACCCCCAAACATACACGTACAAACGCACTTACATAAATACACTTACATAATTGGTCACATTCGGAGGTAATCGTTATGCGGGGGTCCACTGTATACGACTGAAACAGTCAAAGGGTTAATTGTTTCACAAGCAGTAATCAACTTATCTTCATTGAAGGATTTTTTTAGGGAATAGAAAGAATCATTGGATTCATAAATTCTTTATAAAACTGCACCTTAAAGCAGAAATAATTGCATTTGTAATACATTATTGCAATCTCTGTTTTCATCAGCAGCCTTGAGTGCCATGAGCAGTCTGTCTTCACCACCCAACCCATTCTTATTTTAAAATGCCAAGGGTTGAAGATTTGCCCAGTGTCGAGCTTTCCACATTGTATTTTCTTTATTTTGTCTGATTAGCTTCATTTAGATTAGGTTAGGTTACATAAACCCATAAAAATGTAGATTTAATCACAAATAATCAGATTAGAAGAACATTCCATGATATAGCTGGTAATAAGGTGGGCAAGGAGAAATGGGAAACTTGGAATGGTTGACACGTATTACTCTTGATGCAAGAATAGGCTGCACTACCATGATATTTTACAACATACCTCACATTTTTTTATACTTTGATATATGTTTCAACTTTGCACTTTTTTTTTTCTCATTCATCAGTATGCATAGCACTTTTAGATTTACCCTCTGTAGAAGAAATAGGATTATGTAGTTACAACATTTTGTGTGATGCAGTGTGGCAGATACAATTGCCACTTCTCTGTCTTTTACCATCAGCTATCCTCAACTTTTTCACTCGCTCAATGCACTTCTTGTACTCTCACTTTTTTTACTTATCGTTTACATCATCACCATTCACAATAACTGCACAGTTATATGCTGAGTAGACATTTCTCTGTTGTGGTTGATTTCCATGTAAATGGAATACTGCAATGTGTTTATACTCAGCCATTGTAACTGACCAACATTGGGCAGACAGCTTAGAATCATTACTTGCAACAGTTTCTTGCCCTCTGGCTCATAATTCATCTATAAAAATTTTGCCGGGTTTCAATTCTTCTTAAGTAAAACGTCCTCAAAGTTTAAAAGTTTGTCTACCGAGAAAATTCATTGTACACTCTCTTAAATTCCCTCCAAATAGGGACCATGATACCAGGGCTTGGCTGTAATATTGCATTGCAGTACTACAGTATTTATTTAATGCGTTGTAATTTGAAAATTTACTATTTAGTAATTAATTAATATATTAAGAGAGTTGTGAAAATTTACATTTCAGTTTTTCATGCAATATCAGTGCACATCCTGAATTTCATGCCTGATATGTATAACAGCTTACTCATTAATTTTAAAATGTTAATGTAAATGCTGTTGTTTAAACAGTATAAGTGATGATATTTGTTCCAACAATTATTTACTCTTCTTTTTCTTTCAACAAACCGGCCATATCCCACTGGGGCAGGGTGGCAAAAAAGAAAAATTTATATGGGAGAAGGGGTTACTAGCCCCTTGCTCCTAGCATTTTAGTCACCTCTTGTAACACGCATAGCTTACAGGGGAAGAATTCCGTTCCACTTCCCCATGGAGTAATTATTTACTCTTATAATGATGAAATGTGTTTGCAAAATATAAGTGTTGTAATATTGATTACAACTTCTAAAATGAGAATCATTTGGGCAATGTACTGCAAGAGTAAACTGGACAGTATTAGAATTGTGTACAGTTAAGTTCTCTGTATGACCCCTGAGTTTCGTGATTAATTTCAGTTCCAGAGAGTATGCCGACTGGCGAAATTCACGATTAGCGAATCTATTTTCCCCATAAGAAATAATGGAAACCCAATTAATCCGTTTCAGACAGCCAAAAGTCTTCTTTTTTTTTCAACAAACCGGCCGTATCCCACCTAAGCAGGGTGGCCCAAAAAGAAAAACAGAAGTTTATCTTTTTAAATTTAGTAATTTATACAGGAGAAGGGGTTACTAGCCCCTTGCTCCCGGCATTTTAGTCGCCTCTTACAACACGCATGGCTTATGGAGGAAGAATTCTGTTCCACTTCCCCACGGAGATAAGAGGAAATAAACAAGAACAAGAACTAGAAAGAAAATAGAAGAAAACCTAGAGAGGTGTGTATATATATGCTTGTACATGTATGTTTAGTGTGACCGAAGTGTAAGTAGAAGTAGCAAGACGTACCTGAAATCTTGCATGTTTATGAGACAGAATAAAAAGACACCAGCAATCCTTCCATCATGCAAAACAATTACAGGTTTTTGTTTTACACTCACTTGGCAGGATGGTAGTACCTCCCTGGGTGGATGCTGTCTACCAACCTACTACCTACAACAGCCAAAAGTATTAACAAAAAATAATTTTTTTAAAGATTAAATATGGATTTGCATACAGAAAACAATGGCAAATAAATATAAAGCACTAATAAAATGGATAAATGAACATTTAACATCACACTTAACCTTTATTGATTCTTGTTGGTGTAGGAGGTAGGTAGGAGGCAAGAGGAAGGCGAGTTTATTATGCTTCAATATGACGCTAGTATCATCTCTACGGCTTATTTATCTATCACAATTCATCTAATATGACATTATAAACAATATTAATAACATAGAAACATGATATATACTCTAGAATGAATAAAATATGCCATAATGTATGAGAGGAGTAAATGGTGTAAGTGTTATAGTTGGGTTTAAGGGCCGCCACTGAGAGAAGCCGTGTTGGTGGCGGTGGAGGATTTTGCCAGCACCACCATCACACTTAACCCTTTCAGGGTCCAAGGCCCAAATCTGGAGTCATGCACCAGTGTCCAAGAATTTTCAAAAAAAAAATTTGTTATTTTTTCTTATGAAATCGTAGAGAATCTTTTTGTGAAGGTAATAAAACAAAAAGTACGAAATTTGGTGGAAAATTGACGAAATTATGCTCTCGCGAATTTTGATGTATCAGCGATATTTACAAATCGGCGATTTTGCCGACTTTGACTCCCATTTTAGGCCAATTACATTATTCCAATCAACCAAATTCTTAGCTATTTCACTAGTATTACTTCTATTCTATCGATTGAGCACAAGAAATCGCCAAGTCAACTGTTTCAACTACAAAATAAAGTGATCGGAAATTGTTAATTTGGCCAATTTAACACAAAGTTCAAAATATTCCAATTTCAAAATAGGGTCCAGAATAAACAATGTAGGTATTCCTGGCACTAAACTAACATTTCCTCTGTTCATTAGTTATGTTTTGAGGCTTTACAAATAAATTCCATTTTGATTTTTTATTCACATAATGAATTTTTATTCACACCAAAAAATAGAAGATTTACTGTTATGCAATACTGTAATAATTGTATAAATATCATCACCATATTTGTGAATGTATATTAGACCCACCAGCTGACGTGTATTAGACGTGTGAGGTCGTTTGTTTACTCTTGAATATCGGCAAAAATTTAACATTTCCGTTACTTTGAGCTCAGTTTCAAGCCATTTCCAGTGCTAAAACCAATCAAAATCATCTCTATTTCTGTAATGTCTTCCATTCTATCAAATAAGACCAAGATATCGCAAATACAAATATAAAAAACATACGAAAAAACACTGCAAAGTTGCTGTTTTAATCGAAAAATCATGATTTCAGTTTTTTTCTCTCATTATACACAGTGTGCTGCAGGATCTGTTTTATGTGGTGCACACATACCACATAGATGTATTCTCTCATATCTAGGCCCAAATGTACCACTCACAGTTTATCAGAGTGAGCTGAGCTCATGGCGTAGATCTACGGTTTGGACACTCACCGTAAAGCCGTAGATCTACGGGACGGACCCTGAAAGGGTTAATGTATGTAATTTATAAATAAGAAATATTTACATTTTAATTTATAAATAAGTAAGTTTATTCAGGTATACACAAATACAGTTACATACATAGATTATCATACATAGTAGTATATGTGTAAAGTACCCAGGATAACCCAAAAGATTCAAGAGTGACTTATTTCCATTGGTGTCCTTTTATATTTACACTTATATTTACTTTTATACTTACACTTTTAGATTTACACTTACCTTGGAGGAGATGTTAGTTTAATTAGTTAGTTTGATGAAGGAGATGTTGGCAGAGGTTTAGGGTGGTGGAAGATAGCAGGGCGGTGTATGTTCAGCGGTCCTATACACATCCAACAACATTGGAGAGTTACTCTCATGTTGTTCTTCTATCGCTTACTCGCTTAACTTACTTGCTACACTGTTAATTCTGCACTTTATCGCTGGCTGGAGCTATAGCCTTTATCGATACCTGCTGCTTTAGTATCATACATATTGTAGAATCACTGAATCACTACAGAACGCACATTCTCCCCTCTCTCTCCCTCCTCTATAGTACTATGCTATGAGTTTTTTCTTGAATTCTATTGTGTTTCTCACCTTCTTTACCAAAGGGCTGGCACTAGGAGCTTTCTTTGGGCCCATGGTGGCTTATTTAGCAGTTGCAAGCACAAAAAAACAATGAATTACATTGGACCCCGACTTATGATCAGCTCCCAACTCGAACACTTATGCAAGTATTTTTGTAAGTGCTTTTGTAAGTGTATTTTTGGGGGTCTGAAACAGACTAAGCTAATTTACAATATTCCTTATGGGAACAAATTTGTTCGGTAACGGCACCTGAACAGACTTCTGGAATGAATTAATATCGTAAGTCGGGGGCCCACTGTATTATGAAATGTGTTGTATAAACCCGTGGGGTGATGGTCACATGCTGGTAAACAATGGCACACTGGGTGTGAATAGTGCGGGAGACTGGCTTTGTGTGCGTGCTGATGGGCAGACGCGTACCAGAAGGTCGCCGAATCACAAGTCCAATCACAAACCACAAAGCTAAATTTTGCCGAAAAAACTTGCCGAAAATTGGATTTTACGAAAGTTGCGGCCGCCGAACGGCGGGGGTCCACTGTATATTTTTTAGTAAAAAAAAAAAAAAGAAAAGTTTCCACATACCTCTTGGTAAGAATTAACACTTTAAAATAATGGGCAAAATTCAAGTAAATTGTACTTTTAAATCCTTTGTTTTCAATATTTATTGCAATATGACCATAGATTATACCACCTTAGTGCTATGGTTTTATTATTTATTAACATTATTCTGATTTTATGGAAACTTCCATGTTATATCAAAGCTTACTGTAATTGTTTGACTTATCATTCAGTCTTGTAAGGCTGTATAATTGTGTGAATGATGGTGATAGTGTTTCTTTTTTGGGTCACCCTGCCTCGTTGGGAAACAGCCAGCGTGTTGAAAAAAAGAAAATCCATTGCTACCACAGCAAGTATTTGATAGATAATAAAGCAGTGGAAATGGAAGTTTAGCTCCTAACATGTATTTTTACATGTCTTTTTTATAGAAATACAATAATGGTGATCTGAACGTGTGTACACAGTGTATAAATGTCTCATTCTTCACAGTGTATAAGATGGCAGATAAATTGTACTGTTATAAAAAGTAAGCCCACTATTTAACAGACTGATAAAGGGAGATAGGGTGGTCAATAGTGGCAATTGTGGTGGATAGGGATGGTTGTTTTTGTTGTGATTAACAGTAAGGGGCGATTCTGTAGCCAGCGGACTTCTCCCATTGTTTCTGAATTAGTTGACACAGCGTATTGTTTCCTGTATCTCCAAAGTTTGTTAAATCGAAGACTGTTTACATGTTTTACTTGGCATCTAGTGTAGTGAACAATACCTTATATTACCAGGCACTGGTTGATTTTTTATTTTTACATCATGAATTAAAAGTCTTTATACATTCCATTTTTTTTTTTAAATATTTTTGATGATAAAATTTATGTGAAATAATTTATGGGAAAAGTATTGTACCTGATGTTGCTTTTTTTATATATTAGTATGTACATGTATTGTATTATTTTTATACTAATTTCTTATTATTATTATAAGCAAAAGAAGCACTAAACCACAAGGGTTACTAATTTCTTATGAAGCTTCTCCATTAATTTATCAGTTTTGATTACACATTATGGTAGTTTTATTGCTTTATTATCTCAGCTTTATCATTCCATTAATTATACACGTGATAGAGCTGCAGTTGTGGTCTTGATATTTTAAGATTATGTAATTAGGCTATGTATTGTATGTCTAAAATATTGAGTGATATGTTAAAAATCCTTCATATTTATATGTTTAAGAAGTATACCTTTCAAAACAGTCTTATTTGATGTAGGTCTTTCATACTCTCTTAAATAATATTTCTTTTAGTATAGCCAATTAAGGTAAGTGGCATTGTTTCTAGTCTTGGGGAAAATTTCTGGAAATGTGCATAATTTAAAATTAATGAAAAATATTAGAAAATTTCATTTTCTTAAACTTGAAACTATTTATCTTTCTACAATATTGACTTCTTGTTTGCTTACCTTCTTTCCATAAACTTAAGTTAGAGCAGCTATAGAAAACATTGAATGATCCACACTAGCAACTCACTCACATTGATCAGCAGTGTACACATCAGATAATTTAGTTGGGTCTACTTCTTATTTTTATTTCTTTTTATGAGTGTGAGGCATGGGTTTTAAATGTTGCAGCAAGGAAGAGGCTAGAGACAGTGGAGATGTGTTGATTGAGAGCAATGTGTGGTGTCAGTATTATGTAGAGACTTCAAAGCATAGAAGTTAGAAAACTGTGTGGGGTTACCAAAGGTATAGGTAATTCTTAGAGCCAAGGAGGATTGAGATAGTTTGGATATTTACAGAGGATAGAGAAGAGGTACATGATCAAGAGGGCATGTAAATCCAGGGTGGATTAATATAATTATTATAATCATGGGAGAGTGCTAAACCCTTAGTATTATACAGTGCATGGGGGGGGGATGGAAGGTATTCAGGCTTAATTCAGGGAACTGGAGCACAGATCCAATTCCTTAGATGAAGAGCACCTCACCAGCATCAAGGAACCTCCCTTGAGGGAAATCCAGGGTGAAGAGAAAGAAAGGAAGGTTTGAAAGGAGGGGGTAAAGGAAGTTTCAAGTGCAACAGGATTGTGTGAGCATGTTAGAGTAAGGTGAGTTCAGGAAGTGGGAAGTGCCTGCATTCTGAAGGAGGGATGGGGACATTGCAGTTCTGAGGGTCATTGGGATTCTGAAGTTTTTCACTTCTGGTAAGACAGCTGTTGAATGAATGGTGGAAAATAAGTTTACTTGTTTGAATCAACCAACTTTGTTCAAAGGCAACTTGTGTGGTAAGATAGTGATTATACTATCTTTGAACATCAGACATAGAATGGGTTACAAGAAGAAACAAGACACCACAAGCTCTGCTCCTGGAGCTACAAATGCATACATGTACCTAATCACAAATATCAGGAGGTAATCTCTCATATATTAAATTATTTTAAACCAGAAACAGCTAGAACAAGGTATAATCACAAATAATGGTACTAGGTAGTGGATGAAATGGGGACAAAGTTGAGAATTTCTTTTTAATTTTATAATGCAATAAATTTTTTTATCTAAAATGTTTTTAATATGTTAACTTTCAGAAATTTAACCAGTTTACTCTGACAACTGCCATGTCAAACCTGTTGTACATACTGTACAAATATTGAAGTATATTTCTGAATGGTTGGTACCATATATTACATGATTAAGTATTTCACTCACCTCTTAAGTTTTACTTGTAGATTATTCACTATTTTTGCTTTTTAAGTTATCTTAAATTTAAGATATGATTTTTTAATTAATCTTCCACATTGTCTCTCTTATGTATTTTACCTATGTAAATTGTATTTTAGTGTTTTATATATATTTTTTTTTTGGGGGGGGGAGGGGAATTTATTTTTTCTGTAGTAGTGCATGATGTTATAATTTTCTCTTTTTTTTTTTTTTTGACACTATTTTTCCTTCTGCATCCTCAGGGAATGTGAGCAATTTAGAAAGATTTTAGAGCACTGGAAGAGGAGGACTGAATGTCATGGTTTTAATAGACCCAAAATGACAACTTTAGCAGATGTTGTGGATGAATCTTCTGCCCACCTTCTAGCTACTACTACAACTTAGTTTTATCTTGTGCACAGGATTTTCGAGTACATGAGCACTATGTATTTGTGCACGAACTTGCACAATGCTTTTTAATGAGCATGCACGCATGTTTGTGTACATACACACATTACGTACTTGTTTGTACACATACATGCACACTACTAGTTAATGTAGATGCATGCATACCACTTGTTTAAGCATATTGTTGATTTTGAAATGCATAGTCTCACAAAGGTGCTAACTCTCTTTTGTATTATGAATGTATATTAGTTTGTAGCATTCTTGCTCTTTGCCTGAATAAGTTGTCTTAATAGACGGGTCATTACTTTGTTTATAAGCATTGTAACTCAACCAAAGATTGTTGCTACAAACTGCTAGTCAAACTGCCCCTTAATATGCTTTATCAATCTCTATATAGTTGAGGATGAAATTTGGCCTTTGCAAACTGGTATGTTGCTCTCAAAATTACTTAATACTGATTTTGTTTGCTTTAATTTTTTTTATATCCTCAAGCAGATATGATAAAACAACTAACTGACAAAATGGTGACCTTCCATAACAGAATTTACTGAGTTGGTAGCCATTTTCTCAGATGTTTTCATTATTTACACTATGAAAGATTATTTATTAAGAACCCTCAAAATATGATATATCTGCCCTTGTAGTAAATGGAAACCTTTAATAACCTATTCCAGAATTTTTGACAAAATTGGTTCAGATTTGCTAAACAGCTAACAAGAGGGTTGGTATATTGGTATATTCCTCGTGCAGTTTGACTGCACGAGGATCATTATGATTGCAATACAGTACAGTACACAAACATTGATATAATGCACACCCTAAACTGAGGTAATCCCATCTAGCTGTCTGTACCACAAGGGTGGTACATAAACCTAATGAGCATTGTACTGGATTGAGACACTTATGCAACATATGGAAATCTTTATTAACCCTTTCAGGGTCCAAGGCCCAAATCTGAAGTGGTGCCCCAGTGTCCAAGAATTTAAAAAAAAAAAAATTGTTATTTTTTCTTATGAAATGGTAGAGAATCTTTTTGTGAAGGTAATAAAACAAAAAGTACGAAATTTGATAGAAAATTGACGAAATTATGCTCTTGCAAATTTTGATGTGTCAGCAATATTTACGAATCGGCAATTTTGCCGACTTTGACTCCCATTTTAGGCCAATTACATTATTCCAGTCAACCAAATTCTTAGCTATTTCACTTGTTTTACCTCTATTCTATCGATTGTGCACAAGAAATCGCCAAGTCAACTGTTTCAACTACAAATTAAAATGATCGGAAATTGTTAATTTGGCCAATTTAACACAAAGTTCAAAATATTTCAATTTCAAAATAGGGTCCAGAATAAATAATGTAGGTATTCCTGGAACTAAACTAACATTTCCTCTGTTCATTAGTTACATTTTGAGGCTTTACAAATAAATTCCATTTTGATTTTTTATTCACATAATGAATTTTTATTCACACCAAAAAATAGAAGATTTACTGTTATGCAATACTGTAATAATTGTATAAATATCATCACCATATTTGTGAATGCATATTAGACCCACCAGCTGGTGTGTATTAGATGTGTGAGGTCGTTTGTTTACTCTTGAATATCGGCAAAAATTTAACATTTCTGCTACTTTGAGCTCAGTTTCAAGCCATTTCTAGTGCTAAAACCAATCAAAATCATCTCTATTTCTGTAATATGTCTTCCATTCTATCAAATGAGACCAAGAAATCACAAATACAACTATAAAAAACATACGAAAAAACACTGCAAATTAGCTGTTTTAATCGAAAAATCATGATTTCATTTTTTTTCTCTCATTATACACAGTGTGCTGCAGGATCTGTTTTATGTGGTGCACACATACCACATAGATGTATTCTCTCATATCTAGGCCCAAATGTATCACTCACAGTTTATCAGAGTGAGCTGAGCTCATGACGTAGATCTACGGTTTGGACCCTGAACGTAAAGCCGTAGATCTACGGGACGGACCCTCAAAGGGTTAAGGAAATATTTTGTCACACAGTGGCTTCATCAGTACAATCCAAGCAGAAAGGGGTAAGAAGAGTAGTAGTTTGAGGTAATCAGTCCCTCAGCCTGGAATCGATGTGTTCAGTCCATCACTCTTGTATAAAGTACAGCATGTGACTGGAGAAGAGGCTTATATTCTGTAGTCAGGTGAGTCGAAGCAGGAGGGGGCTGGATCACAGTGGAACCATTCACTAGTGTAAGTGGGTCTTCATCCAAAGGTTGGACAATTATTGAAGAATTCCTTGTATCAACACATCGATTCCAGACTGAGGGACTGATTACTGATTTGCTTTGTACTGGACTGATGAAGTCACTGTGTAGTGAAATGTTTCCTTAATAAAGATCCCCATACATTGCGTAAGTGTCTCAATCTTCAACTTGTTGGTTTTCAAAGCCATTTATCACAGCATTGTTCTGATTTTATGTTTGTCATGATTACATTAACCCTTTCAGGGTTTCAGCCGTACTAGTACGGCTTACGCACCAGGGTTTTTGACGTACTAGTACGCCTAAATTCTAGCGCCCTCAAATCTAATGAGAGAAAGTTGGTAGGCCTACATATGAAAGAATGGGTCTATGTGGTCAGTGTGCGTGGTATAAAAAAAATTCTGCAGCACAGTGCGTAATGAGAAAAAAAAACTTGGACTGTGTTTTTGGATTAAAACAGCGAATTTGCACTGTATTTTTGTGTGGTATTTATTGTTGTATTCTAGTTTTCCTGGTCTATTTTTATAGAATGGAAGACATATTACAGAAATTGAGATGATGTTAACTGGTTTTACAATGAAAAGTACCTTGAAATTGAGCTCAAAGTAGCAGAAATGTTCAATTTTTACCAAAGTTCAAAAGTAAACAAATCATGCTATGCGTCCAATACACGTCAACTGGTGAGTCTAATATTCTTTCACAAGTGCGCCGATATTATTGATACCATTTCTACACTAATGCAGTAGTCTGCATAACAGTAAATCTTCTATTTTTTTGTGAGAATAAAAATTCAAAGTGGAAAGCAAAAGAATGTAAGAGAGGCGTGGGGACATGACTAATGAACAGAGGAAATGTTATTTTAGTGCCTGGAATGTCTTTCTTGTTTATTCTGAACCCTATTCGGAAATTGGCATCTTTTGAAATTTGTGTGAAATTGGCAAAATTGCTAAAATCTGACCACTGTATTGGATAGTTGAAATCGGTAAATGGGTGGTTTCTTGCACTCATTCGATAGAAGAAAATGGAGTTCTAGCGAAATAGTTATGATTTCTGTCGACTAGTACACTGGAATTGGCCGAAAATAGGGCTCAAAGTGGGCAAAATCGCTAATATGTAAACATCGTCGAGATGTTTTCCATCAAATTTCATACTTTTGGTGTCATTATGATCGGGAAAAGATTCTCTATCTTTTCATAAGAAAAAATAATATTTTTTTTTTTTTAAATTTGGGCGACCCTGAGAACAAGTCTCTGAGAGGGCCTGTCGACCCTGAAAGGGTTAAGAGGGCTGAATGGTAACAGACCCAACTTTTCTGAGAAAATCCTGATTTGGTGTACACTGTATATGACAACAAGATAAATAACAAATAAACTATAATTACTGTACAGTAAGTCTAAATTATTATAATCATAACCTAACCTAAACCCATAAGGGTCATACAGCACTACACAGTAAATCTAAAACATATGGTAACCTGTCTGCCAAAATGCTGCATTAAATGTCCTATGCATTTAAATGTCCAGGTCTTGGGTATATACCCTGGTCTGAATTTAATATTACTAGTTTTTAACATATTGGCCATCTTTTGCTGTGATTTGGTGAGCACCCCCTTCCCTACAAAACAAAATCACTAGTCTTGCAATAAGTGTGCAGACACCACAATTCAAATGACCTTCCAAACTACAATATCCCCACCATTTCCTTCAGAGTGTAGGCATTGTATTTCTCATTTCCAGGACTCAAAACCAGCTAATAGGTTTCCCTGAATCCTTTCATAAATGTTACTCTGCTCATACTCCAACAGTACGTCAAGTCAAATAAAAAACCACTCACCTCCACTCCAGTCTAATACATTCACACAAGCCCGTTGGATGTTCAAGCCCCTGGCACTCTAAACCTCCTTTACTCCCTACCCTCCCTTCTTGGAAGGACTCCTACTCCTTCCTTATACATGTACCATAGATTTGTTTACCCTTTTAGTTATCCTATTTTGTTCCATCTGCGTAGATACCCGAACCACTTGGCCCTCTGAATTATGCTTTTTGGTAATCACTCACTATCTTCTAATTTCTATGCAATATTTTTGTGTATTTTTTTTTTAATTTATACTGGTAGACATAAAATCCATATTATAGAATTCTAAAATGCTGTGCTTATTTGAAGTGTGAAAAACAACTATGTTTATAAATAGTTTACTTGATTTTTGTAAAGATTAAATTTTCCATACCGAGATAATCATTATTCTCTTTGCTCGGTGCACTGTGTGCTGAGTCTTTGTGCTCTAAGTGTTTAATTATCATAGTGTTCATTATTTATGAATTACATCCCTTACTTTCATTAAAATGTATCTTATAATATTTACTATAATTGATTTATAATATTTATTATGTTATTTACATGTGTTGAAATTCTCACAGGTAATACAAACAACTCATTATCCATACTACAGCTTTTCTTAGTTTTCTAATAATGGTTTGTAATATTCCTTGAAACCTATAATAATATTTAATATTACAGAAAAAATATGTATTCACAATACCTGTATTGTCATACAGTATACAGTGGGCCCAAGCAAATTCGCGGTTCTGAATTCGTTGCTTCAGTAATTTGCAAATTTTTCCTTAGCACCTAACAAATAATTATTCACGGAAATCCCTGCAAATTCGCTGAATTCTTTTTTTTTGGCTTTTTTCTTGGCAATATATAATTTTTTATGCATTTTAATGCTAAATACGTATTAAGAAAATATAATTTAAATTATTACTGTATACGTATTTACCGTACATATACCAAAGAAAACAGGGTTGCATGAATTACAGTACGTATATCAAAGAAAACAGGCTTGGATGAATTAAAGTACATATGGGGGTAACATTGGTATTTTATATTCTAGCACTGCAGGAGACATAGCAGTACAGTACTGTATACGGGTGATGCATGAAGCTGAGTTTGAAATTAAACTGTTTTGGGGGCATATTTAGGGTTTAAACTATAAAAATCAGCAGTTATTGGCATTTTTTTAACTGTCCAGAATTTGCGGTTTTTCCAAATTTGCGGGTGGTCTTGGAATGTAACCCCTGCGAATTTGGGGGGACTACTGTATAGTACCCAGTAACTATTAAAGAGTAGGTTAATAACATGTGATGTGTTTTAATCTATATAGGTGTCTGTCCATTTCCACTTGCCTGTCCCACACTAATGTTTGCTGAAGCAAGATAATGAAATTAATTACAGTGTGAAGAATAAAAGTCAAAATGCCTAGGTTGTAACAGTTTACAAATAATTCACACATAGTGAGGATTTTTTTTTTATTTCTTAACTTAGGTTTCATTAATGGATTGTTATCGTTTGATATTCACTTTTCAGTCTGGGATTTAAATTTTGAACCCCAGCTTGTTTCGTGTGTTGATAAAACTTCAAAAATAGGTTAATGACTAGGTTATTTAAAAGGACACATGCAACTAATGCGACATATTACTGTAGCAACTTTTCACTCTCCAAAAGCTTTGTCAAGCCATAATGGCTTAACAAAGCTCCTGGAGAGCAGAACATTGCCACAATAAAATGTCACATTAGGGTTATGTATCCTTTTACCTAACATATTGTTAGTAATTCTACCATTATTATTCACTTTTTATTAAACATAGTCTTTAAGTTAAAGAAACAGGTCACAAGTCATGATCAAAGTAAATCTTCATTATTGTAAACACTATAATCAGTATATAAGTGGCCTGGTGGCTAAAGCTCCCGCTTCACACACGGAGGGCCCGGGTTCGATTCCCGGCGGGTGGAAACATTTCGACATGTTGTCCTGTTCATCTAGCAGCAAATAGGTACCTGGGTGTTAGTCGACTGGTGTGGGTCGCATCCTGGGGGACAAGATTGAGGACCCCAGTGGAAATAAGTTAGACAGTCCTCGATGACGCACTGACTTTCTTGGGTTATCCTGGGTGGCTAAACCTCCGGGGTTAAAAATCCGAACGAAAACTCTCTCTCTCTCTCTCTCTCTCAAATGCTGATCAGTACAGTAATTTTTATTATGGCGTGTCGAGGGTGTCACACCTTTACGTTACAGATCATAGCTTCAAAGCTTTACATTTATTTATTGATTTTATTATTTATTAACACACTGGCCGATTCCCACCAAGGCAGGGTGGCCCGAAAAAGAAAAACTTTCACCATCATTCACTCCATCACTGTCTTGCCAGAAGGGTGCTTTACACTACAGTTTTTAAACTGCAACATTAACACCCCTCCTTCAGAGTGCAGGAACTGTACTTCCTTTCTAGACTTCGCAAATTAAAATTCCTCATTCTTTTGTTACATTGCTGTAAGCTATAAAAATTAATCATCTCCCTTAAGGCTGATTGATTGCA
Organism: Cherax quadricarinatus; assembly: GCF_038502225.1. NCBI lineage: Eukaryota > Metazoa > Arthropoda > Malacostraca > Decapoda > Parastacidae > Cherax > Cherax quadricarinatus. Next base: position 9,296,038 of record NC_091330.1, read on the forward strand.
GGTTACACCATCTCCAGATTTTGTCTTCACTTAACTGTACAGCCAGTAGACCCTTCTTGGCCTGTATCTGCCCTGGTCTTGTGTAAGTTGGAATAATGGAACTTGATATACCATTCATCCTCAGTCTCTTACAAGCTGGAGGCTATCCATATAGTTGTGTTTGGGGAGTTTTCAGGCCTTTTCTGTTAATAGTTTTAATGTAAGTTTAATGCTCTTGTTGCAGGATTGCTACATTTCCATGATCTTCAGAGTTTGATCATTTATGTTATTAGCCCCTTTTTACTGCAAACCTTTGTTCTCTTCATTCAGTCCTTGGCAAATTCTTTTTCTTTTCTGTTAAACTGTTTGTTCCGATTTCTCTCTTCAACTTTGGGAAATCATCATGGTCCATAGTCTCTCCTCTCTCCTTTGGTCTGGCTTTCTCTCTCTCAAGCATTTTCTGATCACACTTGGATGCAGAAACTGTGTACGTTCATAATTCAAGGTAGTCTTCAGGGGTGAAGTACACTGCTATTTTTTTCTGATCAAACTTTTTTGGGGCACTTGCTACAGTCTGCCAGTAACTTAACTGTTGAGTAATATGGCATCTACAGCCACCATCCATATTGCAATCATGTCTACCTCAGCATTGGTCATTTCTGATTTTCACAGTGCACTGCAAGAGCTCCATCTCAGTTCCGTCTATTTCTTCTCACATTAATTTGCATTTAGAGAAGGTTCTATCACTTGTTTAGTAAGACATAAAACAGTTTCCTTATGCTGTATCACTAGGTATTCCGACATTTCAAGCAATGAGCTTGCAAAGACTTTTGAATGTCGATGGATCAGGATCTTCTGACCTTCCATGGGTAGGTATCCTTTTTAGATTTTGGGGAGAAATTTTCACACAGCTCTTGTATGCTCACTGGCAAAATCAATGGTCCATACTTATAATCAACCTAATAATTTTTTTTCCCTCCTTAAGACCTCATCCAAACTTTTAGTAATGCTCCCCACATTGATGCTTGTGGGCAATTGTTCTTTTCTATGTACGATATTAAACATTCCCAATGTGCTTAAGGTTATGTTAGTGAAGTGGGGTGCCCATCCATATGTGAAAGCTGCTAAGGCTTTGTAATGATACAGCATGTCTTGATACTGTACTATATATTGCTCTAAGTCTCTAAAAGTGTGGCAACCTTTTTTTTTTTTTTTTTTTGACTTGGTGCTTTAGTAAGTTCACTCTGAGATCTCTTGTTTTTTATTTCTAAAAGTAGCAACAATGGCATCATTGCTTTACTATTTTTTATCTGACAATGGTTACTCTCCTAACTTTCTACATCATAGATCTTCTCCTGCCTCCTACTGCACTCTCACCTATATTTTCCAATCATATCTTCTGATGTACATTTTTGTATTAGGTGTGGCACTTTTTCAGTTTAATTATTAAATCTTTAGTGTAAGGTAAACAGTCGCAATTTTTTTAAATGCTGTAATTTATTTTTACCTTATAGGTCATTGCAAGCATTAGGTATGCCTCAGTGCTGCATGGAAAGACACACTACCAGGAGAAAATGTGTTACATAAAGCCATTAATGTAAATTAGTACAGTAATCTGTTGAGATGGTGTAAGCTGTTTGTTCTGTTTTAATATGATTTGTTACAGAAAAATCTATGCCTATATCAAGTCTCTGGTACCTGGAAATATTTTAGTGTTTGCTTAATAAAGCACTAACCGTCATCCTTTTAATCATTTATTTTTATTTCCCCATGAGGAAGTGAGTTAGAATCCCTCCCTTGTAAACCATGTGTTGAAAAAGGAAAGGATTTTTTTTTTCCTGGATCACCCTGTCTAGGTAGAAAACACCCAGCAATTTAAAAAAATTGTACATTTTCTCTCATTTGTAATTTAATTTTGCTAGTGAAGCAAAAATATTTATAATTTATAACTGTACTACAATGATACCTTTATTTGGAATGATGCACTCATAGAGGTGTTTGAATTTTGGACATCCATGAATTTTAAACTGGATATGACTTTTCATTTTGGGTGATAAAATTCTGGATATGAGAGAATTTTTCAAAATTCTGAAAAACATTTTTCCTTATTTGGAATAAATTATGGTAGAGTACAATATAACCTTTATTAAAACAATTAAAATTTATAATTTTTACTCTTATTTTAAGAAAATAAGAATTTTTAGTTTAATTTCTAATTCAAAATTAAATATGATCATATGCAGAAAATTGCTCGCATTTTCCAAAATTCAAATTGGAATTTTGGATTATGTTATATTATCATCAATACTGTATTTGGAGAATTCCAGGTGAATGAGTGCTTTATCACTACTGTTCATGTTTTGAAAGTTCTAGAATAATCAACGGCTGTGATAATTTTTTTCTTACATTATTTCTAGCATGTTTAGGAATAAATTTTTTGGGGGGTTTCTAGATTCATGAAAGTTTTTGATTTAGGTACTATATAAAAAAAAATACATATACTGTACATGTAATATAACTGTTAATACCAGCTCCTCAGATTAAGCCCTATGATTTTATAAGTGTACAACATGTACAGTAATTGTGCGTTCAAAGAAAGAAGTAATTATGTAGAACAATAAAAATTATTGGTATTAATATGTTTGATTACCTCTTTATAAATATATTTGTCATCTTACTGTGATGGTGGTGGTGAGGTTTAAGTTCCTGAGTGCCTCATTAAGATCCCATTATCATCATGGGGGAGTGTAAAACCTGTAGGGAAACTTAAGATCCCAGCAACCCATTTTTTACTTCTATAACACTCAAAGGAGGTTCTTTCATATACTGGTGAGGGACTCTTGATCTGGGGAATTAGATCAGTCTGTTGCTTCCTTGGACTGAACCTGACTGCCTCCTATTTAAATCACCAAGCACTATGACTTCTGGGAGTTTAGAGCTCTTCCATAAATGTAAATGGGGGATGTTCAGCATGTTCAAAAATAATCAATTTCCTTAAACAGCAGAGATTTCTCCTGACAATTTTTTTTTAACACTACCATCTCCCACCAAGGTAGGATGATCCAAAAAAGAAACACTTTCACTATCATTTAAACATCACTGTCTTTGCAGAGGCACTCCAAACAGCCAATATCCCAAACCCCTCCTTTAAAGTGCAAGCACTGTAATTCCCACCTCCAGGACTGGTCCAGCTAGCCAGTCTCCCAGAATCCCTTTGCAAAATATTATCCTGCTCACACTCCAAAAGTTCGTCAGGTCCCAAAAACTATTTGTCTCCACTCATAACATGCTCGTACATGCCTGCTGCATGCCTAAGCCCCTTGTACACAAAACCTCTTTTACCCCATCTATTCTTTCCTAGGACGACCCATACCTCTCCTCTCTACTACAGATTTCAACACACTCATTTTATTTTTGCTCCACCCTGTCTAAATGACCTAACCACCTCAACAACCCCTCTTCAGCCCTCTGAATAATACTTTTAGTAACTCCACACATTCAACTAATTTCCACACTATGAACTTTCTGCATAATATTTACACCACACATTGCACTTAGATATGACATCTCCACTGCCTCCAGCCTCCTCCTTGGTGCAGCATTTACAACCCATGCTTTACACCCATATAAGAGTGTTGGTACCACTATACTCTTGTACATTCTCTTTTTTGGCTCCACAGATAACATTTTTTTTTTTTTTGTCTCCACAGATGCCACAACACACCACTCGCCTTTTTTTCTTCATCAATTCTATGGTTAACTTCATCCTTCATAAACCCATCTCCTGACAAGTCTACTCCCAAATATCTGAACACATTCACTCCCTCCAATGTGATATCCAGTTTTTCTTTACCTAACTTGTTTAATACCCTCATCACCTTACTCTTATCTATGTTCACTTTCAACTTTCTTCCTTTACACACCCTCCCAAACTCATCCACTAACCTTTGCAACTTCTCTTTAGAATATCCCAAAAGCACAGTATCATCAGCAAAAAGTAACTCAACTCCCATTTTGTATTTGAGTCCCCATAATTTAATCCCATCCCTCTCCTCAACACCCTGGAATTTACTTCTTTTACAACTCCACCTATATACTAAACAACCATGGTGATGTTACACATTCCTGTCTAAGACCTACTTTTACTGGAAAGTAGTCTCCCTCTCTCCTACACACCCTAACCTGAGCCTCACTATCCTCATAAAAACTCTTTACAGCATTTAATAACTTACTACCTATTCCATACACCTGCAACACCTGCCATATTGCTTCCCTATTCACCCTACCATATGACTTTTCTAAATCTATAAATGCAATGAAAACTTCCCTACCTTTATATAAATATTGTTCACTTGGTCTACACATCCCCTACCCATTCTTAAGCCTTTTTTTTATTGTGACTTACTGACTATGACTTAGTGGAATTATGGATATGGTTGGGACTGCAACTATTTAACTTTCTTGTGATTGTGATTATATCTGTAACATGACTGTAAATTAGTGACAATACTAAATTTGCATTATTATTATTATTTTTCATGCAAGGCACTAAACCTGTAGGGATATCATACAGAAGCTGAGTATTGGGAAGTAATCAGGATTGATCTGAGAAAGGGGAGGGTAGCTCTAGTTCCCTGGGCAAACAGCCATTCACTGGCATCATGGCACCCCTTTCCCATTCCATTCCTTCAAGGAGTACTGGTATTAGTAGTTTTGTAAAAGATGAAAATTGGTAATGACAGTAGTGACTTATGATATTAGCAAGCTTTAATGTTAAATGTGCTGAATAGCTAAGGCTCTAGTACAGTACAGTACTACTCTACTTTAAAACTGTATAAGTATTCTGAAGGTTGTTGAGGAGTGGGCACAAAGCATTCCAGGAACTAGGACTTTGCTTTATATGTAAACTTCATTTTTATGCTCACAACCATTAAATATATTAAATGTATTCAAGATATGCTCATATGCCAGAATCCTCATTACCTGTAATCTTACGCCAATCTGTAATCCTCAAAATGGTTATAAACTCGGTAAGTGTTCATTGTAATTCCTCAATTTATTGTTACAACCACTTTGAGACCATATATACGAGCAATCAATTAATTATTACCTTATTAGTATTAAGACAAGCTTAAGTTTGCCCAAAATGCTCTTCATACAAAGGGGCTTTCTGCATGCACACTTAAATGTCACCCACCTCTGTACAAACATGGTATCATGTAGAAATACAATCTTTAATCTATGAATCATGTGTGTATCTTGAGCATACTTGCCTTTTGAGCTTGTCTAAAGGAGTTGTAATCCCCAGTAGTTTTTCTTGATGAAGGGCATTCTTGGGTACATAAACCTGTACTACATTTTCTTGTCAAAATTCCTGAAACTTGGATTTTATAGTAAGCACATAAAGTCTACTTGGATCCTCCCTTGCACTCTCAATACCTTGTTTGAAAAACTCTGTTATGGTTATTAATGAGTCACAGCTTGAAGTTAGGCAAAATGGTGCAGCAAGTGCATAGATGGGCTACTTCAGAATGCTGACAGGGTGTCTTGGAGGAAGTGTCTGGTTGAGAAGTGACCGAAGAGGGGAGGCAACAGAAGTAACAAGTACTATACTGGTTGATCAGCACCACATAGCTGTTCACATACCCTACCAACAATTCTTGAAGTTTACATTCAGCATCACCAGATAATATAATAATATCTTTATTTCTACAAGTACATGTACAAGGTATACAGGCCTAGCTGACATCAATGACACTACTATATAGAAAGCTGCTTGTTATGCTAAGCATTTTGGGCAAATTAGGTCAGTTTTGTCCCAGGAAAAGACCCACACCAGTTGACTAACACCCAGGTATCCATTTTATACTGAAGGTTGAACAATGTCAACACATTTATCAGTGCAGGTTCATCATTGCTCAATCCTTATGTAAATGTTTTTTGCTGGACTATAAGAAACAAGAAAGGAAAATAATTTGATAAATTCAATTAAGAAAAGGATCCCTGGCCATTTTTTCTAGAAATAATTAAACACTAAACAGTATGTTATTATTATTACATTACAATTAACAGTGTTGCATGACCCTGATGGATTTAGCACTTAGTTTTGATTATAAAAATAATATATTACAATTACTATTGTTATGAAGCTTATCGAGGAAGGTGCTTTGATGCCTGTTAGTGGGGGAGGGGGGGGTTCCTTCTAGGGCTGAAGGGCATGAGAGAAGTATGGAATAGTGAGTATTAAATGGTAGGACCTTTCAAGGCTCTTGATAAAAAAACTGAGATACCTTCCCTTTCTATGGATCGTACCTGAGTGCCTCCCATATCTCGGTGCTGTATGACTTACTGGTTTAGCATGCTACCATGATTATAATAATACATAATAAGTTTTTACGAAGTAGAAGTGATGCAAGGAGGGAAGAGTATATGGAGAAAAAGAGAGAGGTTAAGAGAGTGGTGAAGCAATGTAAAAAGAGAGCAAATGAGAGAGTGGGTGAGAGGTTATCAACAAATTTTGTTGAAAATAAGAAAAAGTTTTGGAGTGAGATTAACAAGTTAAGGAAGCCTAGAGAACAAATGGATTTGTCAGTTAAAAATAGGAGAGGAGAGTTAGAGGTATTGGGAAGATGGAAGGAATATTTTGAGGAATTGTTAAATGTTGATGAAGATAGGGAAGCTGTGATTTCGTGTAAAGGGCAAGGAGGAATAACATCTTGTAGGAGTGAGGAAGAGCCAGTTGTGAGTGTGGGTGAAGTTCGTGAGGCAGTACGTAAAATGAAAGGGGGTAAAGCAGCCGGGATTGATGGGATAAAGATAGAAATGTTAAAAGCAGGTGGGGATATAGTTTTGAAGTGGTTGGTGCAATTATTTAATAAATGTATGGAAGAGGGTAAGGTACCTAGGGATTGGCAGAGAGCATGCATAGTTCCTTTGTATAAAGGCAAAGGGGACAAAAGAGAGTGCAAAAATTATAGGGGAATAAGTCTGTTGAGTATACCTGGTAAAGTGTATGGTAGAGTTATTATTGAAAGAATTAAGAGTAAGACAGAGAATAGGATAGCAGATGAACAAGGAGGCTTTAGGAATAGAAGGGGGTGTGTGGACCAGGTGTTTACAGTGAAACATATAAGTGAACAGTATTTAGATAAGGCTAAAGAGGTTTTTGTGGCATTTATGGATTTGGAAAAGGCATATGACAGGGTGGCTAGGGGGGCAATGTGGCAGATGTTGCAGGTGTATGGTGTAGGAGGTAGGTTACTGAAAGCAGTGAAGAGTTTGTACGAGGATAGTGAGGCTCAAGTTAGAGTATGTAGGAAAGAGGGAGATTATTTCCCAGTAAAAGTAGGCCTTAGACAAGGATGTGTGATGTCATCGTGGTTGTTTAATATATTTATAGATGGGGTTGTAAGAGAAGTAAATGCGAGGGTCTTGGCAAGAGGCGTGGAGTTAAAAGATAAAGAATCACACATAAAGTGGGAGTTGTCACAGTTACTCTTTGCTGATGACACTGTGCTTTTGGGAGATTCTGCAGAGAAGTTGCAGAGGTTGGTGGATGAATTTGGTAGGGTATGCAAAAGAAGAAAATTAAAAGTGAATACAGGAAAAAGTAAGGTTTTGAGGATAACAAAAAGATTAGGTGATGAAAGATTGGATATCAGATTGGAGGGAGAGAGCATGGAGGAGGTGAATGTATTCAGATATTTGGGAGTGGACGTGTCAGCGGATGGGTCTATGAAAGATGAGGTGAATCATAGAATTGATGAGGGGAAAAGGGTGATCGGTGCACTCAGGAGTCTGTGGAGACAAAGAACTTTGTCTTTGGAGGCAAAGAGGGGAATGTATGAGAGTATAGTTTTACCAACGCTCTTATATGGGTGTGAAGCATGGGTGATGAATGTTGCAGCGAGGAGAAGGCTGGAGGCAGTGGAGATGTCATGTCTGAGGGCAATGTGTGGTGTGAATATAATGCAGAGAATTCGTAGTTTGGAAGTTAGGAGGAGGTGCGGGATTACCAAAACTGTTGTCCAGAGGGCAGAGGAAGGGTTGTTGAGGTGGTTCGGACATGTAGAGAGAATGGAGCGAAACAGAATGACTTCAAGAGTGTATCAGTCTGTAGTGGAAGGAAGGCAGGGTAGGGGTTGGCCTAGGAAAGGTTGGAGGGAGGGGGTAAAGGAGGTTTTGTGTGCGAGGGGCTTGGACTTCCAGCAGGCATGCGTGAGCGTGTTTGATAGGAGTGAATGGAGACAAATGGTTTTTAATGCTTGACGTGCTGTTGGAGTGTGAGCAAAGTAACATTTATGAAGGGATTCAGGGAAACCGGCAGGCCGGACTTGAGTCCTGGAGATGGGAAGTACAGTGCCTGCACTCTGAAGGAGGGGTGTTAATGTTGCAGTTTAAAAACTGCAGTGTAAAGCACCCTTCTGGCAAGACAGTGATGGAGTGAATGATGGTGAAAGTTTTTATTTTTCGGGCCACCCTGCCTTGGTGGGAATCGGCCAGTGTGTTAATAAAAAAAAATAATAATAATTGGAATACATTACCATGATGAGATGCCCAACCTGAAAATTCCTGAAGGGTTCTCAACTGTATCACAGTAGATTAACAGGGCCCTGATTCTTGGGGTTGAAGTTGTGCCTAGCCCTGAGATCTCCCGGATAATCACCCCGTCCCCCACATGCACATGTACATGAAGGGCTTGTGGCTGCTCTGGAAGAACACATCCTGAAGAAAGAATACAGCATGCCTCAGTCTTTCATTCTCTCCCTCTGGATTATTATTATTATTATACTATTATAATCATGGGGGGAGCGCTAAATCCGTAGGATTATAGAGCGCATGTGGAGGGAGGGGGTTTACCTGGAGTTTACCTGGAAAGGGTTTCGGGGGTCAACGCCCCTGCGGCCCGGTCTAAGACCAGGCCTCATGGTGGATCAGGGTCTGATCAACCAGGCTGTTACTGCTGGCCACATGCAAGCTGACGTACGAACCACAGCCCAATTGGTCAGGTACTGACTTTAGGTGCCTGTCCAGTGCCTTCTTGAAGACAGCCAGGGGTCTATTGGTAATCCCCCTTATGTATGCTGGGAGGCAATTGAACAGTCTTGGGCCCCAGACATTTATTGTGTTGTCTCTCAGTGTAGTCGTGACACCCCTGGTTTTCATTGGGGGAAAGTTGCATCTCCTGCCTAGTCTTTTGCTTTCACATGGAGTGATTTTCGTGTGCAGGTTTGGTACCAATCCCTCCAGGACCTTCCAAGTGTATATTATCATGTATCTCTCTCACCTGCGTTCGAGGGAATACAGATCAAGGGCCTTCAACCGTTCCCAGTAGTTTAGGTGCCTTATTACACTTACGTGTGCCGTGAAAGTTCTTTGTACACTCTCCAGGTCTGCAATGTCGCCAGCCTTGAAGGGGGCCGTTAGTGTACAGCAGTATTCCAGCCTAGAGCCCCTCAAGGAAGATTCCTTGATGTTGGTGAGGGGCTCTTGATTTAGGGAATTGGATCTGTGCTCCAGTTCCCCGAATTAAGCCTGAATGCCTTCCACATCCCCCCCCCAGGCGCTGTATAATCCTCCGGGTTTAGCGCTTCCCCCTTGATTATAATAATAATCCAGCCTAGAGAGCACAAGCGATTTGAAGAGAATCATCATGGGCTTAGCGTCCCTAGTTTTGAAGGTTCTCATTATCCATCCTATCATTTTCCTAGCGGATAAGGTAGATACATTGTTGTGGTCTTTGAAGGCGAGATCCTCTGACATTATCATTCCCAGGTCCTTCACACTACTTTTCCGCTCTATTGTATGGTTAGAATTTGTGGTATACCCTGACACATTTTTAATTTCTTCAAGTTTTCCATATCTGAGTAGTTGAAATTTCTCCTCGTTGAACTTCATAATGTTTTGAGTGGCCCATTCGAAGATTTGGTTGATGTCCGCTTGGAGTCTCGCGGTGTCTTCGATGGAGGTCACTGTCATGGTGATCCAGGTGTCATCCGCAAAGGAAGACACGGAGCTATGGGTTACATCTCTGTCTATGTCAGAAATGGTGATGAGGAATAGAATGGGAGCGAGTACTGTGCCTTGTGGAACATAGCTTTTTACCGTGGCTGCCTGGGACTTTGTTTACTATTACTCTTTGTGTTTTATTTGTCAGGAAGTTGTAGATCCATCTACCAACTTTTCCCGTTATTCCTTTATCCCGCATTTTGTGTGCTATTACACCATGGTCACACTTGTCGAAGGTATTCAGGCTCAATTCAGGGAACTGAAGCACAGATCCAATTCCATAGATCAAGAGCCCCTCACCAGCGTCAAGGAACCTCCCTTGAGGGGTCACTCTCTGGAGTGGTGCTCATACAGTTGAAGTCTATGATAGTCTTTAATTTTTGAAAACCAGATATGTTGGGCCAGGATCCCTCCCAGTATAGACCCCCGAGTTCTTATTAGTTTCATTTGTAAATTAGAAGAATGTTTAATTAATAGACTAGTGTGGAACTTGGAGAGAATTGAATATCCTCACATCAGTTTGGATACAGAAGACACTATTCTACTAAATAACAAAAAAAAGGCACAATACCGTGACTGGAACGATGCATAAATAACCCACACATAGAAGAGAGGAGCTTACGACGACGTTTCGGTCCGACTTGGACCAAGTCGGACCGAAACATCGTCGTAAGCTCCTCTTTTCTATGTGCGGGTTATTTGTGCGCTATTCTACTACTGAGCTTCTAATCCGGCTTGATTCAATCATTTGCAGTGTCTTTCTCGAAAGTCAGTTTGTTCTTGCAGTTTCCTATATACTTAAAAGAAGCTTTTAGTATGGTATGGAGACATTATTGTACATCTTATCTCAGGTCCATTCATACAGAGATTTAAGAATAGGTTTGACAGACTTAATTATGGGGGAGCGCTAAACCCGTAGGATTATACAGCGCATGTGGGGGGGATGGAAGGTATTCAAGCTCAATTCAGGGAACTGGAGCACAGATCCAATTCCCTAGATCAAGAGCCCCTCACCAGTGTCAAGGAACCTCCCTTGAGGTGTAGGTATGACAGAGTTCACGCACCCTGGAAAGTGAAAAGAGTAGCGGCCAGAAGAGAAGCGGGTCCAAGAGCTGAGAATCGCAATTATGGTAGCACAATTAGATGAGTACTACGCCGCTTCAAAGAGATATATACTCACGTATATTTTACCGTGCAATACTGACAAAAATGTCAAATGTGCAACTATACACTTTAATTACTCTCTCCTTCAATGTCTAAGCAACATACATCAATGTTAAATGATTGAAGCCAAACAGAAGAAGCTTTTGAAAGTCAGTAGACCCATTCCAAGAATCTTGGAATGATGTTAAGTGTGGAAATGGAATTCGGAAATGGGTTGTGTAACATCAATCACAGGGAATCTGAACACGTGAATACTTGCATTTATCTTGCCTTAGTTGCGGTAGTACACCCGAGTTGAAAATTTGGTCGATCATAGAGGCTTTTTCTGTAAGACACCTGCAGATAAAGGACACACCTGGAGACGGATGATACACCTGGAGACGTATGATACACCTGGAGACGGATGACACACCTGGAGACGGATGACACACCTGGAGACGTATGACGCACCTGGAGACGGATGACATACCTGGAGACGGATGACACACCTGGAGACGGATGACACACCTGGAGACGGATGACACACCTGGAGACGGATGACACACCTGGAGACAGATGACATACCTGGAGACGGATGACACACCTGGAGACGGATGACACACCTGGAGACGGATGACACACCTGCAGACAGATGACACACCTGGAGACAGATGACACACCTGGAGACGGATGACACACCTGGAGACGGAGGATACACCTGGAGACGGATGACACACCTGGAGACGGAGGACACACCCGGAGACGGAGGACACACCTGGAGACGGAAGCACACCTGGAGACCTGGAGCCTTGACAAGAATAGCTATAGCATGTTTATACTCTTCTCTTAATGTGGCTACACAACTACAATTCTTCTGTGTAACAATATCCGAAAATATAATAACCGAGAGATGAATTCTCTCAGTGTATACACACTTCGAGTTTATTTTAATCTGTTATTAAGGATTAAAGTATTCTTGACTGGTGGTGAATAATGATATGAAGCCTTAACCAACTAGCCACATCTCTTACTAGTCAAGGAGGGATGGTACAGGAAAAGAGGGTTATGTGGGAGGGAAAGTGTGGGGCATCGGGGCCACGATGCCCCACACGTACCCTTCACACGATGAGGATCCGGGTTCGATTCCCGGCGAAGGGGCGGAAACATTGGACGTGTTTCCTTACACCTGTTGTCTATGTTCACCCATCAGTAAAATGGGTACCTGGGTGTTAGTGGACTGGTGTGGGTCGCATCCTGGGACAAAACTGACCTAATTTACCCGAAATGCTCTGCACAACAAGCGGTTTTCTATATAATAGTATGTTATTGATGTCAGCTATGGTCTGTATACCTTGTACATGTAGAAATGAAGATATTATTATTATTATTATTATTATTATTATTATTATTATTATTATTATTATTATTATTATTAATCACTATATAGGTCGTGTGGTATGGTGAACAGTGACAAACATTTTCGTGTTTTTTTTTTTGTGTGTAACAATTGGATAAAGAAAACAAGTAATATTATCTTTTATTTCAACATTTTATTTTCCTATCTCTTTAACCTAAAATAATACACTACTGTATTGTAAACAGGATTTATCCCATAGATAAACGATATAACACGGAACTATAACATACGGGGAAAAATAATATTAATTAATAGAAAATAAGTTGCATATTTTACCTCTCGTAATATAGGCATTATTATTATTAACAGCACTACTGATAATAGCATTGATATTACTGATAATAGCATTGATACTACTGATAATAGCATTGGCATTGTCGCTAGTATCACTGACACAACTGATATTATCAATGCCATTTTTAACCCTCGGTGTTAAAAATCCGAATAAAAACTTATCTTATTAATGATTAGGCAGTGCTAAGCATAATACATCTGAATATAACTGCATGGGGAACTTTAACACTAAATGAGAGAGAGAGAGAGAGAGAGAGAGAGAGAGAGAGAGAGAGAGAGAGAGAGAGAGAAATATGAGGGAGCTGACTCAGAGGAGTCTTAACAACTCTTAGCTTATAAACAATTCAAGGAAATTTCATAATTAATCAAGAGAGAAAAGACTAGAGCAAAATACTCTGGTAACTGAATGAAACCCTGAAAAGGTCCAGTTAAAAATGGTGTAAGTCGGACCAAAAAGTCGTCATCAGCCTTTCTCACCTGTGTGCGGGTTATTTGTTTATTGTTCCAGTCACGGTATTGTGCCATTTTGTTCTTTATAAATGGTTCTGCCCTATTTATGTAAGTAAAATAAATGTTGATGCTTTCATACGTTAGTTACGTTACCTCAGTGTCATCTGAGTCGTTAGTGATATGGCGTTAGTATTTGCTTTTACCTGTGATAACAAATGTACCCCTGAAACACCTGTAATTTACAACCTGTAAATATTGTAAGGCTGCAGGTGTGGTGATGTCTTAGTTTATTATTATTTACGACTCATTACTTCAATGAGTAGTGCGTGTGTGCGCTGGTGTCATAATCTTGAAGGTGTGGTGTGAGATGGTGTCATATTCTTGAAGGTGTGGTGTGAGATGGTGTCATATTCTTGAAGTTGTGGTGTGAGATGGTGTCATATTCTTGAAGGTGTGGTGTGAGATGGTGTCATATTCTTGAAGGTGTGGTGTGAGATGGTGTCATATTCTTGTAGGTGTGGTGTGAGATGGTGTTATATTGAAGAATGTGGGGAGACATGATGGAAGTGTGTAAGTGGAAGATGGGTATTAACATAGGGGATATAAATAAGGTCTTGAGGATATCTCTCCAAGAGAGAATCCGCAATAAGGGATTCAAATTAGACAAGTTTAGATTTAGAAAGGATATAGGAAAGTATTGGTTTGGAAATAGGGTAGTTGAAGAGTGGAACAGTCTGCCTAGTAGGGTTATTGAAGCTAAAACCTTGGTTAGTATCAAATTGAGGTGATCAATACATGATGAGAGGGGTTAGATTTGAGCGGGACTTACACAAGAATAAATAGAATTACCAAAGCTTATTGCTGGGTAGCGTTGAAAATTGGGTTGGGAAAATATTTTGTTAGTGGAATGGATTGTGAAGGACCTGCCTAGTATGGGCCAACAGGCCTGCTGCAGTGTTCCTCCTTTATTATGTTCTTATGTGAGATGGTGTCATATTCTTGTAGGTGTGGTGTGAGATGGTGTCATATTCTTGAAGGTGTGGTGTGAGATGGTGTCATATTCTTGTAGGTGTGGTGTGAGATGGTGTCATATTCTTGTAGGTGTGGTGTGAGATGGTGTCATTCTTGTATGTGTGGTGTGAGATGGTGTCATATTCTTGAAGGTTTGGTGTGAGATGGTGTCATATTCTTGTAGGTGTGGTGTGAGATGGTGTCATATTCTTGTAGGTGTGGTGTGAGATGGTGTCATATTCTTGTAGGTGTGGTGTGAGATGGTGTCATATTCTTGTAGGTGTGGTGTGAGATGGTGTCATATTCTTGAAGGTGTGG
>NC_091330.1:9318157-9383157 GCF_038502225.1 Cherax quadricarinatus
GTTAGGTTCAGAATGATTTTGGCGAAATTATTGCATACACAAATTTTCACTTGTCCTATATGGCAAGATGCACGTTGCTATTTAAGCCAATATGACAAGTTCTGCCTATTCAGCACGACATATATATATATTTATATATATATATATATATATATATATATATATATATATATATATATATATATATATATATATATATATATATATATATAATATAAAAAAAGGCTATGTGACAGAGGCCTTCCGCTGGTTTTACCAGTCCACTCCTTAAGAGCGAATCCACGAGGATCATACAGAGCCTTGGAAACAGGAGATAATCAGGTTCAGTCCAAATGTGGGAAGGGCACCTCCAACTCCTCTCAGACCATCACCAAGACCCCGTTGTCCCCCTCCTACCAAGAAGCTTAGGGCAGTAGCTTACACAACAGCACTTGTATACACGTGTAATTAACACGGAGTTCAAGGCTTTGCCATAGGGTCTGGTTGTTGTTTACGTCTTTGCTGGCACACACAAACACACACACAAACAACTATTTGTTTGTAATTCCTTGCAACATCAAATTAGATGCAGGGGAATCCTTGTGATGCCTCGTTAGCCGGGAACAAAATGGACCCTCTAGTGTAGTGCGCAAAATTTGGTCTTGGGCACCGTGTTAGTTGAACATTGAGTTTTAATCTAGGCTAAGATTTTATAAAAGTCAATCTAGTCACCGTCGTACCTGATAAAACTAGATCTAATTTCTATTAGAGTTGGTAAAGCTCAGTCTAATGTGTCAGGAAGAAAAGAATAAAGAGAAACAATACCGTGACTTGAACAATACACAAATAACCCGCACATGGGAGAATTGCCACCTCTGCCACTGTTACACTACTTAAACTACCACCACCACTACTACTATTACATTACATTACCTCTACCACTACTTCCACAATTATACTACTACCTCCTCTCGTTCTACTGCTCCCGCCCCCCTCTTTTAAATAGACTGGTTCCCTTCCCTTCGCTCTTCTGTGTGATTTGTTAATGGTCCAGGTCGAACCGAAACGTCGTCATATTTTTCATTCTCCTATGTGTGGGTTATTTATGTATTAATCTGTCAGCTTTGATAAAACGGAAAAAGTCTCCGTCAGACTTTATAAATATCAAACACGTCTCTTAGACTTAATAACGGTCAATCCTGAGCGAACTGTCGCTTAAAATCATTTTTCTCTCTGCAGTGCGTGTTGAACTAGTCACCACAAACCTCGAGTCTCCTAATTAATCCAACTCATGCATCTTCTCACCGAGTAAAATAAACACATTTTGGAAGCAGGATAATCAGAGTCTTAATTAAGGCTTCGCGGGGCTGGTGAAACACTTAAGTTGCGTTTACAATTGTCTTTATCCATGTGACAACTGAGAGACACGCGCGACATCCGGATGTCGCGGGTGTGTCTCAGTTATAGTCTGAACTGGTTCTGCTAATACTTCTGAAACTGACGGTGAACTTCAATTTCGAGTGATGGTTTAGGCTGTAGCGATCAATGCTGATTTTAAACCCAGTTTGCTTCCTTAGTAACTTGGTTGGCTTCAGGGTAGTTCGTCAGGTGTTCAGTGCGGTGTACTGCACAAGCGTTGTTCGTACCATTCCTCTGGCAAGAACATTATGTTCTCTGTTTCTTCTGTTCATGTCCCTGAAAGTGTCACCACGTGATACTTTTCACATCTACAAGGTATAGTGTGGAGGATTTACACCTCCACAGCGAAATGAGATGGAATCCATTTAATTAACTAAAAAATCATGCGGAAATTACAGTTGGCTGTTCGTAAAATTAAGGAGCAGACGACATAAGATATCACCTACCTTGGATTATAAAGGAATAAACAAAACTAAGCTATCTGCTTCGGATGTATATAAATACCTGGAAGGGGGATTTCGGGGGTCAACGCCCCCGCTGCCCGGTCCGTGACCAGACCTCGTGGTGGATCAGGGCCTGATCAACCAGGCTGTTACTACTGGCTACACGTAAGCCCACGTACGAGCCACAGCCCGGCTGGTCAGGTACTGACCTTGAAGACAGTCAGGGGTCTATTGGTAATCCCCTTTATATATGATGGGAGGCAGTTGAATAGTCTTGGGCCCCTGACACTTATTGTGTTGTCTCTTAGCGTACTCATGGCGTTCCTGCTCTTCAATGGGGGATGTTGCACCAACTGCCGAGTCTTTTGCTTTCGTATGGAGCGATTTCCGTGTGCAGATTTGGGACTAGTCCCTCTAGGATTTTCCAAGTGTGTATTATCATGTATCTTTCTTGAATGCGTTCCAGGGAGTACAAATTAATCGTTCCCAATAATTTAAGTGTTTTATCGTACTTAACACGTTCCGTGAAAGTTCTCAGTATAATATGAAGGTCCGCAATTTCGCCTGTCTTGAAAGGGGCCGTTAGTGTACAGCAATATTTCAGCCAAGAGAGAACAAGCGATTTGAAAAGAATCATCAGGGGCTTGACATCTCTAGTTTTGAAGGTTCTCATTATCCATCCTATCATTTTCCTAGCAGATGTGAGATTCTCTGACATTATCACTCCCAGGTCCTTTACATTAGTTTTTCGCTCTAATGTGTGGCTGGAATTTGTTTTATATTCCGATACAGTTTTAATTTCCTCGAGTTTTCCATAGCGGAACAATTGAAATTTGTCTTTAATAATCTTCATATTATTTTCTGTGCCCCATTTAAAGATTTGGTTGATGTTCGCTTGGAGATTTGTAGTGTCTTCGACGGATGCCACTGTCATGGAAATTTGGGTGTCATACGCAAAGGAGGACACGGTGCTGTGGCTTACATCTGTCAGTGTCAGATATGAGGATGAGGAACTGGATGGGGGTGAGTATTGTACCTTGTGGATCAGAGCTTTTCACTGTATCCACCTCTCACTTTACTTTGTTTAGTATTACTCTTTGTGTTTTATTTGTTAGGAAGTTATAGATCCATCTACTAATTTTTCCTGTTATGCCTTTATCACGCAATTTGTGTGGTATTACACCATGATCATTCTTGTCGAAGGCTTTCGCAAAGTCTGTGTATACTAACTACATCTGCAAGTATATATATATATATATATATATATATATATATATATATATATATATATATATATATATATATATATATATATATATATATATGGCACCCTTTACCTGTACCTGAAGAATGCAAACTAGTAAGCCTTAATACATGCAGGGACGGACAGACTAGAGTGGGTATTGAGGCCAAGACGCAGAAGCTCCAAAAACAAACATTAATTTATGCATTGACTGTTTTTTAATGTATAATTAATGATCTTTGTGCTACAAATCTCGCATTATCATGGAGTTAAGAAATCCGAGAGGAGAAATAAATTAAGTGTTGATTCACTGCAAAATTAACATAGCAGAGTGAAGCAACAGAGTATCCCTGGTGTCCTCAGTTACCCGTCATGAAGTAGGTGACATAAATACTGTGATACATTTTCTATGAACGAATTATTTTTATAATTGAGACCCGTGTCAGGAGACGCTTGTCCTATTCTGATTAATATTATAACATTTATAAGTAGTATACACAAAAGTAAAATAGGTGGTCGAGAAATTAAGACCCTTGTTAGGACTGTCCTGATGTATATTACAATAGCAATTTTTCAGTATTACAAGAAAAATATTAACTTTTAAAGTAATACATACACTAGTAAGCCAACGGAAGGCGTCGGACATCATTTAACTAAGACCAGCGTCAAGAAACATATGTCCAGTTTCCGGACGAATCTTACCTAACCTAATTGATAAGGAATACTTTACATGTATTCTGATGAGTATACCTCGTTTGATGTGTGTACTATAAGAGGAACAGCACATGTACACATGAAAGGGTATATATATATATATATATATATATATATATATATATATATATATATATATATATATATATATATATATATATATATATATATTATATATATATATATATATATATATATATATATATATATATATATATGTCAGTAAGTACAACTTAGAGTTTACTTCAATTCCAATAGTTCCACACGTGGGATTAAAGTATTCTTGATTGGTGGTAAACAGATGACGATAAGCTTTATATCCCATTAACCAACCATAAAAAAAATGATTTTTCTTTAGGATTCCTGTAAGGATATTAATATTTTATCTTAAGATTCACTACTATGTAATGATCCTTAGTTTTCATTTGAATGGGTTGTAGAAAACCTAGGTAGGGTAGGGCAGTGCATAATTAACCATGGCATGGTGTCCCAAAGGAAAAAGAATTATTTACAGTCACATTCTAGTTGTCTTTCTAGAAATGCAGTTAACACGGTTTATTTACACCTCCCTCCCCCACGAACACCAACATCCCTATCTAGAATTTTAAAGAGCAGTCACTGTGTTTCCCAACTACAGAAGTCAAGTCCGGTTGACCAGATTCCCTGAATTTGTTCATAGATACACAAAAAACCCGCACATAGAAGAGAGGAGCTTACGACTACGTTTCGGTCCGACTTGGACCATTTACAAAGTCACACTTTTTTTTGTGTATCGTTCCAGTCACGGTATTTGCCTTTTTTTTTGTTATTTGTTCATATATATTTTTTTGTTCACACTCCAGCAATACGTCGACTTGAAAAAGACAAAATGCAGTCACTTGGGTAATCTGGAGTGACTAAGGTCTCAGGACCGAAATGAACAACTGTTATTTTCATTAATAAAATATTGATGGTAAGGGAGTTGGTAGCTGCATCGCCAAGTGTTTACACAAAATAATTACTTTACAAAAGATGAGGTGACACTGGTATGAGAGTGAGTTGCCGTCATAATGTGTAGCATTCTCCGGTATGGCACATTATGGAAATGATTTCACAGGATTTAAACTGATCTAGATTTCACTTCTCGTAAGTAGGCGCTATGACTGGGCAGAAAAGTCCCTAAAATGCAGTATGTGGAGACACATCTTAGCTTAAACATAGAAGCTATACTTTGTAGGGCGTAGCCATCACACATTAGATGACACCATGATAAAGTTGATATGTTAGCCAAGAAGAGTACCCTGAAGGAGAATATAGAATTTAACTTTGGTATATCTGTGTCTAGCATTAGGAATAATATTAGGAGATAAGTAAATAATGGAAATGAATGTTATAGGAATGCAATTAGAAGTCTAAGTAGATTTATAACCCACTATGATAACATGAACGTAGATAAGTACATGTATGTTTATGGGGCAACTTGCAATGTGAACAGACTGACTGATGTTGTAGTGGCCAGGCTGAGGCTTGGTTACAAGTACTTCTGGCAGTTTGGGAGACACACAGGTGATGATCAAACTAAATGTAAATGATGTGGTCAGGCATATGGTCACTGTCTTGAACACTATGTGCTTAATTGTCCACTTATTGAGGAATATAGAGATAGACAGTATAATAACCTATGTGACATATCAAGATATCTTATTAATGAAAATAAGATGCTAGATATACTAAGCAAATTTCTGTTACAATCAAATTTCCTAAATTTGCTTGTAACAGATAAGTGAACTGTAGATATAAATCCAAATGTACACCTGTAACCCTTTTGGGGCCTAGTTCCTAGGCCTTTTATGTATCCATATGCTCTTGCGCTACCGTCCACAGGATGGATATGGGGTACACAATAAACTAGCAACTTTGGTGGTAAAATCTAAAAAATCTAGGGCGTAGCCATCGGTCATGACTTATGTCACGACCCTACACTAGTTCCAGAGCTCTGTTCCATTCAAAAGTCACCTTTTCTTCTATTTTGCTAATCTCTCAAACGTACCATTTCTTCAACAAAAACTAAACTGATAAATTAGACACATGTGCAACTCTTGGGTATCTTTATTGAGGAAACGTTTCCTCAATAAAGATACCCAAGAGTTGCACTTGTGTCTAATTTATCAACATGTCGGTTCTCTGAACCATTCATCTAAAAACTAAACTGTTTACACTACCTACATTTAGCTTCCCTCAAGCAGTGGCTGATTTCTTTTCCAACCCAAATTTAGCCTCTTGCTGGTGGATCTAGAACATGGAGTCATCACAGACGCAATACTTCGTTCAGTCCTTACCCTCTCTCTCTTTCTCTCTTCATCCCGCCTCTCTCTCCGGTGTTCGGATGGGAGGGAGCGTCAGCCCCACCAATGAGGACACACGCCCTGTTTCCAAGTATTGCTCCGCGGCGTGACCAGCAGAATCACTCCCTCTACTACAAGATGGCCTTCCACTTTACTTGCTTGGCCACTCCTGGTTTGTCTACATTCACGGCAGACACAGCCCACCACATAGGGATACCTCTTCGGTAGTGTACACAGCACTCAAGTTACTGAAAAGTATTGTCTATGAGATCTGTCACCTTAGCCTCTGTTTGTGGAAAACAAATCTAGCAAAAGTGTATTTCTGTGAAAAGAGACTTGAGATATCTTGAGACTGGCAAGAAGGCTTATAACATTCTCTATGTCTATGAAATGACTTTGATTCTTTTCTTACATATTGTGAAGAAGGGTTGAACCAGCAAAGATCCGTAAATTTGATAATTTACGAACATTCTGAGGTTGTGAGAGTTTTGCGCACTTACATTTTCGCCTGGTTCACTATGAAGGGAACCAAAACTTCCAGTATCTGTAACAAGAGGATCTAGGCACTATTGGCTTGTGAAAAAGAGTTCAGTGTTCGCGACAAGAAGAGTTAGCCTCCTAGTGTTTGTAATAGGAAGGTCTAGGCCCCAGAATCTGTGAGAAGAGGATCCAGACATCATCACTGAAAAGAACAGGATTCAATACTCCTTCAGGCAGCTTCTGTTGGAACATTTCATTGAAGTTACTGAGATCTTGCTGGTGGTGAACACTCATTGGGTAGAGGAAATTCTGACACTGGTAGTAGTCAAGACAGCAGGAAGAGAAAGTACCGCTACTGGTAGGTATTCACGGGATCGAGAAGAGGAAGTTTTACTACTGGTAGCACTCACAGAACCAGGAATAAAAGTCATACTACTAATGAGCACTCGTGGTAGTAAGAGAAAATCCTATTACATATAAGCACTTACAAAATCAGGGATAGGAAGTCCTACAACTGGTGAGGACTCAGGGCAGCAGGAAGAAGGCAGTGCCTTGTAAAACGAGCGGGTGAGTTGATACAAGGAAAGTCGCATTCTGGTACGAGGACAGTATTTATATTTCAGCTTCTGTTTTTTTTTTTTTTTACTTCTGTGGGTTTTTTTTACTTCAGATTATTTTACATTTATTCATTTATGTCGTGCTTCAGCCCTACTAACTACACGAGAGCCGTTAAAACTACTGTACACTCGATCAAGAAAATTGTAGCATATGAGGTGCGAGTTTTATTATGATCAGTCTGTTGGTTCCTGCAGTATAAACTAGACAAGAAATATCTGTAAAAAATGATTATCAAGCAGTTTGTGCAATTAAATTTTTAAAAGTTATTTTCAACTCTACGGGAACCACTTGTCAGGTATCGTCCAGTGATTATCTCAACCGGTCATACATTCCCACATATGCGTACGTATACTTACGGACGTAGACATATACATACATACACATTTTCATAGCCTTGTTGGCTCGATTTTTTAATGGCAAGGACGGGAAAAATCTGTTTCACACACACACAGCACCAGTTTGGAACCCACACCTGGTCAAACACGTCAAGAAATTAGAGAAAGTGCAAAGGTTTGCAACATGGCTAGTTCCAGAGCTAAGGGGAATGTCCTATGAAGAAAGGTGAAGGGAAATCGGTCTGACAACACTGGAGGACAGGAGGGTCAGGAGAGACATGATAATGACATACAAAATAATGCGTGGAATAGAAAAGTGGACAGAGACAGGATGTTTCAGAGATGGGACACAAAAACAAGAGGTCACAATTGGAAGCTGAAGACTCATATGAGTCAAAGGGATGTTAGGAAGTATTTCTTCAGTCATAGAGTAGTTAGGAAGTGGAATAGTCTGGCAAGCGATGTAGTGGAGGCAGGAACTATACATAGTTTTAAGACGAGGTATGATAAAGCTCATGGAGCAGGGGGAGAGTGGATCTAGTAGCGGTCGGTGAAGAGGCGGGGCCAGGAGCTGAGTCTCGACCCCTGAAACCACAATTAGGTGAGTACACACACACACACACACACACACACACACACACACCTCATAGCACAATAACCCTACATAAACAATAACACCACATAACGCACAACACTACGAACACTCAGTAACACTTCACAGTACACAATAAGATCACACAGCACCCAAAAACACCATAAAGCAACACACAGTAATACTATACAACACATAATAACACCACATAACACAATAAATCACTTAAAGTGCAAAAAAAAAAAAATACATGAATATCAGTAAAGAAGAGAGCTTGAAGGTCAGTTTAAATATACATATTAAACACCTCAGTTTAATGACAAAAATACAAGACTAGTTAATTTCGAAAAACGGGGGTTAATATTGTAGCTGTAAAGATGGAATTAAATAATTTTGTTTAAATAACGGAGTTAATATAATATAAAGGGAGTTAAATGGCTTAGCTTAAACAGTGGAGTTGGTTGATTAATGGGGGTTTAAAACCCATCTATTACACAATGGTCATTAATGCTGTACGTAACCTTCACACCAGACAAGCATACTTAATGCCTAAAATAGGGATTAAGTAAATTCTTAGTGAATATACGCAGAGAGAAATACACGTCCATGTGGGTTAAATATCTTAAATGGTGGAGTTAAATATCTGAGGTTTTAATATCTGGGTTAAATATGTTAGTATAAAACTTAAGAAAACGAAGAAGTTTAATGGCTGAGTTTAAATATCGGTTGAAACTTTGTAAGGTCGAGACAGCAGTAGAAAGATCAGGATATCCGGATATCGTCAGGAAACGCTAAACCCGCAAGGCTCATACAGCACCAATGGCAGGGTTCCTTAACCTTATTACGGTTACAGACCTCCCCCTCCCTCAAATGGACTACCCAATTATGTCCACATACCCCCCCCCTCCACCTTGCACCAGACTGGAAATCACCACCATCTCCACCAGTCCTATTAGGTACCAGCATAACTTCAAAAAACCTCCATGGCTTGTTTACACTTTGCACTTGGACAACCAGCAACATAACAGCTGAAAGAAAATCACGAGATATTTATCACATTTATTTAGAGGAAAAAACGGCAGTATTCAGAGACAGAGTTCCATACCCTTATTATTTGGTTCCCATACCCCTATTATTTGGTTCCCATACCCCTGTTATTTGGTTCCCATACTCCCATTATTTGGTTCCCATACCCCTATTATTTGGTTCCCATACCCCTATTATTTGGTTCCCATACCCCTATTATTTGGTTCTCATACCCCTATTATTTGGTTCCCATACTCCCATTATTTGGTTTCCATTCTCCATTATTTGGTTTCCATTCCCCATTATTTGGTTCCCATTCCCCCATTATTTGGTTCCCATACCCCTATTATTTGGTTCCCATTCCCCAATTATTTGGTTCCCATTCCCCCATTATTTGGTTCCCATACCCCTATTATTTGATTCCCATACCCCTATTATTTGGTTCTCATACCCCTATTATTTGGTTTCCATACCCCTATTATTTGGTTCCCATACCCCTATTATTTGGTTCCCATACCCCTATTATTTGGTTCCCATACCCCTATTATTGGGTTCTAATACCCCTATTATTTGGTTCCCATACTCCCATTATTTGGTTCCCATTCCCCATTATTTGGTTCCCATTCCCCATTGTTTGGTTCCCATTCCCCATTATTTGGTTCCCATTCCCCATTATTTGGTTCCCATACCCGTAGTTAAGACCCCTTGGTCTTGAGCATAGGAAACAAGTGTGATCCAAGGAAGGAGAGGGTAGCTCTAATTCCTTAGATCAAGATCCCCTCGCCGGCATCAAGGCACCCTCATGAAGGGATTGAATATTATTAATATTCATTGGGAAGCGCTAAATCTGCAGGGGTCAAGACTCTTGTATAAACAATAATATGCTATATACGTCAAAACCTAAATCAAAAGTAACTTAGTAGTATTTGCTTAATAACAATAACTCCAAAAAGGACCGGATGGAAATACTGTTATTTTTTTGAAATTATCCTAGGTAATTTACATATATGTTTATTATGTAAGTCACGTGTAATCATCCAAAAACTGAGTGAAATTGTGAGTAATTGAACTTAGTTAGAATCAATGATATTGTATCCGGTAGACCCTTTTCCCCCTCACACCAACATTGGTTTTCTGTGTTAGATACGACCACACACTAAAACAATAAATTGCTTGAGAGAAAGTACTTATATATATCTACACACGACAATTATTGTCATTGTACCTGAGATCAGATATTGATATTTTACATATATTAGTGTTTTCAATAACTGTGTCTTCAGTCAGGTGTATTTTTATTAACGATTTATGGATCAGTGAGGACCAACCATTTCTGACTTAATCTCTGACTTAACCAGTGAAAGTTACCAGGATAACCCACGTCTTAAACGTTGAAACAGCTACGTAACTGCCCTTCAAGTTCCATATACTAAGGGACGGTGCTTTAACAGCTGTGTTAATGAACTTCTAGCATGGTGTCATACTTACGGTGAGAGTAAGACAGATTTACTCACAGGATATTACAACACTCTCTCTTAGTCACTTGTAAAGAGCAAACTGAGCTCTTTCATGCGCACCTTCACCATGTATACACATTTTATATGCACTAGTTTATATATATATATATACATATATACATATATATATATATATATATATATATATATATATATATATATATATATATATATATATATATATATATATATATATATATATATATATATATATATATATATATATATATATATATATATATATGAGTTTGTTTTGTATATTAATTAAAACAACAGGCGAAGAATAATAGTAGTTATAGTAATAATAATTAATAATAATAATAAATACCACTTTTTCATTACTTATGGTTTTAAAAAAATACACTACAGTAATTGTTGCTGTCATTATTATTAATATTATTGTTATTATTATTACTGTTGTTGTTGTTACTTTAGCAGAATAAGTGAAGACGTTCAGGGTTAACCTTTTCTAATAATATATAGTTACTGGGTTATATTCCCATCACCACTGTAACCTTCTTTCCTACTAGAGACAACAGACGAAATGGTGACAATGAGGACCTTACTGGAAAAGACGATGAAGCTGCTGGTGTTGGTGGTGGTGTCACACCCCGGCTACCAGGTTCACTGTGTGGAAATCTTCAGCGATGAAACAGAGCTACTTTCAATAGCTACTGTTTCTCCTGACGCTCGACTAGACACACAAGACCTCGACTCCGGCTCCTATTTTAATAAGCTTGAGGTATGCCTGGCTGTACTTGCCACCTGCTAGTGGACTTGGTTCTTTGGAGAGAAACTAAGACTTTGGAGAAAGACCTCTGGCACAAAGGCCTCTGGCACAAAGGCCTCTGGCACAAAGACCCCTGGCACAAAGACCTTTGGCACAAAAACCTTGGGCACAAAATCCTGTTGGTCGTTCTTGATTCGCTGTCCTGCCACTAACTTACTGTTATTGAACCTTGTCTCGGGAATACATGTATAACACGGTTTTCATTTGTTATTTCCTGTTTTTACGTATTTGAAACTAGCTTTGCACGTGTTACTGGCTTTACAAGGGTTGATGACGGTTTATGTGCGTACTTTCCTAGTTGTATTTACCTGGTAATGCCTACAGGGTCTAGTTATAGATCCTTACCTCACTTCTTAATCCTATCGGCAAAATTTATTGATTCCTGGGGAATCGTATCTATTCCTGAGATTGTGCAGCATATAATGTTTCCGTCCACCCACCCACGATTCTAAGACAGTGTTCGCTAACATGTGTGTGTGTGTGTGTGTGTACTCACCCATTTGTTGTTGTGTGTACTCACCTATTTGTGTGTGTGTGTGTGTGTGGATGTGTGTGTGTGTGTGTGTGTGTGTGTGTGTGTGTGTGTGTGTGTGTGTGTGTGTGTGTGTGTGTGTGTGTGTGTGTGTGTGTGTGTGTGTGTGTGTGTTTGTGTATGTATGTGTGTGCGCGTTATTTACATCTACAGGATTTATGTGTGTCTTGTTGTTTACTTAAACATTTGCTTTGCTCTCATACAGACTTCAACTAGTCATTTTTTTAATTGTATCCTTAAATAATATTATGCTCTCTCTCATTTCTTGAGACTGTCTCTCCTCGTCTTCTCAAGCTGTCTCTACTTCTGTTAAAAAACCACATCATGGCTTGATCAAACTCTTCTTGAGGAATATTAGCTTTAATAAGATCTTCCTCTGTCTCTGGTACCCATACTTGTCGACACACTACCTTCCAATAATTCCTTTACACAGCTAGCTAGTAGAATTTTTTGGACATGCCCCGTGACTTTTCCAACAATGGCTTTCTCAAACCCTCGTTCTCTCGCACCATTACAGCCCAAATTGTAGCAGCCGAGTTCCCCACCACCACCCTATCCTCTCCCCTTGTGTCACACCTGATGACATTACCAGGCAGTGAGTCTTCTTTTTTTAAATATTGTGTAAAATCCAGCTTCGTAAGACTACTGAATGCCAAGTCATTGATCGGGGTCATCCTCTGACAGATCCGTGTCATGAGACACTGTATTGTTTCCTATTGGACAAAACAGCACCATCATTTTTCACATGCTACTTTCATGCTATATTCTAACACTTGGTCCTTCTTATAGCTGTCTTTTATCGCTCAATTCCTGATGTCACAAAAGAAATTACGCCGTCACAGACTGTAAATTAGACACAAAATGTGGGTTATTGCATTTCGTGTCTTATTTACATACTGTCGGTATACTCTGCCGCTGCACTGCCGTCACAGATGTTTCATGATGTCCTGGTCAAGCTGTATTCATAGATAGAAGTAAATTTGTTCTGACTTTTAATCCAGAGTGTTACCCACATAGTATAACTCAAAAAAGTCAGTGCGTCATCGAGGATTGTCTTATTTCCTGGAGTATACCTTGAGGGTATTCCGAGGATCAGTGCCCCCGAGGCCCGGTCTCTTACCAGGCCTCGTGATGGATCAGGGCCTGATCAACCAGACTGTTACTGCTGGCCGCACGGAAACCGACGTACGAATCACAGCCAGGCTGGTCAGGTACTGACTTTACGATAGCGATAGCGATAGATTCTAGGTAAGACCCCAAGAAGGGGTGAGTGGGGAAGTGGGGATAGAGGAAGAATAGGTTGGTTAGAGGAAGGGTTATTGTAAGAGGGAAAGAACCAGGGCTTAACCCAGTAGCTGAGCTGAAGGCGATTCAGGAGTTCGTGCGCAACTAAGGAACTGGTAGGGGGAAGGGGGGGAGGGGGTCGACAAAGCGTGAATCGCATGGTACAAGGGCTTTATTAATGGTCCATACCTGTGAGTTACAGGTTAGTGAGTCAAGATTTTAGCAAGGTTATTTGTATATAGGAATTGGGTCAGGAGCTAGTAACGAGTAGAAGAGGTTGTGTGTGTTTGCTGGTCTGCGTATTTCGTCGTCTAGGTATGAGGTCCAGTAGTCATGTCGGGTCTCTAGTCTGTCTATTTGTTTGTCGCTAAGCTGTTTCCAGTACACGTTTAGAGCAGGGATGTTCGCACGGGCGTGGATGGTCTCACTTGTGATGAATTCATCCCAGCGGGTGTTGAACACCCAGCGTAAGACTTTGTTCTGGATGCGTTGTAGTTTACGTCTGTTTGTCACAGCTGCTAGGGAGAGGGCTAGTGGGCAGTAAGTTATTAGTGGACGGATGAGGGCTTTGTATAGATGTAGTTTCGTTTTTTTGGAGGCTCGCCATAGCTTGGACAGCCCCGACAGGGCCTTGGATGCAATGGCTTGCTTCTGGTTGATGTGTTTGTGTATTATCATGTTGTAGTCTAGATTAACTCCTAATACGTTGGTTGTCTATGAGACAGGGATGTTTTGGTGGGTATCAGCTATCCTGAGTATTACTGGAGGAGGAGGTTCGCGTTTCCTGTAGTGGAAGTAGGTGATTTTGGATTTTGCAGGGTTGGTTTTTATTCTCCATTTTTGTTCCCAGTGTGTAATCTGGTCTACGTCGGTTTGTGTTCTGCGGGCAAGAGTGGTTATTTGTCTGTAGGTTGTGAGTTGGGTGATGTCATCTGCATATGCAAGTGTGATTGTGGAGTCAAAGGCAGGCGCTTGGATGTCGTTGGTGTAGAGGATGTAGAGGGTGGGTGAAAGGACTGAACCCTGGGGAACTCCAGCCTGTAGTGGGAAGTACTGAGAGAAGCATCAATGGAACTTAATCCTCATGGTCCTGTCGTCTAGGAAGTTACAGAGTAGTTTGCTGATAGTCCGAGGGAGGTCGAAGTTGGAACATAGCTTAAACTTTAAGCCGTTGTGCCACACTGTGTCAAAGGCTTTCTCTACATCTTTTGCTACTAGGGCTGTCTTATTCCCTTGGTGTTTGTTTATGTGGATGTAGTTTAGAACTAAATTCAGTGCGTCTTGAGTGGAACGGTTTGATCTGAAGCCAAATTGGCCATTGTATAAAAGGGAGTTTGTTTCAAGATGTCTACGTAGTCTTGAGTTTATGATTTTTTCATAGATCTTTCCCAGTACTTCGAGTAAGCTGATGGGGCGGTAGTTTTTTGGGTCAGAGTGGTCTTTATTGGGTTTTGGGATGAGGATAGCAGTGGCTGCTCTGAAGAGAGTCGGGAAGTAGCCGGATGCAAGTGATGCATTGAGGAGGTAGGTGAAGGCTGAGATCCCTCTTGAAGACAGCCAGGGGTCTATTGGTAATCCTCCTTATGTATGATGGGAGGCAGTTGATCAGTCTTTGGCCCCCTGATACTTATTGTGTTGTCTCTTTGCGTACTCGTGGCGCCTCTGCTTTTCATTGGGAGGATGTTGCATTGCCTGCCGAGTCTTCTGCTTTCGTACGGAGTGGTATAGGCGTGTAGATTTGAGACAGTCCCTTTAGGTTTTTCCATGTATCTTTCTCGCCTTCGTTCCACAATTCAACTGTTCCTATTAATTTAAGTGATTTATGGTACTTATACGTGCAGTGAAAGTTCTCTTTACATTCTTCAGGTTTGCAATTTTGCCTGCCTTGAAAGGGGCCGTTAGTGTACAGCAATATTTCAGCCAAGAGAGAACAAGCCATTTGAAGAGAATCATCAGGGGCTTGACATCTCTAGTTTTGAAGGTTCTCATTATCCATCCTATCATTTTCCTAGCAGATGTGGTAGATACATTGTTGTGATCTTTGAAAGTGAGATTCTCTAACATTATCACTCCCAGGTCATTCACATTAATTTTTTTCGCTGTGTTGTGTGGTTGGAATTTGTTTTATACTCCGATGCAGTTTATATTTCCTCGAGTTTTCTATAGTGGAGTAACTGAAATTTGTCTTCAATAAACTTCAAATTGTTTTCTGGCGCCCTTTTAAAGATTTGGTTAATGTCCGCTTGGAGATTTGCAGAGTCATCGATGAATGGCATTGTCGTGCAAATTCTGGTATCATCAGGAAAAGAGGACACGGTGCTGTGAGAGTGAGTACTCTACCTTGTGGAACAGAGCTTTTCACTGTTGCCGCCTCTGACTTTACTGTTTACTATTTTGTATTTCATCATTTTTTTTAATCTCCGCAGTATTGCTATTTTGTATCTATGGAACTTGTATATCTTGGTCTTTATCTGTTTCTTCAATACCAGCGCCACTGTCTCCATCTGGTGCAGTGTTTTGCATTTCTATATCTTTACAGGTATTGTCTTCCAAGGCCCTTCAATCTTGTCCCCCTGCATGTGACCCATACCAGTCGACTAACACCCAGGTACTTGCTTAATGCTAGGTGAACAGGGACAGTAAGTGTAAGGAAATATGCCCAACATTTCCACCCATGCCGGAGACTGAACCACAGACGCTCAGTGTGTAAGGCGAAAGTGTTGCGAACCAAGCCACGGCCACTCCCTATACTCTTTTTAATTTATCTTTGAACTTCATCTGACCTTGTACTTTACTAATATCTCGGGTTGTTTCACATATTTTGTTACGTTGAAGGGATGGTAGTGTACGTTATGCCTCTGAAATCTGACTTAGGCTATAGTAGTTGAGGGAGTCACAAGTGAAGCTAATTCTTTCTGCTTAATTTGCATTCAATTACTTAACATTAGGAATTCACATTCGCTTTAACACACACACACACACACACACACACACACACACACACACACACACACACACACACACACACACACACACACACACACACACACACACACACACACACACACACACACACACACACACCTTGAAACACCTGTTATTTAAAGTTACTGAACGTTTCGTAACATCATGGCATCAGGCATTTTCATAATTAGTAACTAGATCCCATCTCTTTTCTTCTATCTCCTTCTGCGTCTTGGAGACAGCCCTCGGCATCTTGGCTGCCAGGGGAGATGATGGAACAGGAGGCACTAGCTACGCCTCCGCTGCAGCGAAGGATCCCACCCAGGCCAAGGAAGAGGAGGGCCGCCTCCCTGCTGTTTCCAACAGGAAGCGAATTCGTGGCTGAGTTCTTGTTCACCATTCCCATCCAAGCACCCTCAGGAATGTGTATGTATTACCTGGCAGGCGGGGCACATGGAAGGGTCGTGTGCAGTTACCTATTTTGTATATGTGTAATTACAAGGTGTCCATTATCAGTAGTATTTTCTTCATATATTTATAAAAATCTAGTGCTCGTAGTATTTACTGCCTCCTCCTCTAATTTATTTCATTAGTCTTCCACTCTACGATAAAAATTAAAGTATCCCAGTAGCGCCATTTGTTACATGTCACTCCCTGACGTGATCATTTGTTACATGTCACTCCCTGACGTGATCATTTGTTACATGTCACTCCCTGACGTGATCATTTGTTACATGTCACTCCCTGACGTGATCATTTGTTACATGTCACTCCCTGACGTGATCATTTGTTACAGTCACTCCCTGACGTGATCATTTGTTACATGTCACTCCCTGACGTGATCATTTGTTACATGTCACTCCCTGACGTCATCATTTGTTACATGTCACTCCCTGACGTGATCATTTGTTACATGTCACTCCCTGACGTGATCATTCGTTACATGTCACTCCCTGACGTGATCATTTGTTACATGTCACTCCCTGACGTGATCATTTGTTACATGCCACTCCCTGACGTGATCATTTGTTACATGTCACTCCCTGACGTGATCATTTGTTACATGTCACTCCCTGACGTGATCATTCGTTACATGTCACTCCCTGACGTGATCATTTGTTACATGTCACTCCCTGATGTGATCATTTGTTACATGCCACTCCCTGACGTGATCATTTGTTACATGTCACTCCCTGACGTGATCATTTGTTACATGTCACTCCCTGACGTGATCATTTGTTACATGTCACTCCCTGACGTGATCATTTGTTACATGTCACTCCCTGACGTGATCATTTGTTACATGTCACTCCCTGACGTGATCATTTGTTCACTGACTCTACTCAGTCCTGGTACGTGAGTATCTGGACTATAAACAAGAAAAAACACAATACCGTGACTGGTACAATACACAAATAACTCGCACATAGAAGAGAGGAGCTTACGACGACGTTTCGGTCCGACTTGGATCATTTACAGTCACACTTTGTAAATGGTCCAAGTCGGACCGAAACGTTGTCGTAAACTCCTGTCTTCTATGTGCGGGTTATTTGTGTATCGGGAATTTTTAATATTCCTGTTGCAGGGAGTAATGAGCCTTCTTTTCTATTTTTTTCATATATTTTTTTTACAATAACACCTTGATCCTTGTCTCTGGTACCCTCATTATTGAGTTACTTTACTTAGTCCATTCTTTTCATGTGGTCTGATTTTGCTCTCTGCCATTTTCATAATATTGTAATTATGTACGCAACCTTATTTTTGTTCCTCACAGCCATCCCAGTAATCCTGGACGTGCCCTACAAGTTCGCGCTGCCCAACATCACCGATGACAAGGACCCTTTCCTCTGGGGCCTTCCACGAGCCGACGACCGTCACACCTTCTACGGTCTTATTGAGACTGTGTTCGATAAGTGAGTAATAATTTTTTTTTTTTACACAGGGTTTGACAAGGTTAAGGATCCCTAGCTTTATTGACAAGCTATTTACAGGTTAAGGATTCCTAACTTTATTGGCAAGCTAAGAGCTGTTACCTACATCAGCTCATTTGAAAGCATTTTTATTGTTATGAGACATACAAGTAGGGAACAGGATGAAGTTGGAGCCATCTGTGGGCCAGCATTTTCATTTGATCAACTGACTTTATCTCGTTGACATCATTATGCTGTACGAATGTGTTCCATACTCGAGTCATCCTGGGTATATAGGATCTCAGATGGAGTGATGTTCTAGAGAAGGGTACAGCCAGAGTGAAGTTGCTGCTTTCTGCCCGTCTTGTGGTATAAAAGCTTGTTTCACGCTGTCCTCGAAGTGGATCCAAGTGTGGTACTTTGACAATATTGGCCTTTTACATAACAGTAAGGCCACCCACATCCCTCCTATGTTGAAGGCTCTGCTGAAATGACAGATCTATCCAGGATGGGTCCAGGCGAGAGATGAGACGTCTTGCTCTGTTCTCTACTCTGTCAAGCAGTCGCAGATGAGAGGGAGGGGGGGGGGCAGGCAAACCAAGAAAGTGGAGCATACTCAAGGTGTGAGCGTACTTGTGCCTCGTACAGAATCTTGCATCCCCTACTGTCAAGCAGATGCGAGATACGGCGAAGTGCTGTAAGCTTCCTGGCTGCCTTGTTTGCAAGATTTACAACATGGTTCTTCATGGTTAGTTTGGAGTCAAATTTCACCCCAAGGATATTAACTTCTCCAGGTGCCAACACCCTCCCATTCATCCTTACTACTGCACCAGCAATACCATCATGGTGCCTAGAGATGATCATCATTTGCGTTTTCTCAGGTGCAAATGTTACTTGCCATCTATTTCCCCAAGCTGATATAGCTCTCAGCTGGTGATTGATGTAGCTTAGAGCAGCTGGCATTTCTTCTCTTGGATAAGTGAATGTCAGTGTACAGTCGTCTGCATATGCATGTGATTCTGGGATGAGATGAAGAAGGTCGTTGAAGTAGACATTCCATAACAATGGTCCCAGCACGCTTCCTTGTGGAACACTTGCCCCAATAGGATGTCTTGCTGATTCCGTTCCATTGAAAACTACACTTAGAGATCTACCATGTAGGTAATCACTGAGGAGACATAGCGTAGAACCTGCAATTCCAAGTGCTTGAAGTTTTGCTAAGAGGCCCTGGTGCCACACCCGGTCGAAAGCGCCAGCAATGTCCAGTGCTACCACACAGCTGACTTTGGATTCATCCAGTAACTGGTGCCACTTAGTGGAGAGGTTTAACAATAGATCAGCAGCAGAGTAACCTTTCCTGAAGTCATATTGACGATCACAAAGTAGTGAGTGGTAGTCAAAAAACTCTGTCATTTGTCTTGAGATTATTGTCTCAAGGATCTCACCAGTGATTGACAGGAGTGACACTGGTCTGTAGTTGCTGATTTCTGCTCTGCTCTTTTTGTGAACAGGGACTACATTTGCCAATTTCCATAGAGAGGGCCATTTACACTGTACTAGGCAGTGCTGAAAGATGCGAGTTAGAGGTGCTGCTAGCTGGTCTGCACATCTTCTCAGCAATCTTGGGCTCAATTTGTCTGGGCCCACAGCCTTTTCTTGGTCAAGCGATTTAAGAAGGAAATGCACCTCTTCCTGCCTTATTGTCAACACTGACATTTTTGACACAGTTCTTGCAGCTAGCCAAGGAGGGTCCCTTGCTGGATCAGGAACTTGCATTTTGGTAGCAAAGTGTTCAGCAAAGAGGTCCGCCTTCTCTTGACTACTAGTAGAGGTGGTCCCATCCTGTCGATTTAGAGGTGGAATGAGTTCATCAGGCAGATAACCTTGTCTGTCCTTGACCAGGGACCACCAGGTTTTGGAGCCTATCCTACCTGATGCTAGCTTTCTTTTAGTGTCCACCTCCCATTTAGCAATGGCCCACTTTTGAACGTCACCCATATGCCTACAAGCTTGCCTGTGCAAGTTCCTGTTATAGGTGGTAGGATGTCTCTTATACCTTCGCCATGCTTTGTACTTAGCAGTAGCAGCCTCTCTACAATGAAAACCAAACCAAGGCTGATCTGTAGGCTTCGTCAGTTCTATTTCACACTCTCTCTCTCTCTCTCTCTCTCTCTCTCTCTCTCTCTCTCGTACCAACATGACGAAATTTTAATTCACAGTCTCATGAGCTTTTCTTTGTTTATCATCTATTCTTGTTTTATTTTTTTGTCATATATTGTCTTTTTTTACGCATTTCTCCTACTCTGCCTCTGTTTTCTACTACTACTACTAGTACTACTACTACTACTACCACTACTGCACCGCTACTAATAAAATTATTACTGCCATGACTGCCACTACTACTACGTACTATCAGTGTTACTTCACACAACTACTCTAATTACTATTACTGTTACAATTATTACTACTACTACTATTACTATTATTGTTACTACTACTACTATTAGAGTTACTATTCCCACAACTACCCTTACTGCTACACTACTATTACTGTTACTTCTACTATTACTACTACTATTACTGTTACTACTATTACTACTACTACTATTGCTGTTACTACTATTATTACTACTAGTAGCACTATTACTTTTACTGTTACTACTACTACTACTACTATTACTACTACTGTCACTACCAGTACTACTACTTTTACTGTTACTACTACTAATGTTACTATTTCCACAATTACTCTTCCTACTATTCCTACGACTCCACTGCCATGTTGTGGCTGGTGTTTACCAGCCGAGGTGTGCTAATTATATATAACAATGCTAATTACTACTTCATGATGTGGCATCATTTGCGTCAATTATATGTTATGTTCAAGTTGCTTGTCACCCCGCAGGATGTTCCTGTGTCTGTGTGGCATGTCACCTGTGTCGCGACGCCTGTGTCATGACACCTGCCGTATGACACCTGCGGCACGACACCTGTGCACAACCATATGTACACTACCATATGTAAACCGCCATATGTATACCACCACTATACGCGCGCCACCATACGTACACCACCACCATATGTACACCACTACACGTACACCACCATTACATTCCATATCTACACTGCTCAAACCTCTACACTGATAACTTGCGCACACAGCATCAAAGTACACAGACACCAGATAAGTATGGGCACTCAGGAGACATTTTGCTTCCGATTCTCCGGAGTACCAGGCTTGTGTTTACGTTGTTTCATCTATAAGTATGCCGTAGTCTGATGCAAAGTGCACAGGTTCGAGTCTTCTGCTCTGAGGTAACGGTTGTAAATAATTTCGATATATATATATATATATATATATATATATATATATATATATATATATATATATATATATATATATATATATATATATATATATATATAATCTTTTTTCTTCTTTCAACACACCGGCCGTATCCCACCGAGGCGGGGTGGCCCAAAAGGAAAAACGAAAGTTTCTCCTTTTACATTTAGTAATATATACAGGAGAAGGGGTTACTAGCCTCTTGCTCCCGGCATTTTAGTTGCCTCTTACAACACGCATGGCTTACGGAGGAAGAATTCTGTTCCACTTCCCCATGGAGATAAGAGGAAATAAACAAGAATAAGAACTAGAAAGAAAATAGAAGAAAACCCAGAAGGGTGTGTATATATGTGCTTGTACATATATACACAGTATTTTATATGTTGTTATCATGCCTTCCCTGGCCCTCCTGTCCTCCAGTGTCGTTAGGCCGATTTCCCTTAAACCTTTCTTCGTAGGACAGTCCCCTTAGCTCTGGGACTAGTCATGTTGCAAACCTTTGCATTTTCTCTAATTTCTTGACGTGATTGACCACGTGTGGATTCCAAACTGGTGCTGCATACTCCAGTATGGGCCTGACGTACATGGTGTACAGTCTTGAACGATTCCTTACTGAGGTATCGGAACGCTGTTCTTAGGTTTGCTAGATGCCCATATGCTGCAGCAGTTATCTGACTGATGTGCGCCTCAGGTGATGTGCTCGGTATTATACTCACTCCAAGATCTTTATCCTTGAGTGAGGTTTGCAGTCTTTGGCCACCTAGACTATACTCTGTCTGCGGTCTCCTTTGCCCTTCTCCGATCTTCATGACTTTGCATTTGGCAGGATTAAATTCAAGGTGCCAGTTGCTGGATCAGGCTTGTAGCCTGAGCAGGTCTCTTTGTAGTCCTGCCTGATTCTCGACCAATTTAATTCTCCTCATTAACTTAACATCATCTGCAAACAGGGACACTTCAGAGTCTATCTCTTCTGTTATGTCATTCACATATACCAAAAACAGCACAAGTCCAAGGACTGACCCCTGTGGAATCCCACTCATCACAGGTGCCCACTCTGACACCTCGTCACGTACCATGACATGTTGTTGCCTCCCTGTCAGATATTCTCTAATCCACTGCAGTGCCTTTCCTCTTATGCGTGTCTGATCCTCTAGCTTTTTCATTAACCTCTTGTGAGGAACTGTGTCGAAGGCCTTCTTGTAGTCCAAGAAAATGCAGTCTATTAACCCATCTCTCTAGTGTCTTGCTTCTGTTACCTTGTCATAAAACTCCAGTAGGTTTGTGGCACAGGATTTTCCTTCCCTGAAACCGTGCTGGTTGTCGTTTATGAGCTTGTGTCTTTCCAGGTGCTCCACCACTCTCCTCCTGATGATCTTTTCCATGACTTTGCTTACTATACACGTCAGTGACTCTGGTCTGTAGTTTAAAGCATCATGTCTGTCTCCTTTCTTAAAAATTGGGACTACATTTGCCATCTTCCATACCTCAGGTAGATGCCCAGTTTCAATGGATGTGTTGAAGATTTTTGTTAGTGGCACACACAGCATCTCTGCTCCCTCTCTAAGGACCCACAGAGAGATGTCTGGTTCCACCGCCTTTGACGTATCAAGTTCACATAGCAGCTTCTTCACCTCCTCCTCGGTTGTGTGTATTTCATCCAGCACTTGTTGGGGTACCTCCCTATTCGGAATTCCTGGAGCCCTTCCTGTCTCTACTGTAAATACTTCTTTACATACTTCCTCACATACCTCTTCTTGTGTGTGTGTGAGTGTGTGAGTGTGTGAGTGTGTGTGTGTGTGTGTGTGTGTGTGTGTGTGTGTGTGTGTGTGTGTGTGTGTGTGTGTGTGTGTGTGTGTGTGTGTGTGTGTGTGTCTGTGTGTCTGTGTGTGTGTACTCACCTATTTGTTATTGATTAATACCACAAGTTCGTGGTCACAATAATATAAAATACTGCTCGTTGAACTAGTACATCAAACAGGATCTAGAATGAAATTAGCCTAGAGTCATCCACACCATCGTGTGTCCTTGGCTAGGGAGTACAACATCTAGTTCCGCTGGATGCGCTACTCTTAAGGATCGTATGGTCCAGTGGATTAAGGCGTCATGCGTTTTCGCCCACCATGAGACAGGCCAAAGCAGCATGGGTTCGAGTCTTTGGCTAGTGCAGTGTTGTTGTTGATCAATACCACTCATTCGTGGTCACAATAATATAAAACATTGCTCGTTGAACTAGTACACCAAACAGGGTCTAGAATGAAATTAGCCTAGCGTCATCCACACCATCGTGTGTCCTTACATAGGGAGTACAACATCCAGTCGGGGGTCCACTGTACATATATATGTATATATAAATATATATATATATATATATATATATATATATATATATATATATATATATATATATGTGTGTGTGTGTGTGTGTGTGTGTGTGTGTCGTGCCGAATATGTAAAACTGGTCAATTAGCAAGAACTCATTTAAAACTAAGTCCTTTCTAAAATTTTCTCTTATACGTTTAAAAACATTTTTTTCATTAATGATAATTTAAAAATTAATAATTTTGCACCAGAAAGAATCTTAGAAAACTTACCTAACCTTATTACAACAAGTTCAATTTATTTTACCCTAATCCAATTAAATATATTTTAAATAAGTTTACGGTAATTTAATACTAAACAAACATAATGAAATATATTTTTTTCGTTAGGTTTAGAATGATTTTTGCGAAATTATTGCATACAAAAATTTTCACTTGTCTTATATGGCAAGATGAACGTTGTTATTTAAGGCAAGATCGCAAGTTCTGCCTATTCGGCACGACATATATATATATATATATATATATATATATATATATATATATATATATATATATATATATATATATATATATATATATATATATATATATATATATATATATATATATATATATATATATATATATAAACCTACTATCCTCATCACAGGTTTGGTATCAACGGCAAGGAGTGCCTCCTGCGGGCGGTGTGTGAGGGATCACAGTCTTCCATACTTGGTATCGGCATACTGGGCGAGGTCATCACCGCCCTCCTCACGTAAGTACCATTTATCAGGTTATCTCCACAACACTTAACGTGAGTACTGAGCCACCACTTTGGCAATGCACTTAGCAGAGGTCAGAAGGAAATTTAACAGTAATCAGTGGTGATGCTAGAGCAGACCTGGAAAAGAGAAGCAAATATTATTGTGCATGATTAAAAGAGTGAAAATGGTAGGTGTTAGGGGGGCACAGGCTGCCATAATTATATTTATTTTTCTCCTGCTATTCTGTGAAGAAGGAAATCAGTCATGGGGGGCTGGAAAAGGCGAATGGGGTAATAGCACCCTGGACAGTAAAAGTCCAACAGTTGTCACCGTATCAGAAACGTATATGTAACTATCGCCGCAAGGTATGGCAACACCGCATACCCAAACAAAAACAGTGGCACACAACTCTTATTGTAGCGCTCTTAAGTGGTGATATCCAAACAAATCCAGAACCTTAAATTATTTTGCAGAGGCAACACAGGCAGATAAGTGACAGTGTTAATGACGGTCTAGTAGCTAGTAATGATAATCTTAAATCCATATGTAATGCATACATAGGCCAATGTGAGACAATACAGCCATTATTATTATCTCAAACACCACCAAACAGGTGCATACACTGTACTAAAGTGCGAAAGAAGAACAGAAAAGACACCTTATGTAAAATGTTTAAAGGGTGCGTGCATGATGGATGTTTGTACAATTATAGTAACGGTGCCAGAATTCATTTTGTGTGTAACAAATGCACTTTGGCACAGTTGCCCTTTAGCAATGATGACATTGATTTACCTAATTTTAATACAAATGACCCATTGCCGTATATTAATGATTATAATTGTTTTATGAAAACAGGCCTTCACTTTATTCATGTCAACGCAAGATCAATTTTCCAAAATTGGCAGAAATTAGGATTCTAGCTAACAGAATTAGGGCGGCAGTTATAACCATCTCTGAATCCTGGTTGGATGAAATGGTGGCTGACGACGAGGTCAAAATAGAAGATTACAATATAACACGCTTAGATAAGAACGGAAAGGGCGGTGGAGTATGTGCCTACATTAGAAATGACTTATCTTACAACCCAAGACCTGATTTAGATAATAATAAACTGGAGATTCTATGGTTTGAAGTGCTGCTTCCCAAGACTAAACCCATCTTAGTGGGAGCTAGTTACCGCCCTCCCACCCAGGCTCAGTTCTTAGAAGACTTGAAAACAATTGCGAGACAATAATACTGGGCGACTTCAATATCTGTTTTCAGCAGCAAAATAACGGGCTATGCAAAAGGTATAAGCAAATTCTAGGTTTAATAGTTACACTCAACTAATTAATACACCAACCCGGATCACACAGTTCTCAGCCACACTAATTGACCACATACTTTGTTACCGCGCTGAGAACACTAGTCAGTCAGGCGTCATTACCACAGGCCTTAGTGATCATTTCATCATTTACTGCATCAGGAAAATCACTAGGGATAGGATAGGCCTACACAGGACAATAAAAATGAGGTCAAATAGAAACTACAGTAAAGAAACACTGGTAAATAGGCTACACAATTGTGACTGGACAGAGATAACAAGTTGCACGGACGTAAACGATGCCTGGGAAAAATTCAGAACAATGTTCACTACCATCCTTGATAATATTGTACCAGTTAAAGAGGTCAGGATTAAACGAAGAACTGAACCCTGGATGACTACTGAGATATTAGAGAATATGAAATTCAGAGACCAGCTACTAAAAAGATTTAAAGCAAACAGACAGGATATTGCAGCACTAAATGAATTCCAAAGGGTGAGGAACAGAGTGCAGAGACTTATAAAAGGAGCAAAGGCAAAGCATTATTGCTCAAAAATTGAAGAGGATAAGCATAACCCCAGAAAACTCTGGCAACAACTAAAACAGTTGGGGTATAACCATAAACCAGTAGATAGGTCTAACATAGTACTCACTATCGACAACGAGGTATGCCACGAAACATCTAAGGTGGCAAATTCTTTTAATTCCTACTACTCATCTGTTGTATCAACACTAGTAAGTAACCTACCAGCTGAATCAAATACGTTTAACACAGGCTCTGATAAGTTTCAAACATACTATACCAATAAAGGGGTAACCCCAAACAGTTGTCAGCTAGTAAGTGTATCTCTTGACTTTATTCAAAAACAACTAAGCAGGTTAAACACAACTAAGAGCACTGGCCCGGATAACATCCCATCTAAGTTCCTAAAAGATGGTGCTTCTGAATTGGTAATCCCGATTGCTCACATAATAAATTTGTCCATCACCACTAATACCGTACCGGAAGGATTCAAGGAGGCCAGAGTTACTCCTCTCCTCAAGAAAAATAGTAGGTCTGATGTAAGCAACTATAGGCCTGTTAGTATACTCAGTATAATATCCAAAATTCTAGAGAGGGCGGTGTACTGTCAAGTAGTTAAGTACCTTAGTGACAACAACATTCTCCATAGCTATCAATCAGGCTTTAAAAGATCTTACTCAACCGACACCTCCCTAATTAATCTGATGGATTATTTGAGAACTGAAATGTCAATGGGGA
The DNA here is from genome assembly GCF_038502225.1 of Cherax quadricarinatus. Lineage (NCBI taxonomy): Eukaryota > Metazoa > Arthropoda > Malacostraca > Decapoda > Parastacidae > Cherax > Cherax quadricarinatus. Next base: position 9,345,306 of record NC_091330.1, read on the forward strand.
ACCTCATAGGTATGGTAACCTTAGACCTGCAAAAGGCCTTCAATACTGTCAATCACAATATATTATGTAAAAAGCTTCAAACTATCGGTATTGGTTCTATAGACTGGTTTAAGTCCTACCTTAGCAACAGGAGACAAATTGTCAAAATCAACAAAACGGAATCAGAACCCCTGCCGATAGCATGCGGAGTTCCCTAAGGTAGTATTCTGGGTCCCTTATTATTCATATGCTATGTTAAAGACATGCCTATCAGTGTCAAGTGCAAACTCCTACTGTATGCAGATGACAGTGCTCTATTAGTGTCAGGTAAAGACCCACAAGATATAGCTAATGTATTAACACTGGAACTGGAGTCCTGCAGCAAATGGTTAGTAGACAACAAACTATCATTACACCTCGGGAAAACTGAAGCCATTCTCTTTGGCACGAAACATAAACTGAGAAGGGTAAATAATTGTATTGTCCAGTGTAATGGGGAGCCCATCACTTCAGTTTCCTCGGTAAAATATCTGGGAATCCCCTTTGACCCATGCATGTCAGGAGAATTGATAGGGAACAGTGTAGTAAAGAAAGTGAATGCCAGATTGAAATTCATCTATAGACAAGCCGTGTCTACCTACTGAGGCTCGCAGGACCCTATGTCTAGCTCTTATACAGTGTCATATGGATTACGCTTGCTCTTCATGGTACTCTGCCTTGACAAAAAAACTGAAAGATAGACTGCAAATCACCCAGAACAAAATAGCAAGATTCAACCTGGGCCTGGGTCCAAGAGAGCATATAGGCCAGGATGAATTACAACAGTTGGATATACTGAATGTTGAAGACAGAGTAAAACAACTGAAGCTAAATCTTCTTTATAAAATTGCTCACAAACAGTGTCCAGAATATCTTGCTGCCAATTTTGTCAAGGCTGGGAACCAAAGTAATCGTAGTACTAGGGGGAGAGAGCACAACTAGTAGCCACAGTCAGTGGCCAGGCTTCAAACACCTTTTATTGTACAGCAATAAAGGAATGGAACAGACTGCCAGCACATTTCAAAGCCAGTCATAGCATGAACCAGTTCAAGAAGAGTAACGAAATTGTCTGATGAATGTAGCTACAGAAAAGGAGGGGAATGATTTTTTATTTTTTTTAACTAACACGCGAGTAATTTTGCATTATTCCTAGTAATGACCCTCGTATTGTAGATAGTCTTAATGACCCTCGTGTAGTAGATAGTCTTTTAGTATAGCAATAAAATGTTATCTCCATTATAGAATAATAATAAGATATTATAACTTTTATATTATAATAATAAGGTAAAAGGACCCCAGTGGAAAAAAGTCACCCTGTCTGACTTTTGGGTTATCCCAGGTTCTCTACACATATGCTGCTATGTATGATAATCTATGTAACTGTATTTGTGTATACCTGAATAAACTTACTTACTCTGAAGATTGAGCGAGTGAATGTGTAGTTCTTTATTACTGTGTGGTCCACGCCTATAGGTTGGTCTATTGCCGATCTCCCTATGATATCCTAGCGCTCATGGACTGTATCAGTGGTATCAGTATAGAGTGCTACCTTGGTATCTGGAAGTTACTCACAATGTTCCCCACGTATGTATAATATATATATATATATATATATATATATATATATATATATATATATATATATATATCTCTGTGTGTGTGTGTGTGTGTGTGTGTGTGTGTGTGTGTGTGTGTGTGTGTGTGTGTGTGTGTGTGTGTGTGTGTGTGTGTTGACCTGGAGAGGCCTTGATCCATCATCCTCAATTTCCAGAGCGTCATCATCGTCGTCTTCAGACCTGATGCACGACTACGTGGAGGCAGAGTACCACGGCAGGTCGTATGATAACTGTAACTCCATATACCCTGCCTGCCCTGTCTCGCTCTTCAGGTGGCTTGACTGACACCTCTCTCATCTCAGATGGTGAACACAACCTCTCCGCCTCATTTAGACTAATTGAACTGACGTATGGACTTCAGTTCAGTCGCCCAGTGTCACTTGCCTTGAATATATATATATATATATATATATATATATATATATATATATATATATATATATATATATATATATATATATATATATATATATATATATATATATGTAGTGCCGAATATGTAAAACTGGTCAATCAGCAAGAACTCATTTAAAATTAAGTCCTTTCTGAAATTTTCTCTTATACGTTTCAAGATATATTTTTTTCATTATTGTTAATGTAAAAATTTTTAATTTTGCACCAAAAGAATCTTAGAAAACTTACCTAACCTTATCATAACAAGCGCAATTTATTTTAGCCTAACCCAACTAAATATATTTTAGATTTGTTTACAATAATTTAATACTAAACAAACACAGCGAAATATATTTTTTTCGTTAGGTTCAGAATGATTTTGGCGAAATTATTGCATACACAAATTTTCACTTGTCCTATATGGCAAGATGAACGTTGCTATTTAAGCCAAGATCGCAAATTCTGCCTATTCGGCACGACATATATATATATATATATATATTTATATATATATATATATATATATATATATATATATATATATATATATATATATATATATATATGTGTGTGTGTGTGTGTGTGTGTGTGTGTGTGTGTGCGTTATTTATTTATTTATTTTTTCATATTAAGCTAGTGAGTAGTGTGAGCCAACAAATGGCAATTTCAAAAATATTTTTAGTGTTCTAAAACCTTCATAATCCTGGGTAGAATGTTGTATAATAAACTGCTATTGGTACGTCGTATAATAAAGGATTTTTCCCCTGTTTAAAGTATCTTTGTAACTGAGATTTATTTACGTGTTTATATAATATACTGATCCTCCTGTATACATTCGTTTATATTTACAAGTGTATATAGAATATTTACATGTTTATGTAGTATATTTATATATATATTTTATATATATCCGTTACACATTTTTCAAGTTTATTATTTATTGTAGTCTTTTATAAGCTTTTCAGTCGCTAAACTACCTTTCCTCGATATTAATATATTTCACTGTCATTATTACTACCTTAAAAACCACCTCAGTAGCATGTGTAGAGGGATTTTGATGTTTTTTGCAAGTACCGTCTCATTTTTATGTTGAATGTTTATAGAGCCACTGTCAGCCTACGCCGTACTGAGCCCTGTAAGTACAATTTTCTTCTTGTTTGCAGTTTATAGGGTCACTGACTGCCTACGCCGTATCGAACCCTGTAAATACCGTCTTCTTGTTGGTAATTTATAGAGCCACTGACAACCTTCGCTTTATCGAGCAGAAAAAGTACTATTAATTAATCCTCACTGTGAACAAAAAATGCAATTAATCGTTTAAGTATATGTCTTCAAATATTTTGGAAGAATATGTAAACGAGGATAAAGGGTATTCGACTTAACTGCTGTTCCAGATTTCTCAAAAGTGTCGTTCTCAAAGAGACAAAAAATGTTAGATGTCTTGTAGCACATTATTGACAGCCTTCGCAAACCGAATTCATTTCCACGTAACCGTATTTATCATAACCGAACTCGGAGCAGTCATATCGGAGCTCAAAGCCACCGTAACCGAACTCAAAGCCATCATAACCGAATACGGTCACCTACATACAATTTTCCCAAATAAAAACTGACTGTACTTTAATGACGCTTACATCGATTCGGAAGCGAGATGATTGTAATTTGGCCGATCGACTCGCGTGACAGTGAACATGGCAGATGCTCTCTCTCTCTCTCTCTCTCTCTCTCTCTATATATATATATATATATATATATATATATATATATATATATATATATATATATATATATATATATATATATATATATATATATATATATATATATTATATATATATATATATATATATATATATATATATATATATATATATATATATATATATATATATATATATAAATATATATACATACTTTTTTTTTTTTTAACGTCAGCCGTCCCCCACCGAGGCAGGGTGACCCAAAAAGAAAGAAAATCCCCAAAAAGAAAATACTTTCATCATTCAACACTTTCACCTCACTCACATATAATCACTGTTTTGCAGAGGTGCTCAGAATACAACAGTTTAGGAGTATATAAGTATAAAGATACACAACATACCCCTCCAAACTGCCAATATCCCGAACGCCTCCTTTAAAGTACAGGCATTGTACTTCCCATTTCCAGGACTCAAGTCCGGCTATATAAAATAACCGGTTTCCCTGAATCCCTTCACTAAATATTACCCTGCTCACACTCCAACAGATCGTCAGGTCCCAAAAACCATTCGTCTCCATTCACTCCTATCTAATACGCTCACGCACGCTTGCTGGAAGTCCAAGCCCCTCGCCCACAAAACCTCCTTTACCCCCTCTCTCCAGCCTTTTCGAGGACGACCCCTACCCCGCCTTCCTTCCCCTATAAATTTATATGCTTTCCATGTCATTCTACTTTGATCCATTCTCTCTAAATGACCAAACCACCTCAACAACCCCTCTTCAGCCCTCTGACTAATACTTTTATTAACTCCACACCTTCTCCTAATTTCCGCACTCCGAATTTTCTGCATAATATTTGCACCACACATTGCCCTTAGACAGGACATCTCCACTGCCTCCAACCGCCTCCTCGCTGCAGCATTTACAACCCAAGCTTAACACCCATATAAGAGTGTCGGCACCACTATACTTTCATACATTCCCTTCTTTGCCTCCATAGATAACGTTCTTTGTCTCCACATATACCTCAACGCACCACTCACCTTTTTTTTCTTCATCAATTCTATGATTAACCTCATAAGTAAGTAAGTAAGTACGTTTATTCAGGTATACACAAATACAGTTACATAGAATTATCATGCATAGCAGCATATGTGTAGAGAACCTAGGATAACCCAAAAAAGTCAGACAGAGTGACTTATTTCCATTGGGGTCCTTTTACCTTATTATTATAATATAAAGGTTATAATATTTTCTTATTATTCTACAATGAAGATAACATCTTATTATCATACTAAAAAAAAAGACTATCTACTACACCAAGGTCATTAAGACTATCTACAATACGAGGGTCATTACTAGGAATATGGTAAAATTTACCCGTATGTTAGCTAAAAAATAGAAAATCATTCCCCTCCCTTTCTGTAGCTACATTCATCAGACACCTTTTGGCACTCTTCTTGAACTGGTTCATGCTATGACTGGCTTTGACATGTGCGGGCAGTCTGTTCCATTCCTTTATTGCTGTACAATAAAAGGTGTTTGAAGCCTGGCCACTGACTGTGGCTACTACAAAGTTGTGCTCTCTCCCCCTAGTACTATGATTGCTTTGGTTCCCAACCTTGACAAAATTGACAGCAAGATATTCTGGACATTGTTTGTGAGCAATTTTATAAACATGATTTAGCTTCAGTTGTTTTACTCTGTCTTCAACATTCAGCATATCCAACTGCTGTAATTCGTCCTGGCCTACATGTTCTCTTGGTCCCAGCCCCAGGATGAATCTTACGATTTTGTTCTGGGTGATTTGCAGTCTATCTTTCAGTTTTTTTGTCAAGGCAGAGTACCAAGAAGAGCAAGCGTAATCCATATGGCATTGTACAAGGGCTAGACATAGGGTCCTGCGAGCCTCAGTAGGTAGCACTGTCCTTGTCTATACAGGAACTTCAGTCTGGCATTCGCTTTCTTTACTACACTGTTCCCTATCAATTCTCCTGACATGCATGGGTCAAAGGGGATTCCCAAATATTTTACTGATGAAACCAAAGTGATGGGCTCCCCATTACATTGAACATTAAAATTATTTACCCTTCTCAGTTTATGTTTCGTGCCAAAGAGAATGGCTTCAGTTTTCCCTAGGTGTAATGATAGTTTGTTGTCTACTAACCATTTGCTGCAGGACTCCAGTTCCAGTGTTAAAACATTAGCAATATCTTGTGGGTCTTTACCTGACACTAACAGAGCACTGTCATCTGCATACAGTAGGAGTTTGCACTTGACACTGATAGGCATATCATTGACATAACATAAGAATAATAAGGGACCCAGAATACTACCTTGGGGAACTCCACATGTTATCGGCAGGGGTTCTGATTCTGTTTTGTTGATTTTGACTATTTGTCTCCTGTTGCTAAGGTAGGACTTAAACCAGTCTACAGAACCTATACCGATAGCTTGAAGTTTATTACATAATATATTGTGGTTGACAGTATCGAAGGCCTTTTGCAGGTCTAAGGTTACCATACCTATGAGGTTCCCCTTTGACATTTCAGTTCTCAGGTAATCCATCAGATTAATAAGGGAGGTGTCGGTTGAGTAGGATCTTCTAAAGCCCGATTGATAGCTATGGAGAATGTTGTTGTCATTAAGGTACTTAACTACTTGAGAATACACCGCCCTCTCTAGAATTTTAGATATTATACTGAGTATACTAACAGGCCTATAGTTGCTTACATCAGACCTACTATTTTTCTTGAAGATAGGAGTAACTCTGGCCTCCTTGAACCCCTCCGGTACGGTATTAGTGGTGATTGATAGATTTATTATGTGAGCAATAGGGATTGACAGTTCAGAAGCACCATCTTTTAGGAACTTAGACGGGATGTTATCAGGGCCTGTGCTCTTAGTTGGGTTTAACCTGCTTAGTTCTTTTTGAATAGTCATGAGATACACTTACTAGTTGACAACTGTTTGGGGTTACCCCTTTATTGGTATAGTATGTTTGAAACTTATCAGAGTCTGTGTTAAAGGTATTTGATGCAGCTGGTAGTTTACTTACTAGTGTTGATGCAACAGATGTGTAGTAGGAATTAAAGCAATTTGCCACCTTAGATGTTTCGTGGCATACCTCATTATCGACAGTGAGTACTATGTTAGACCTATCTACTGGCTTATGGCTATACCCCAACTGTTTTAGTTGTTCCCAGAGCTTTCTAGGGTTATGCTTATACTCTTCAATTTTTGAGCAGTAGTGCTTTGCCTACTAAATCCATCCGCTGACACGTCAACTCCCAAATATCTGAAAACATTCACTTCTTCCATATCACGGGTCTCTAAGCAACTGTTACCTTTAATGGTCTGAATGAAGAGCATTAAAGCCTCAAATCACCTGTAAACTAACGTTAAGACTACTTTTAAATAGGGAAAAATGTAACCTGCATGCTAGGTACGGTGCTGACAAGTAGGTGAAAATAATCTGAAGCAGTGAAGCCCACTAGGTTGAACCTGGTTCTGTGGGAGGTTCATCAAGGTCCACAGGCAAGGTTCCACGTGGTTCACCAAGCACTGGGACACGATTACCGGTCCATTTACCAGTCATTACCAGTCATTCTTAATCGAGACTCGAATCCCTTTCAACAGTGATGATACAGAGAATCGTCTGAAAGACCCATAGTTATTATTATTATTATTATTGTTATTATTATTATTATTATTATTATTATTATTATTATTATTATTATTATTATTATTATTATTATTATTATTGATGTATTGCTATTATTATTATTATTATTATTATTATTATTATTATTATTATTAAAATAAAACATTGACAGTCGGTCCCAGTGTACTATTAAACATTTAAAAACTGCACTAAATTATATTAATCAGCTACGTTATTTATGGGCAAGTGTGGGTTATGTGAGTCACGTGTGCCCTCATAGAGGACCCATACGTTATTGAATCATGCCCATTCACCCATGTGTATAGAATCATCGCCAAAGAGTGACAGCAGCGCGGAGGCGACGCCAGAATCTTCAGTCTTCACGGTGTGGCGCCAATGTTGATGAGTTTTGTCAAATAACAATGAACGAAGCGGCGGAAAGGTTGCGATTCGGGCCAGCGTGACAGTGTGACGGTGTGACAGCGTGACAGTGTGACAGCGTGACAGTGTGACAGCATGACAGTACTTTAATGAAGTAATAGCTTCCTTCACAACCCCTCAGAGATGGTAATTCTCACGTAATAGTAACTCCAGTACTGCATAGAAATGTCGTAGTGAAGACAACAACGAAGAAAAAACGCACGTTGCAAAATAAGCTTTTATTTGGGACGACGTTTCGCTTACACAGAACTCTATTATTTAAAAAAAAGATAGTTCTTCCATTCTATTTTAAACACAGAACATGTGAAAAAAAAAATAATATCAAGGCTGTGTGATCCTTTCTAAGAATGTTCGCTGAATCACTGGAAACTCTGTAATCAATGTATCTACAGGAGGGTGAGAATTTTAATAAATTGTAAATAATTCGTGTTCAGCGTTAAATCCATGTGGGTCATTCAGCGCAAGACGTGGTGGAGGCTCGATCCTCAGTCTGCTATCTTTAGCGGAAAGAACTATTTCCTGGCAGGAGATGCTATTTCTGGCCGGAGAGTGCTATCTCTTAGCGGGAGACGCCATTTCTCAGCGGGAAGAGTTGTCTCTTAGAAGGAGGAACTATCTCCTAGCGGGAGGTGCTGTTTCCAACACTAACTGGCGGCAGGTGCTCAAAATATATACACCGATATATACATCGAGAGGTGTATATCTCTCAGAGTATATACTTTGAGAGTTTATATTAACTCCCGTTTTAATATTCTTTACTGGTGACGAACAGTTGAGATACAGCCTTCATGTAGTCGATAGGCTTCAAACCTAATAAGCCAACTAACCCTATCTCCCTAAATGGGCCGGCAAATGGGTGAGGACTTTCTTCGGCTTATTAACCCAGGACAACTCAAGAAAGCCAGGTAATAGTATTTCAGTTAAGGAAACTTCAGTTCTCTTCCCTAGAATGCGACCCACGACAGTCGCCTAAAACACAGGTACCTATTTACCGCTAGGTGAATATGGGCAGCAGGTGTAAGAAATCGCCTCTTACGTCTGGCTACGCCTGGGAAGATCTACGAAAATAACTCGACGGAAATATTGACCCACACCAAGATTACTTCCTTTGGCCCCTTGGGAAACTTGTCAATTGCAGAGGGAGAGAGAGAGAGAGAGAGAGAGAGAGAGAGAGAGAGAGAGAGAGAGAGAGAGAGAGAGAGAGAGAGAGAGAGAGAGAGAGAGAAAGAGACTTATAAGCCCAGATTTATATCCCCCTCTTCACCATGCAGTTCTGCTCCGTACTATCTAAATACTCAAATTACCTCAGTAACTCATCCTTTGCGGCCAGCAGTAACAGCCTGGTTGTTCAGGCCCTGATTTACCGCGGGGACTGGTCACGGACTGGGTCATGGAGGCGTTGCCCCTGGAAACATCCTCCAGGTATACTTCAGGTACCCCAGACCATCTTCTAATAATTCTCTGCATAATATTCACACCACATATTTCTCTCACTCTGACATCTCCGATGCCTCCAGAAACCTCGCTGCAACGTTTAAATACCATGCCTCACATCCATATATCAATGCTGGTACCGTTGTACTCTGTTATATTCCTCCTTTTACCTCTATTAACGACAGGCAGGACCGGGAGGTCCCACCTCACATTGTAGATCATGGTGGTCCCACCTCACATTGTAGATCATGGTGGTCCCACCTCACATTGTAGATCATGGTGGTCCCACCTCACATTGTAGATCATGGTGGTCCCACCTCACATTGTAGATCATGGTGGTTCCATCTAATACTGTAAATCATGGTGGTTCCATTTAATACTGTAGATCATGGTGGTTCCATTTAATACTGTAGATCATGGTGGTTCCACATACTGTAGACCATGGTGGTCTCACCTCACACTGTAGACCATGGTGGTCTCACCTCACACTGTAGACCATGGTGGTCTCACCTCACACTGTAGACCATGGTGGTCTCACCTCACACTGTAGACCATGGTGGTCTCACCTCACACTGTAGACCATGGTGGTCTCACCTCACACTGTAGACCATGGTGGTCTCATCTCACACTGTAGACCATGGTGGTCCTGCCTCACAATGTAGACCATGGTGATCTCACCTCACACTGTAGACCATGGTGGTCTCACCTCACACTGTAGACCATGGTGGTCTTGCCTCACACTGTAGACCATGGTGGTCCTGCCTCACACTGTAGACCATGGTGGTCTCACCTCACACTGTAGACCATGGTGGTCTCACCTCACACTGTAGACCATGGTGGTCCTGCCTCACACTGTAGACCATGGTGGTCTCACCTCACACTGTAGACCATGGTGGTCTCACCTCACACTGTAGACCATGGTGGTCCTGCCTCACACTGTAGACCATGGTGGTCTCACCTCACACTGTAGACCATGGTGGTCTCACCTCACACTGTAGACCATGGTGGTCGCACCTTACACTGTAGACCATGGTGGTCTCACCTCACCCTGTAGACCATGGTGGTCTCACCTCACACTGTAGACCATGGTGGTCTCACCTCACACTGTAGACCATGGTGGTCCTGCCTCACACTGTAGACCATGGTGGTCTCACCTCACCCTGTAGACCATGGTGCTCTCACCTCACACTGTAGACCATGGTGGTCTCACCTCACACTGTAGACCATGGTGGTCTCACCTCACACTGTAGACCATGGTGGTCGCACCTTACACTGTAGACCATGGTGGTCTCACCTCACCCTGTAGACCATGGTGGTCTCACCTAACACTGTAGACCATGGTGGTCTCACCTCACACTGTAGACCATGGTGGTCCTGCCTCACACTGTAGACCATGGTGGTCTCACCTCACCCTGTAGACCATGGTGGTCTCACCTCACACTGTAGACCATGGTGGTCTCACCTCACACTGTAGACCATGGTGGTCTCACCTCACACTGTAGACCATGGTGGTCTCACCTCACCCTGTAGACCATGGTGGTCTCACCTCACCCTGTAGACCATGGTGGTCCTGCCTCACACTGTAGATCATGGTGGTCTCACCTCACCCTGTAGACCATGGTGGTCTCACCTCACCCTGTAGACCATGGTGGTCTCACCTCACACTGTAGACCATGGTGGTCCTGCCTCACACTGTAGACCATGGTGGTCTCACCTCACACTGTAGACCATGGTAGTCTCACCTCACACTGTAGACCATGGTGGTCTCACCTCACACTGTAGACCATAGTGGTCTCACCTCACACTGTAGACTATGGTGGTCTCACCTCACACTGTAGACCATGGTGGTCTCACCTCACACTGTAGACCATGGTGGTCCTGCCTCACACTGTAGACCATGGTGATCTCACCTCACACTGTAGACCATGGTGGTCTCACCTCACACTGTAGACCATGGTGGTCCTGCCTCACACTGTAGATCATGGTGGTCTCACCTCACACTGTAGACCATGGTGGAAGATTGAGACACTTATGCAGCATATGGGAATCTTTATTCAGGAAACGTTTCGCCACACAGTGGCTTCATCAGTCCAATACAAAGAGGAAGGCGTAAGGAGAGGAGGAGTATGAGGTAATCAGTCCCTCAGCCTGGAGTCGATGTGTTCAGTCCATCAATCTTGTAGAATGTACATTCTACAAGATTGATGGACTGAACACATCGACTCCAGGCTGAGGGACTGATTACCTCATACTCCTCCTCTCCTTACGCCTTCCTCTTTGTATTGGACTGATGAAGCCACTGTGTGGCGAAACGTTTCCTGAATAAAGATTCCCATATGCTGCATAAGTGTCTCAATCTTCAACTTGTCGGTTTTTCAAACCATTCATCAAGACCATGGTGGTCTCACCTCACACTGTAGACCATGGTGGTCCTGCCTTACACTGTAGACCATGGTGGTCTCACCTCACCCTGTAGACCATGGTGGTCTCACCTCACACTGTAGACCATGGTGGTCTCACCTCACACTGTAGACCATGGTGGTCCTGCCTCACACTGTAGACCATGGTGGTCTCACCTCACCCTGTAGACCATGGTGGTCTCACCTCACACTGTAGACCATGGTGGTCTCACCTCACACTGCAGACCATGGAGGTCTCACCTCACACTGTAGACCATGGTGGTCTCACCTCACACTGTAGACCATGGTAGTCTCACCTCACCCTGTAGACCATGGTGGTCTCACCTCACACTGTAGACCATGGTGGTCCTGCCTCACACTGTAGACCATGGTGGTCTCACCTCACCCTGTAGACCATGGTGGTCTCACCTCACCCTGTAGACCATGGTGGTCTCACCTCACACTGTAGACCATGGTGGTCTCATCTCACACTGTAGACCATTGTGGTCTCACCTCACACTGTAGACCATGGTGGTCTCACCTCACACTGTAGACCATGGTGGTCTCACCTCACACTGTAGACCATAGTGGTCTCACCTCACACTGTAGACTATGGTGGTCTCACCTCACACTGTAGACCATGGTGGTCTCACCTCATACTGTAGACCATGGTGGTCTCACCTCACACTGTAGACCATGGTGATCTCACCTCACACTGTAGACCATGGTGGTCTCACCTCACACTGTAGACCATGGTGGTCTCACCTCACACTGTAGACCATGATGGTCTCACCTCACACTGTAGTCCATGATGGTCTCACCTCACACTGTAGTCCATGGTGGTCTCACCTCACACTGTAGACCATGGTGGTCTCACCTCACACTGTAGACCATGGTGGTCTCACCTCACACTGTAGACCATGATGGTCTCACCTCACACTGTAGACCATGGTGGTCTCACCTCACACTGTAGTCCATGGTGGTCTCACCTCACACTGTAGTCCATGGTGGTCTCACCTCACACTGTAGTCCATGGTGGTCTTACCTCACACTGTAGACCATGGTGATCTCACCTCACACTGTAGACCATGGTGGTCTCACCTCACACTGTAGTCCATGGTGGTCTCACCTCATACTGTAGACCATGGTGGTCCTGCCTTACCTCATCCTTGGAACAAACCTGATTACCTCCCATTCCCACATTGATTTTACTTTTTTCTCTTTTCTGCTGTTGTCTTTAGCGTCAACCAACAGAGGCTGCTATCTTTAGCGCTTAAAAGCAAAGGCTGCTATCTTTAGCGTCAACTAGTAGAGGTTGCTATCTTTAGCGTTAATCAGCAAAGGCTGCTATCTTTAGCGTCAACCAGCAGAGGATGCTATCTTCATCGCTATCTAGCGGGCTCTCACAATAACGCTGACATTTATGTATAGCACAGACCAGCTGACGTGAAGTAGTTAAGGTAATTATCTTGGCCTTTCCTGCTCATTACTAGGGAGGACTCCTGGGGATAAATGGTGTACTCACCTATATGTGGTTGCAGGGGTTGATTCACTGTTCCTGGCCCCGCCTCTTCGCTCTCCTCTACTAGACTTACTCTCTCTCCTGGCTCCAAGAGTTTTATCGTACTTCTTCTTAAAGCTACGTATTGATACTGTCTCCACTACTTCGCTCTTCATGACAACTCTAAGGCTGAAGAAATATTTTCTCACACCCATGTGACTCATCTGAGTTTTCAACTTCCAGTTGTGTACTCACCTATTTGTACTCACCTATTTGTGGTTGCAGGGGTCGATTCACAGCTCCTGGCCCCGCCTCTTCGCTGATTGCTACTAGGTCCTCTCTCTCCCTGCCCCATGAGCTCTATCATACCTCGCCTTAAAACTATGTATGGTTCCCGCCTCCACTACGTCACTTTCTAGGCTCTTCCACGGCCTGACTACTCTATGACTGTGTGTGTGTGTGTGTGTGTGTGTGTGTGTGTGTGTGTGTGTGTGTGTGTGTGTGTGTGTGTGTGTGTGTGTAAATTCCAGTACAATGTGTACTGGAATTCACACACACGCAGTGTGTGCACCTACCTTCCTAAGGGGTCGTCCATTATTAATCCCACCCATTACTAACTCACCTACCTGAAGAACTAGACATAGGTGCAACACCTAGGTCTCTCTTCTGGCGAAAAATTTTGACAGTAAGATACCCGTCGGTATTGACAGTAAGAGACCCGTCGGTATTGACAGTAAGAGACCCGTCGGTATTGACAGTAAGAGACCCGTCGGTATTGACAGTAAGAGACCCGTCGGTATTGACAGTAAGAGACCCGTCGGTATTGACAATAAGAGACCCGTCGGTATTGACAATAAGAGACCCGTCGGTATTGACAGTAAGAGACCCGTCGGTATTGACAATAAGAGACCCGTCGGTATTGACAGTAAGAGACCCGTCGGTATTGACAGTAAGAGACCCGTCGGTATTGACAGTAAGAGACCCGTCGGTATTGACAGTAAGAGACCCGTCGGTATTGACAGTAAGAGACCCGTCGGTATTGACAGTAAGAGACCCGTCGGTATTGACAGTAAGAGACCCGTCGGTATTGACAGTAAGAGACCCGTCGGTATTGACAGTAAGAGACCCGTCGGTATTGACAGTAAGAGACCCGTCGGTATTGACAGTAAGAGACCCGTCGGTATTGACAGTAAGAGACCCGTCGGTATTGACAGTAAGAGACCCGTCGGTATTGACAGTAAGAGACCCGTCGGTATTGACAGTAAGAGACCCGTCGGTATTGACAGTAAGAGACCCGTCGGTATTGACAGTAAGAGACCCGTCGGTATTGACAGTAAGAGACCCGTCGGTATTGACAGTAAGAGACCCGTCGGTATTGACAGTAAGAGACCCGTCGGTATTGACAGTAAGAGACCCGTCGGTATTGACAGTAAGAGACCCGACGGTATTGACAGTAAGAGACCCGTCGGTATTGACAGTAAGAGACCCGTCGGTATTGACAGTAAGAGACCCGTCGGTATTGACAGTAAGAGACCCGTCGGTATTGACAGTAAGAGACCCGTCGGTATTGACAGTAAGAGACCCGTCGGTATTGACAGTAAGAGACCCGTCGGTATTGACAGTAAGAGACCCGTCGGTATTGACAGTAAGAGACCCGTCGGTATTGACAGTAAGAGACCCGTCGGTATTGTATAGCACCGTCATGACCTATAAACCTTTAAGATGAAATTACTTGGTCGACAAACACACGTGTTGAACAAGACTATATTTACAAAACGTTTCGCTCGAATTACAGCTCTTCCAAGACTCACGATATCGTAATGACACGATTGCAAACAAACCACTATGCAAGCGGGGATTGAACTCGCGGCTAGTGAGTCATAAAATTAACATGCCGCTCTGGAGTTTTACGACCCACTAGCCGCGAGTTCAGTCCCCGCCCGGACCGTGGTTTGATAGTTCTTTCAAGTCATGAACAAAGTTTCGCTTCCATTATAGAATATTTTTCAAGTCAAAAACAGTTTTTAAGTGACCTGAAAAAATGATGTGCTTGGAGCGAAAAGTAGTCCAAAGAAAGGCATGTTTCGCCTGAAAAAAGTGTGCTTAGAGCGAAACGTAGTGCGAATAAAAATATGTGTTGCCTTCTCGTTTTCGTTGGCTCATGTGTCACCGTAACGCCCCTCCAACCACAACTTCCATGCACACCGCGGCTTGGTCATGTCGGCTGAGCTCTCCTCACGACCGTCCTCTCCTCATCGAACACTGAAGAAGGCTCAGCTCAATCAACTTGGCTATCGGTAAAGGGAAGCTGTCCATCCCTTATCTCAGATCTTGCGACTGTAGAACTCTCCGTGCTGAGGAAAGATGGTGACACACAAGTAACTTCAGCATTCACATCCTAGAAGCACCGAGTCTTGTCACTCAGAAAGGATATTAAATAAGACACATGCGCAACATTTGGGTGCCTTTACTGTCAAAACGTTCCGCCTGCACAACGTATTTGATTTAGATTAGATTTAGATTTTTGCTGCCGAAGCGGCTAGTTCATTGTGCACCGCTATCCTATAGACTGTAGCATAATAGCACTGGGGACAGTCGCAGAAGTAGTTTTGAGATGATCAGTCTTGGTAAGAGGTGGTCAGTCCCTCAAGGTCAAATCTAATATACAAAAGCAGAAGTGAGGTACTTGCATTCCGTAAGTTATATGGTCTTCATATTTTTGATAAAATTTGAGTGCAATGACTCTTAAGATGATTAGTGACGAGTCTCGACCAGGTCTGACTGAACCTGTATATTCAGAGGAGCCTCCAACACCGGAGGGATGTCCGTGGACTTAATGTTACGTACACGACTAATGTTCTCAAGTTTGTCCTCCTGGCCCAACATTCTGGGCACCCAGAACGGGTCACAAGACTCCCATAATATAACGGGACATATTATTGCATACCTTCCAGTCCTGTGACCCTGGTCTCTCCAGACGTGTCTAGTACGTAGTATTTATACTGTGTCCTTTTCAGTCTCTAGCTCTTGGCCGTTGTACAATGTTTATTTTCATACATTGATTCTAATTTTCAATTTCTTTAGTCTTCTTCTAAAATTATAAATATTATTTATTTAATTTTAAATCAGGATACGTTAGGCTAGGCTAAGTTAAGTTAGATTACGTCAGGTTAGGTTAGATTACGTTAGGTTAGGTACGTTACGCTGCGTTACATGAACCTATGAACATTCAGTCACAAACAAGCAAATTAAATATCCCCGA
This sequence comes from Cherax quadricarinatus, assembly GCF_038502225.1. Lineage (NCBI taxonomy): Eukaryota > Metazoa > Arthropoda > Malacostraca > Decapoda > Parastacidae > Cherax > Cherax quadricarinatus. The sequence goes on from NC_091330.1 coordinate 9,361,732, forward strand.
CACGTCTGGCAACGAGGTGGCTAAGCATAAGCAGGAAACGTTCAACTATGTACAAACGTCACTGGTACTGTATGTATAATGTTCGCCAACACCGTAGTCCTGGCACGGGTTAGTCTGAATCTTGCGATGACCCGTCTATCACTGGTACTGCCAGACAGTTAGCTGATCAATGGCCCTTGGTATGACGTGGCAAGCCCCAGTACTTGTACGTCAGTGAGATCCTCAACCACCCGTAATACATTCTGCATGTGGAAAAGAGTTAGGGTTGTAGTAGTAGCATTAGCATGAGAGAGAGAGAGAGAGAGAGAGAGAGAGAGAGAGAGAGAGAGAGAGAGAGAGAGAGAGAGAGAGAGAGAGAGAGAGAGAGAGAGAGAGAGAGAGAGAGAGAGAGAGAGAGAGAAAGAGAGAGAGAGAGAGAGAGAGAGAGAGAGAGAGAGAGAGAGAGAGAGAGAGAGAGAGAGAGAGAGAGAGAGAGAGAGAGAGAGAGAGAGAGAGAGAGAGAGAGAGATGACCCACTCAATGGTCACTCATTAGTCACTCGGTGGTCACTCGGTGGTAACTCACTGGTCGCTCAGTAGTCACTGGTCATTCAGTGGAACTTTTGGTCATATAACAGAGACCCTTCTGGTCCAGCCCATAAAATCTAGGGACCACATCATGTTATGTGATGGTCACTTACCTACACCAAAGAAACTTTTTTAAGATAACATAACAGCAATAATAATAATAATAATAATAATAATAATAATAATAATAATAAATAATAATAATAATAATAAATAATAATATTGTAACATAACAGAACTACTTATTGATATTAGTTTTTTGTATGTGAAAGATGTGGGTGGTGCTAGTAGATGGTGGTGCTAGTAGATGGTGGTGCTAGTAGATGGTGGTGCTAGTAGATGAAGGTGGTGCTAGTAGGTAAAGGGAGAGGTGCTAGTAGGTGAACTTGGCGGTGCTAGCAGATAAAGGGGGTGATGCTAGTAGATAAAGGGGGGCGGTGCTAGAAGATGAAGGGGGAAAGGGTGGAGGTCTGACACGTAAAGCCAGCCAGGCACTATATAAGGCAGGGAGCCACGGGCCACAAAATTCAGTTGCCTTCCGCGAGAGTTACAGAAGTATCGCTGTAGCCTCTGTAGCACCCAACACCGCAGGTGGGTGGCAGTGGCAGGTACGTTCAGAAGCGTACATATACACATACGCACGCATACATGCTCACGTATACATACGCTCGTATACATACGCTCGTATACATACGCTCGTATACATACGCTCGTATACATACGTCTGTATACAAGCGTACGTATGCATGCGCGTGCATATGTACATGCATCTTTTTCCTAACGGAGGATAGTGTATATTCTCAAATCATACGTAACAATGCAATTATTATATCGTCACGTATACCTGTAATGCATAGTAGTGCCCCTGGACGCATGAGCGCACACACACACACACACACACACACACACACACACACACACACACACACACACACACACACGATCAATGAGGAACCAATAAGACTTACTTCATCAGAGGCATCAGCACCAGATGATATATCACTACTAATACTAAGAGAAGTAACTGAAGTCCTGTGCAAGCCACTCGTACATAAATTTAACAAATTGAGGAAATAATCGACGACATGAAGATGGAACTGCAATATTCAAATTCAAGAGAGGTAACAAGCAGGATATTCTGAAGTACAAAGAACTTGCAGTCCGTGGGGAGTGTCTGTAAGGAGTGTCCGTAAGAAGTGTTCCTAAGAAGTGTCCGTAAGGAATATTCCTAAGAAGTGTCAGTAAGGAATATTCCTAAGTGTCCGTAAGGAATATTCCTAAGAAGTGTGTCCGTGAGAAGTGTCCGTAAGGAATATTCGTAAGGACTGCCCGTAAGCAGTATTCGTACGAGATGTCCGTAAGGAGTGTTGGTGAGGACTCTCTATAAAGAGTGTCAGATGGTAAATGTTGGAAGAAACAGAGAGGAAAAAAAATATTTTAAACACCTAGTGAGTACTCGAGTCCTCACGGAACAAAAATATAGATTCAGTAATGGAAGTTTATACCTTGCTAACGTCTAAGTCTCTAAGAGGTAAGAGACAACAGAGATAGAACAGGGACAGGTAGGTTCTCCAGGACGGGTCCTGGCCCGGGTCTTCTCTGTGAAGGAGAGAGAGAGAGAGAGAGAGAGAGAGAGAGAGAGAGAGAGAGAGAGAGAGAGACTGTATTTAATATTTCTGTTACTTTGAGCTCAATTTCAAGTTACTTCCAGTCCTGAAACAAATCAAATCATTTCTATTTCTTGAATATATCTTCCATTTTATCAAATGATACTAAGAAAGTGAGAATAAAACCATAAAAACCATCCAGAATTACACCACAGCCCCAGAGAGAGAGAGAGAGAGAGAGAGAGAGAGAGAGAGAGAGAGAGAGAGAGAGAGAGAGAGAGAGAGAGAGAGAGAGAGAGAGAGAGAGAGAGAGAGAGAGAAATGATCAGACTGCATGCTCAGAGACTGCAAGAAATCTTTGCATATGGTGCTTTTGACAGGAAAACATGGACAGACTGTAGATAGACTTGCATAGACTGTAGAAATACTTGTACAGATTGTAGATGGACTTGCGAAGACTATGGAAGGAACTGCACAGACCTCAAGATGATCGAATACATGGTTACTTGAATTTTAAGTTACCAAGAGTAAGTATGCAAGACTCCCACAGCATTACCATCCGGGAAGATGCATTTGATAAACAACGACCTCGACACCTTCACGTTAAGAGCCTTTATCCAAGAAATTCCAACTAAACTCCTCTATCACTTGCTATAATTGCATTCGTGGTAGTGGTAAAAAAATAGAAAGTAAATTTTTATCTACCCTTTTTTATGTAAAGAAGTATTTTGTTTGTTCTTCAGTGATAGAGAATAAAGAAAAAACTGTTATAATGAGACGATCTCATACGTCGAGATGGTACAGTAACTTCGAGACAATAACATTATTACAATATATATATATATATATATATATATATATATATATATATATATATATATATATATATATATATATATATATATATATATATATATATATATATGCAATAAGATCATTGTAAACAGGTGATTTCAGAATATGCAAAACAACCACTCTGAAAGAATAGAGAAATTCCAAGCGCTTTCGCGACTACTCACATTATCAAGGAACTATGAAAGTAAAGCATCCAAGGAAGCTATATAAGGGGTCTGGCCAGCACCTCACTATCAGATCCCACAATGGTTAAACACCTGACGCGCGCCGACCCAATTTGGATAGGTCCTTTGCACAACTCACCCACAAACTATTCTACCCAAGAAAATTTAAAAATTATTATTTGTCCAGTGTATTAAATTCTTCTTTGGTTTATATAAATTAGATCCATTTATAATTAATAGAATTTGGGAAGAATTTAATACACTGGACAAATAATAATTTTTTAATTTTCTTGGGTAGAATAGTTTGTGGGTGAGTTGTGCAAAGGACCTATCCAAGTTGGGTCGCCGCGCGTCACGTGTTTAACCGTTGTGGGATCTGATAGTGAGGTGCTGGCCAGACCCCTTATATAGCTTCCTTGGATGCTTTACTTTCACAGTTCCTTGATAATGTGAGTAGTCACGAAAGCGCTTGGAATTTCTCTATTCTTTCAGAGTGGTTGTTTTGCCTATATATATATATATATATATATATATATATATATATATATATATATATATATATATATATATATATATATGTGTGTATATATATATATATATATATATATATATATATATATATATACATATATATATATATATATATATATATATATATAATATATATATATATATATATATATATATATATATATATATATATATATATATATATATATATATATATATATATATATATATATATATATATATATATATGTACATCATGGTATAACTTTATACCTGGCCGTTATATTCATCAGCGTCACCTAAATCTGGCAGTAGTCCGTGGCCAGATGTCATGGAGAAGGTCCTCGTGGTCGCCAAGGTGTAGCTAAGTGTAGGTGTGTACTTGATGGTGCTCACTGCTCGGAATGACATTTCATCGGGGGCTCCACTGGACTCTTCCTGAAGTGCTTGTCGTCTTCTGAATTATTTTTCGGGGTCGAGGTTTTGGCTACGGTGCTCCGGGCGACCTGGGGAAATCTTTCGCTCCCAATGAAAGTAGGAATGCTGTCGATGTGGGGCTTTAATTTCTTGGCTGTCTGTCTTCACGATTCATGAAATCGCAATAACACAAACAATTTACGGAACGGGTGGAGCTTGAACCCATGGCAAGTGAATCCTAAAACACACAGACCAGTGCGTTAACCACTGGGCCAATGGTTAGCGCACTGGCTATACCTTATGATTTAGAAAGACACATAAGCAGGACCGAAACATTTTCTAATATGTCTTAGTATTTGCTTACGTGTCTTTCTAAACCACTTTATAGCTATGATATCTTATGCCACGTGATCAACCAGGCTGTTGCTGTTGGCCGCACTCAAACTGACGTACGAACCACAGCCCGGCTGGTGAGCTACTGACTTTAGGTGCCTGTCCAGCTCTTTCTTGAAGACAGCCAGGGGTCTATTTGTAATCCCCCTTATGTATGCTGGGAGGCAGTTGAATAGTCTTGGGCCCCTGACACTATGTTGTCATATAGTACAGCAACACAATTCACATGTGCTAATTAAGAGACAAACCTTGGGAAGAAAGATTCAAAGACTTTTGATAAGCCAACGAAAGGCCTCGGTCAGATGACCAAAAGCTTCAACTGCAAGTCATCATATGACAAAGACCCGCGTCAAGAAACACTTATCCCGTTTCCTGACTAACCTTACCTAACCTAACCTTAGAATTTCTTCACCCAGGAAACGGAGATATTAAAGAAATTTCTTGCAGTCTAGCATGACAACTTGAAACTCCGTAGCAAGAGGTGTAATGCAAATGTAGGGATTTTTTTTAGAGATTTATAGAAAATCTCCCTCTTGTAGTTATGGCAAAAACAATATACCCATTTAATACCAGACTGGATAAACGCTTTGCAAATATAAGCTTCAACTAAACAATACAGGGACTAAGTGCGGTAGATCCAGTGTTATGGTAAACTGGAACCGACGAAAGTTTCCGAACTACTCAGGATGACCAATTCACCATAGACGACTTTTATTAATATTTAATAACAATAATTAATAATTATAATTAATATTAATATTAATAATGAAACAGTGAGTAGCATTTTGCTTGCTACAGAATGTCGAGGCTGGGCAAGAGAGCCCTGAGGGTGTGTGGTGTGTTGGTGGTGGCTATGGCGGTGCTGGCTGCTGCAGAACTAACGGAGACCTGGTTCGAATACCGTGCTCGTACCAAGAGAGAACTCAAGAAGAAAGCACACACCTCTCTTGACACCAACATGGGTGAGTGTGTCCACTTGATTCATTCTCTTTTTTTTTCGCACAATTCAGTTCACAGGTTAAGAGGTGTTAACTTGTCTCAGGTCGCATTGCCTATATTGTTTAAAACAGAAATTACAGAAGTGTGAAATAGTGAAAATATGAGTATGAGAATTTGTTCACATGGAGTGTGTGTACTCACCTAATTGTAGTTGCAGGGGTCGAGACTCAGCTCATGGCCCCGCCTCTTCACTGAACGCTACTAGGTCCTCTCTCTCCCTGCTCCATGAGCTTTATCATACCTCGTCTTAAAGCTATGTATGGTTCCTGCCTCCACTACATCGCTCGCCAGACTGTTCCACTTCCTGACTACTCTATGACTGAAGAAATACTTCCTAACATCCTTGTGGCTCATCTGAGTCTTCAACTTCCAAGAGTGACCCCTTGTTTCTGTGTCCCCTCTCTGGAACATCTTGTCTCTGTCCACCTTGTCTATTCCACGCAGTATTTTGTATGTCGTTATCATGTTTTCCCTATTCCTCCTGTCCTCCAGTGTCGTCAGGCTGATTTCCCTCAACCTTTCTTCATAGGACATTCCCCTTAGCTCCGGAACTAGCCTTGTCGCAAACCTTGGCACTTTCTCTAATTTCTTAATGTGCTTGACCCCTTGCGGGTTCCAAACTGGTGCTGCATACTCCAGTATAGGCCTGACGTACATAGTGTACAGTGTCTTGAAAAATTCCTTACTTGGGTATCGGAATGCTAATCCCAGGTTTGCCAGGCGCCCATATGCTGCAGCAGTTATCTGGTTGATGTGTGCTTCCGGAGACGTGTTCGGTGTTATACTCACGCCAAGATCTTTCTCCTTGAGCGAGGTTTGCAGTCGCTGGCCACCTAGCCTATACTGTCTGCGGTCTTCTTTGCCCTTCTCCGATCTTCATGACTTTGCATTTGGCAGGGTTGAATTCGAGAAGCCAGTTTCTGGACTACGTGTCCAGCCTGTCCAGGGCTCTTTGAAGTCCTGCCTGATCCTCATCTGATTTAATTCTCCTCATTAACTTCACATCATCTGCGAACAGGGACACCCCTGAGTCTATACCTTTCATCATGTCATCCACATATACCAAAAATAGCACTGATCTTAGGACCGACCCCTGTGTGGCCCCGCTCGTCACAGGTGCCCACTGTGATACTTCATCACGTACCATGTCTCGTTGTTGCCTCCCTGTCAGGTATTCTCTGATCCATTGAAGTACCCTTCCCGTTATACGCGCCTGATCCTCTAGTTTCTGCACTAATCTCTTGTGAGGAACTGTGTCGAAGGCCTTCTTGCAGTCCAAGAAGATGCAATCAACCCACCCTTCTCTCTCGTCTCTTACTTCTGTTACTTTATCATAAAACACTCCAGTAGGTTTGTGACACAGGATTTGCCTTCCATGAAACCGTGCTGGTTGTCATTCATACTTTTGTTCAGTTCCAGGTGATCCACCACTCTCCTCATGATAATCTTCTACATGACTTTGAATACTATACACGTCAGTGACACTGGTCTGTAGTTTAGTGTCTCTTTTCTGTCTCCTTTTTTAAAAATGGGAACTACATTTGCCGTCTTCCATACCTCAGGTAGTTGCCCAGGGATGTGTTGAAGATTGTGGTTAATGGGACACACAGCATTTCTGCTCCCTCTCTAAGGACCCACGGGGACATGTCCGGTCCCATTGCCTTTGAGGTATCAATGTCACTTAGCAGCTTCTTCACCTCCTCCTCAGTTGTGTGTATGTCATCCAGCACTTGTTGGTATATTCCCTGTTGGTGTCCCCCTCTGTCCTGTCTTCCCAGAGTCCTTCCTGTCTCCACTGTGGATACTTCCTTAAATCTCTTGTTGAGCTCCTCACATACCTCTTGATCGTTTCGTGTGTGTGTGTGTGTGTGTGTGTGTGTGTGTGTGTGTGTGTGTGTGTGTGTGTGTGTGTGTGTGTGTGTGTGTGTGTGTGTGTGTGTGTGCGTGTGTGTGTGTACGAAGTATGGGATTGGAGTGTGAAATGTGTGGGTGTGTGTATCATACATAAGAGTAATCATGTTATAATAAGATACAACCACACCTCCAGGATGCCACCCACAGCAGATGGGTAACTTGCAGGTACCTATTTACCAGCAGGTGAGCAGGGACAGGAGGTATAAGGAAACTCACCTACACTTTTATTTGGTACCGCCTGAACAGCTAGTTTACTATGGATCCAGTGTTTGTACTGTGCAGCAAGTGTTCATATGCTGAGAAGATGTATCCACACAATACTGTCTATGTGAATAACGATGGTAATTAAAGCTGTCCTCCGCAGAGCTTGGAGAGCTACACTCCCGACAGAAGCGGACGATTGCCTTTCCAACAGGATCAACTTTCACTCTGACTCCTGTATTATGTATTCCAGTCGTCAACATCGGTGACCTCAGTAAGTGGTGTGTTACTATTAGTCTTTATAGGAAATGTCTGTCACGGAATATACACACTTTACTTTAATCCCAGCATTGAGTATGAAGGTATCTTTATCGTGTTTCCTGAGGAATAAAATGCTTCCTTGTATCAAACGTCATCAGCGTTTTCTTATTTCAGGTCATTACTCTGTGGTAATCTTTTGTTTTTCAAATGGAGCAAAACGCTATTTGCAGTGCGCCAGCATCTGCTGGCCTACTGCAGATGCTGATCTGCTGCAAATAGGGTCGCCGTGGATGGCTTCTGGCCAGAACGAAGGCTAGACAGTCGGCTGTGAAGAATCGTGGGAAGTTCACAAGATTATTGTCTGCGATTTTGTAATTTGTGATTATGTGTACTGTGTAGGCACTGTCGGAGGGGGCCAGGGGTGAGTGTAGAGTAATGGGGAAGGCCATGGGTGAGTGAAGAGTTATGAGAAAGGCCAGGGGTGAGTGAAGAGTTATGAGGAAGGCCAGGGGTGAGTGAAGAGTTATGAGGAAGGCCAAGGGTGAGTGAAGAGTTATGGGGAAGGCCATGGATGAGTGGTAGTGTATCTTTCGTCCGGAAACATCATCTGACAGATGATGATCCGTCAAACTAGTTAATCACCCACTGACCTACCCTAGCTACTGAACAAATTCTCAGGGGTGCTACAACTAATGTAAATTAAGCTCTAGATCTAGAGGTCTAATTTAGAAGCATAAATAGTATAACCTCACTGATAGATGATGTCATAGATTGGTTTAAATTTCCTAGGCGAGCATATCAGCATTTCACAGTCATTATTAACATATATGAAGAATTATGCTTCGAAATTCTAGGGGCGATGGGATAGAGCTGATCTTGCTTGATAAGCTAGATACATGTGCAACAGTTAGGTATCATTATTCAAAAACGTTTCGCCTACACAGTAGACTTCTTCAGTCGAATACAGAGGCAGCAGAAGCAGTAGAGATTACACTGCCTACCATTATCATATTCACATCTGGCTTTCCCCAGAAGCTAAGACCCTGCTCTTTCAGTCTTTCAATTTCTTTCAATCACATTTCACATTCTCGCTCACTTTCCCCTCACCTTCAGCCGCTTTCCTGGACATCGAGCTTCCGTTCACCATCAGACTGCCTAATGTCACCCAAGTGAGCTACGCTGGCAGGATGGACGACGATAGACTGGGGATCTACACTGTCCTTATCGACACCCTCTCCAGGTTAGTGTGTCTTCAGAAGAGAGATAGAATACGCATGTGTGTGTGTGTGTGTGTGTGTGTAAGAGAGAGGAAGAAAGAGGAGAGCTATGTTTGGAGTCCTCATTAGGTTCTCCCTTTTCCTGGTGTTGCAGGTTCGGCGTAGACGGCAAGTCGTGCCTCCTAAGGGCGGTGTGCGAGGTCGCTGAAGCCCCACTCAGGGATGACGGCCTCCTGGGGGAGATCCTCAACATCATTCTCACGTAAGTTCCTCATGGCCTCCTTGGAGAGACCGTGGCCACTCGCTCAGTTCTCACCGAACAATCAACTCAGTCAGTTGGATATGACAGAGTTGCATATTCTTTGGGTAGCATTGATAATAGGCTGGTCGAATATTTGTGTTAGTAGGTTTGGATTTGATAAACCCACCATGTACAGACCAATATGCCTGTTACAGTATTCCTCCTAATGTTCTTACGTCATTGACTGTATTCAGATCGAAATGTACAAATGTCCATGTTTCATATTTGTCTTCCAATGATGTCTCACTTTGCATCGATCTTGTGTTTAATTCATATATTTTCGATGTTTCTTTTTCTTTTGCACGTTCAGCGCCTCGTACGGGTCGTCTTCGAGTCAAATGTACGACTATGTGAACGCCGAGTACTATGGTCGTGTGTATGGCGATTGCTGGTCAGCCTACCCACAGTGTCCCATGTCGATCTTCAAGATGTTTGACGAGATCAATGAGGTATAACACTGTGCTGGGGTCAGTGGAACACGGTGATGGAGTCAGCTGAACACGATGATATTGGCAGCGGGGGATCTGTTCAATGGCACTTCCTCTCTTGCGACGTCAACAAACAATATCCTTTCAAGATCTTGCTGCCTTCTTTCTCTTCGTTTTCTTGTGCTGAATGACCCACATGGGTTTAGCACTTAACATGAATTATTAAAAAAAAATCGTTTTCATCTTCCCATTAGCTCGTCAGTCACTTCTGACGTTAATCCATTTACTTTCTAATTTACTCGTCTACTTTTCGACCGAGTCAGTCTGTGCCCGCTTCACTCAGCCACCTTCCGGTTAAATCTGTTACCTTGTTCTACAGCCAGTCACTTTCCAGTTAGACCAGTCACTCTCTTCTTCACCCAACCACTTTCATATTAACCCAGTCACCGTCCGCTTCATTCAGTCACTCAGTTCACTCCAGTCTCTCCTTACTTCGCGCAGTTACCCCAGCAGTCAATCCTTCTGCAAGTATTTCAGTGCTTAGTTAGTAAGATCTAGACATGCAATTACTTCCAAACTTGCCCAGTTACCCCTTGTCCTTTACACGCAAAGAGATGCTCCAGAAATGCATTTTATGTAACATCTGGGCTCTCAGAATTCTATATCTTAGTCGAACATCGATTTGGAAAGAATTTTCCAACCATGGTTTCATGGCGATGCTCTCGTAAGACTGCCAGCCCGATGCTCAGTACCTACGAAGGTTCGGGTACCCTCCCCCCCAATGAAGAAAAACACATTTACCATCACTCATGCCAAAAGTACCCAGACATATAGATGATCCACCGAACAGAAATATCCATACTAATCTTTTAAAAAGTCAGTACTCTTTGTATCTCACATAATTATATTTTAAGCACTCGTGCGGTCGACTGTCTTCAAAATTACTACTCCTACTACTATCACAAATAATAATAATAATAATAATAGTAATTATAATAATAATAATAATAAATAAATAGTAATATTTTATTGAGTAAGGTGTATCGAAATAAAAGATGGGTTTTTAAGGGCACTTTTCCAGTACTATCTTATCTAATATTAAGAATCTTAAAGAAGCAAATGCTAACCAGAGACACGTTTTGTGACTATAAACTGTAGTTATTTGTCTGTTATTTGATGTATATTCGATGTTATCCTGAGTAATATTACCATGAGTGACGCTATCGTGAGTGACATCATTTCGAGCGACGTCACCACAGTGGGTGACGTCTGTGGACTGGTGGCCAGTAATAGTCGAACAAATCACAGAGCTCTTATTTAAGGTTCGAGATTTCTTATGATAAGCTTGTAAGAAAAATAAGAGTCTCTCTTGTTAACATGGAGTGAGACACTCCACACCACGTCATTCAAGACTCACACTAAGGTACTCATACTAAGGTACTACGGTACTCACACAAAGGTACTCACACTAATGTCATGTGGGGGTTCGAAACGTGGATTGGGTAAGAAGACTCATGTAGGCTGGTTAGTACGTATAATTATAACGGAAAATATGGGAAGCACAGGCCCGCCCTGCCTCTCTGCTCTCTATCTTAAGACTGACTCACGAATGATGACTAGGGGTGAGCGGCATTCACAAACATGCTATAGTCAGCAGCAACAGTGAATAACAAGTGATTCACACAGACGGTTGGTAGTGAGTCATACTACTGGTAACTGGTTACTGGGAACTGATACTACTGAGAGCTCGGCAACGCTAACGTATGTCGTCCCGACATACAGCTAACACAAACTAGAGACGGCAGGCATACGGCTTGGGCTGATTCTATATAATGGCAAAGTACACAACAATTGAACATTATAACATACATAAGGAGAATATTGGAATGGGAGCTAATGTAATTTACTGTAATGAAATTGACTGTAATGCATTACAAGGTATGATATAGCACAACTCATAGAATGAACTCAACATTGGGATTACACAATAGAAGTGATAAAAAACAGTTTTTGATCGATCGATCTGTATTCATGTGGTCTACGGATTCTGAGAAAGGATATATACAAAGAAAGAAGTGTTTAACAGAAAGGCAGACTTGGTGCACTCAAATCTAGACTGCTAAATCTCAGAATTCGGAGAGAATGGGAATACAAAACAAAAAAAATCTTGAATATTAATAAGTTGATACTGTAATTATTCATCTATACAGGTTATTTACATTTAACCCCAACTCTGCTAGGGTGAGACTGACATATGCAGAATGGGTGTCATCTCTGGGAGGATCAAACTCTATTGCACTGGCTAACTCATGTAGTATTTGAGCCAGCTCTGAATTGGTAGTTACAAATGATACTTGAGGATTTCTCAATACCTGTCGTGTACGTAGGGAATAACGACATTCAGGTTGATCGTCTGACTGAGTCTCAGAGGTAGAGAGTACAGGATCGGGAGGATTGTCAGAGTCTGTCACATTAGTCTGGGTTGGAACATCATTATCATCACATACTAACTTCATATGATCTAAATGCGATTCTTTATACTGACCAGTATTAATTTCTCTAACCTTATACTTATTGCCATTGATATGTTCAACTACTCGATAAGGACCAACAAACTTTTGATCAAGCTTAGGCATTGCAGACGTTTTGTTAAGTTAGTCAGCATAACTCTCGAACCTACTGTAATTTTGGACGGCTTTGCTCGAGTGTTTGCGACTCTTGTAAATTCTGCTGTTGATTTATGAAGTGTTTCACGGAACTGATACAACTGAGACTAAGGTACTAAGGTACTCACACTAAGGTACTAAAGTACTCACACTAAGGTACTAAGGTACTCATACTAAGGTACTAAGGTACTCACACTAAGGTACTAAGGTACTCACACTAAGGTACTAAGGTAAACCAAACCATACCACGGGCGGGGATAGACCCCGCGATCAGTCTCTAAACTCCAGACCGTCGCGTTAACCACTGGACCAGCTAGCCACAATAAGATTCGTCCAACTAGGTATATTTCTACACCATAGGAAGGTTAGCATAGGCACCACTGTGACCACAATCGTGACATTACGATTTCGTGAGTCATGGTACTAAGGTACTCACACTAAGGTACTAAAATGGCTCAGAGTAGAAATCTTAAAAATAATTCTTGAAGCCTTTTTATATAACGTTTGAAGCTCTTTTATATAACTTTTCAAACCCCCTTTAAAAATCTTCGAAACCCTTTTATGTAACCTTTGAAGCCCTTTCATACAAATTCTGAAGCTCCTTTTATATAACGTTTGAAACCCTTTTATATAATATTTGAAACCCCTTGTATATAACTTTTGAAGCCCCTTTTCTATAAGTTTTGAAGCCCTTTTATATAACTTTCTAAGCTTCAAAAGTTATATACTTTTAAATGGCTATATATCCTCGAGGTTATGGGTCCTCGCAGTTACATATAGAATATATTATAATATAATAATTATTAATATATTATAAAATATATTATAAAATATATTATAAAATATATTATAATAATTATTAATCAGGTTTGTTCTCTAAAATCTATTTTCAGTGGAAAATTAAACAAAAATCTCATTATTTCATATTAAAGGCAGAACTTCGAAATTTCGAAGTTCGGTTTCGTTTTTTTTTTTTTTAATATTTTTTTCAAGCACTAGAGATGGACCACATATTAAAAAAAATATGTTCTTGTATATTTATAATAAAAAATTATAATAGAAAATATAGTTTTTCTTCAAACCATTGTTCAGGATGCATATATATAGCAAGTGTGACTTTGTTAATGGTCCAGGTGAGACCGAAACGTCGTCTTGAGTTCCTCTCTCCCATGTGCGGGTTTTTTTGTGTATTGTTCCAGTCGTGGTGTTGTGACTTTTTGTTCTCTTTAGTGGTTTATTATGTGATATATTTATCTAGAAGCGGAGAAAACTCACTTATAAGGATCGAACTGCGATGAGGAATTAGACACACGTGCAACACATTAGTTCCGTAAAAGATGATGTACAAAGACGGTAGATGGTGACGTAATCAGTCCCTCAGCTTTGCAGAACTATACACAGAATTGGTAGATGGGGTAATCAGTCCCTCAGCCTTGCAGAACTATACACAGAAGACGAAATGTGATATCTGCACTCTTCTGACAACACAGCTACTGAACGAATGTTGGTGAATGTGTTTCTTTTTTCCTCCCCTGGATCACCCTATCTCGGTGGAAGACTGTCAGTGTGTTAAAATAAAAGGAAATTCTCTTATATTGTGAGGGTACACGACAACACTGCCCCAAGGAGGTCAATATAAAGTGGTCAGTGTGCTTTACTGACCCGAAGTAAAGGCGGAACGGCAGAAACTACACGCTGAGCGATGGATTTTTTAATGAATGATGGATGGTAAATTGTGTAGGAAGAATGACTGGTAATGAATGATGAACTATGTAGGAAGAATGACTGGTAATGAACGATGAGCTGTGTAGGAAGAATGACTGGTAATGAAAGATGAGCTGTGTAGGAAGAATGACTGGTAATGAAAGATGAGCTGTGTAGGAAGAATGACTGGTAATGAAGGATGAGCTGTGTAGGAAGAATGACTGGTAATGAAGGATGAGCTGTGTAGGAAGAATGACTGGTAATGAACGATGAGCTGTGTAGGAAGAATGACTGGTAATGAAAGATGAGCTGTGTAGGAAGAATGACTGGTAATGAGTGATGGATTGTGTAGAATGAATGACTGGTAATGAATGCTGAATTGTATAGTAAGAATGACTAATGAATGGTGGATGGTGGATTGTGTAGGAAGAACAACGTGATAAATTATGAACGATTCATAATAAAACAGGAGATGTTTTCCTAGGATAGGGAAGATTTTTCCTAGGGTAAGGGGGATGTTTTCCTTAGGTTAGGGGGAGTTTTTCTAGGATAAGGGGATGTTTTCTTAGGATAATGGAGACACTTTCGTTGAATAAGGGGGATGTTTTCCTAGGACAAGAAGAATGTTTTCCTAGGATAAGGGAGATGTTTTCCTAGGATAAAGGATAGAGTAATAAAAACTAATAAGGATAATGAAAAATAATAATGATAGCAATAACTAGTAAGAATAAAAATAAAAACTAATAAAGATGTTAATAACCAATATACCTGGAGGGTGTTCCGGGGGTCAACGCCCCCGCGGCCCGGTCCATGACTAGGCCTCGCGGTTAATAAAAACCAATAAAGATACTGTCCTCTTCCTGGAATCAAACCTGATTACTCTCCCCAACCACCCTCTCCCCTTCCATTACCCTGAATCTGTGAGAACCTTACGGGTTTAGTGCCACTTCTTGAATATAACAATACTACTACTACTACTACTAATAATAATAATAATAGTAATAATAATAATAATAATAATAATAATAATAATAATAATAATAATAATAATAATAATAATAATAATAATAGTAATAATAATAATAATAATAATAATAGTAATAATAATAATAATAATAATAATAATAATAATAATAATAATAATAATAATAATAATAATAATAATAATAATAATAATAATGCCTTGTTGGTATTATTGTTGTTGTTACAATAACAATAACATTAATACTTCTGTTATATATATTACATCTGTTCCTACTACTACCACTACTAATGCTTCTGCTGCTATTATTGTTGTTGTTGCTGCTGCTACTGCAACTACTGCAGACGCTGATGATGCCTTTTTTCTACTGCTACTACTGCTGTTTGTGTTGTCTCTGTTGTTGGTGTTGCTGCTACAGTTGCTATGCTCTAGAATGAAAGTCAAGGTTCATTAAAGCTCACGCCACTGCTTGCAGCAGATGTAGATTTCCTTCCCCTTTTTAAAATGTAAAGTCACTCGCTGTCTGGACAATACTGATATGATTATCGATACTTGCGAGAGAGTGAGTGACGTTTTCATTGGGTGATGACGTGAGGTACTGACAATGGGAGGAAGTAGATGTCGAGAGGCACTGACGCCCCAGAAACTCACTCAGTCATCATACTCACCACCATCACTTCACTTCAGTGGTGATGCTGAGGGCTCACTCCCATGAATACTTGTTGGACTTTTGCCTAACAGAAAGACCGTTATGTCTAATAGACTTGTGGTCGTCCTGTTAGGCTTCCTGATCGTCCTCTTAGGCATGATGGTCGTCCTGTTAAGCTTGGTGGTGGTCTTGACTCAAGAAATCGTAATGACACGATTGCAAACAAACCATGGTGGTCTTGTTAGGTTTCATGGTCGTCCTGTTAACAGGATGACCATCAAACCTAACACAACGACCACCGATGTCTCTGGTGCCGAGGGTTCTCGTGGGATGGCGTAAGAATATTATAGATTTTAGACAGTCCAAGAGAGATGGTACATATTCATGGTGGAGAGGAATACAATGGAGCCAGAGACTCGTAGTGCCAGGGGGCTTAGTCAAATTCTTGAAATGTTTTGTGTAATGACACAAGTAATTTACTGCAAATCAGCAGAATCACTACTGTTGCCATCATTGCCACCACCGTCAACGTGTGTGTTACCGAATCAGTCACTAGCCCACGGAAATTGGTAATGGTGTAGGTCCCGACCTCTATCCTGCCAACCAGATAGACAGCCAGTCACCCAGTCAGCCAATCAGCTGTGAGTTACAGACGGCAAAACATACCCTAAGGGTAACATAGCAGATTATAAAACTTTAATTAAGGTTGCCACGCACCCCTGGACGACGCACCCCTGGACCATGTACCTTTATTACGTAAGTAAGTTTATCTAGGTATACACAAATAGTTACATAGATTATCATACATAGCAGCATGTGTAAAATACCTAGGATAACCCCAAAAAAGTCAGAGTGACTTATTTCCATTGGGGTCCTTGAATGTGCGAAAAAATGGTTGGGCCACTTAACTTTATTTCCCCTTCTCCTCACCCCACTACCCTCTTCCATATTCCATCCTTCTTTCTTTCCCAACTTATCAAACTTTTGGTTATCGAATCGAACCCGTGGGCCCTGCTCCCTCATAACAGTGATTCTTAAGATTCCTTGAAAATCCCAGCCAGAATCGTAGTAGCATAAGAACATAAGAACATAAGAAAGAAGGAACACTGCAACAGGCCTACTGACCCATGCGGAGCAGGTCCATGTCCACCCCCCCGGATTAGACCAATGACCCCCACCCCCCGGATTAGCCCAATGACCCACCCAGTCTGATCATCTCCACTCAAGGATGGAGCACTGCACAAGACCCAGCAGCACAAGCTAGTCAGGTCCAACTCACATCCACCCACACCCACTCATGTATTTATCTAACCTATTTTTAAAACTACACAACGTTTTAGCCTCAATAACTGTACTCGGGAGTTTGTTCCACTCATCCACAACTCTATTACCAAACCAGTGCTTTCCTATATCCTTTCTGAATCTGAATTTTTCCAACTTGAAACCATTGCTGCGAGTCCTGTCTTGGCTGGAAATTTTCAGCACGCTATTTACATCTCCTTTATTTATTCCTGTTTTCCATTTATACACCCTCGATCATATCCCCCCTAATTCTACGCCTTTCGAGAGAGTGCAGATTCAGGGCCCTCAGTCTATCCTCATAGGGAAGATTTCTGATACATGGGATCATCTTTGTCATCCTCCTCTGTACGGTTTCCAGAGCATTTATATCCATTCTGTAATACGGTGACCAGAACTGAGCAGCATAGTTGCATTCACTTGATTGAGACTTGAATTCTGAGCTTTTGCCTCGTAATTACTCACAAACGTTCACTCACTCTTATCACCCTCACGAGTCTTGTCATACCTACTTCTAAAACTGTGCATATAATCTGCTTGCACCACTTCCTTGTGCAGATCATTTTACTTCTCAATCAGACTAAAGAAGTATTACCACAGTTCTTGACATTTCTGTGATTAACTCACGTCTTTATTATATCTGTAGCCCCTTGTACTCATCTGTTTCTAAAGAAGTATTTCTGGTTGAAAGGGTCGAGATTTAGCTCCTGGCCCCGCCTCTCAACTTCCCAGATTCACTCCCTCGTAGGCTCGTGTGCCGTCATAGACCCTGTTGTGTGCGTTTTTTTAAGGTGGGCTTAGCCTCAGGGTGGGAGTGGCTCCAGGGTGGGCGTGGCTCCAGGGTGGTTAGTATAAGGGGGGATGGTTTATGGTAACTGTCGCGCATGCGCGAAGGTACAAGGTGGGAACACTACAATTATTGAAGGCAGTAAAACATTAGAGGTGAACGTGGGAGGGTGCTACTTCCTCTAGTAGCTCCGAGCACCCACAGGAACAGGTAGTCTTAAGCTGTTTTTAGTGTACGTACATATTTCGAAATCTATTCAAGTGCCATGACCTATATATATGAGGTTCGAAGAAGAGTTATGTATCTGATTATTACAAGACTGAAACTAGGAAATTGAGAAAAAAAAAGTCCCTGATGCTTGGTTAATATAGCAAGAATGAGGGAAAAATCTTCAAAATACCTGACACTAGTCACCGTGAGAGGCAAAGATAAATAGGATAACCATTCAGCAAAAGAAATTAGTGTTTACTTATCATAACAATGTGAGTGTTAAGCTTTCCAATTCACATAGGAAAAGAATCGACCAATGAAAACCGAAACTTCAAACGTTACAAGAAGCTGGAGGCAGTGAAGATGTCTTTGAGAGCAATCTGTGCTGTTAAATATTTTACAGAGAATTTGGAGTGTAGAAATTAAATGTGGGGATATCAGACGTATTATTCAGAGGGTTGAGAAGTTGTTGAGGTGATCTGAAGAATAGAATAGGATGACCTAGAGGGTGTATGAATCTGGGGTAGAGGGAAGGAAGGGTAAAGGTGTTCCCAGGAGGAGTTGAAGGGAGGAGGTAACGAGGTTTTGAGTGCTAGGGGCTTGAGCATTCAGCAGCCTTTTGTGAGGATGTTGGATCGGAGGGAATGGAAACGCTGGGTCTGTATGGTTTGACGTGCAGCTGGATTGTGATCAGGGTAACATTTATGATGGGAGTCAGAGAAAATCGGTTAGTTCGACTTCCTTCCTGGCGGTGGGAGGTACAGTGCCTACAATGGAATGAGGATGTTGTAGTTTGCATAATCATTTGAACTGTGATAGCATATTTCTGGCAAAATAAATAGTGACAGTGAATGTGCTTCCTGTTTCGGAGTCGCCCAACATCGGTGGGAGACGGTCGGTTTGTTAAAAAAAAAAAAATACCTCTGAAACTGGAGTAAATCCCGACAACAGAATCCTGTTGAGAACTATTTGTAAGGCGTAAAGTAATCCTCGGCTATCTTCCAGTGTTAATTTTTTAAACATAATACAGACCGGGAAGAAGTACCCTTCTTGTCCCAGGCAAGCTGTTTATCTGGAGTTTATCTGGAGAGAGTTCCGGGGGTCAACGCCCCCGCGGCCCGGTCTGTGACCAGGCCTCCTTAGGTCAGTGTCCCAGGATGCGACCCACACCAGTCGACTAACACCCAGGTACCCATTTTACTGATGGGGAACATAGACAACAGGTGGAAAGAAACACGTCCAATGTTTCTACTCTGGCTGGGAATCGAACCCAGGCCCTCACCGTGTGAAGCGAGAGCGTTAACCACCAGGCCACCAGAGCCCTGTGATTACAAAATAAATCTATTAGAATCGCCTTTCATTACAGCTGTTCTGAATTTCAACATTTCATAGGGATAAGGAAAACTGGCCGACACCATCACGGCCCTGTCAGTGTCATTCATCATTTGCTCTCAGCTGGCTTATTCTAGTTTTTTTAATATATTTCTACAAGTACATGTACAAGGTATTCAGGCCTAGCTGACATCAATGACATACTACTATATGGAAAGCCGCTTGTTATACTGAGCATTTTGGGTAAATTAGGTCAGTTTTGTCCTAGGATGCGACCCACACCAGTCGACTAACACCCAGGTACCCATTTTTGCAGATGGAGAACATATACAACAAGTGTAAAGAAACACGCCCAATGTTTCTATCCTCGCTGAGAATCGAACCCAGACCCTCGCCGTGCGAAACGAGAGCTTTAGCTACCAGTTATAGGTCAAATTGTCCCGTGGCCTCGTAGGCAACCCTCGCCTCTCAAACTGAGTGTCTGGTTCGATCCCTGGCAAGGGAGGAAACAGTGGGCGTGTTTCCTTACACCTGTCCCGGTTCACCTAGCAAACAAGTAGGTGCCTGGGTGTTAGTCGACTGGTGTGGGTCGCATCCTGGGGGGACAAGATTTAAGGACCCCAATGGAAATAAGACAGACAGTCCTCGATGACGCACTGCCTTTCTTGGGTTATCCTGGGTGGCTAACCCTTTGGGGTTAAAAATCCGAACAAATTCTTATCCTATTATAAGTTATGTTGTTATAGGTTATGGTATTATAAGCCATGTTATTATAGGTTATGTTATAAGTCATGTTATTTGACGTTTTATACTCATGTTTCACAGTGTCATCTACTTACAGAGGTTCTTATACCAGGGAGTGAGCCCACTGGCTCACGCCAGACAAGTCATGTTCCTAACCTTTTCCACTTGCCTAACCAAATTAATGCATCCACAGAACAAGGGGGTTTTAAGCCTGGAGATGT
This sequence comes from Cherax quadricarinatus, assembly GCF_038502225.1. Taxonomy (NCBI): domain Eukaryota; kingdom Metazoa; phylum Arthropoda; class Malacostraca; order Decapoda; family Parastacidae; genus Cherax; species Cherax quadricarinatus. Next base: position 9,382,159 of record NC_091330.1, read on the forward strand.
GTTCAGCTCCATAGTCTGGAACAGTGTGAAGCTGAGGCATAAGAATGAATCTTAAAAATGACTTGAAGGTCTGGCTGACGTAGCAGGAGTCGGAGACTACTTACTAGTAGAGATATGAGGCCAAGAATTTGAGGAGCACTACAGCAGGCACAGAAACTGAAACAGGGAATGTTCTACATAACATTAAGCAGAAATAACCTGCTCATGTCAGTAGTTGCACGAACCTTGTCCTAGTTACAAAACACCAACGTTGAAATTCTAAAGCCAATTGAATTAGACGTTCTCGAATTATGAACAAAAACCTTGAAGGAAGGAAATACAAATTAGGACAACCACTATAAGTTATCCCTCCAGGAATATCTAGTTATCATATCATATAATTATATTTTTTATTTAGATTGTGCAGAACGGTCTTCGTGTGTGATGTGGTCATTTACAATTGGAAATACTCAGATTTTTGTCTGTACACAAATAACCCGCACATAAAAGAGAGAAGCTGCCTTTTTGTTATTTATTTATTTTTGTCTGTATTTGTTAATGAATGTGTTGAGCAACACATTGCCATCACTCTGAGGGGAAAAGATGTTACAGTACCTTACATTTGTGGGATATGGCCTGTATTAAAAAAAATAATGGGTTGGTTATGGACATCATGCTAAACGCTTCATATGTTTTTCGAGCTTCATCGCAGCTGATAACAATGTCTGGCTCCGCTGGGTGAACACCTCGAGGGGTTGTCCAGCTGCTAGACTCGCCAAGACCTTTTTTCTCGCAGAATTCTCCCTCTTGGTTAGGCATCGCTTGTCTTTCTGGACATTACCTGATGTCTGAACGGTATTCATGGGAAGAGGACCACTATCAATGAAGGCAAAGACCAGAATATTTTGCCACATCACATCATTTCTTGAGATTGAACTGGCGTAGAGAATATCACTAGAGCACCTCCTGACTTAGCGCAAATTAATTATTAGAGATCCTTCTTATGTACTTGACAGAATA
>NC_091330.1:9388157-9425947 GCF_038502225.1 Cherax quadricarinatus
AACCTAAGCCTCACTATCCTCGTAAAAACTCTTCACTGCATTCAATAACCTACCTCCTACTCCATACGCATGCAACATCTGCCACATTGCCCTCCTATCCACCCTATCATACGCCTTTTCCAAATCCATAAATGCCTTATCTAATACTGTTCACCTATATGTTTCACTGTAAACACTTGGTCTACACGCTCCCTACCTTACCCAAAGCCTCCTTGTTCATCTGCTATCCTACTCTCCGTCTTACTCTTAATTCTTTCAATAATGGCTTTACCATATACTTTACCAGGTATACTCAACAGACTTATTCTCCTATAATTTCTGCGCTCTCTATTGTTCCCTTTGTCTTCATACAAAGGAACTATGCACGCTGTCTGCCAATTCCTAGGTACCTTACCCTCTTCCATACATTTATTAGATAATAGCACCAACCACTCCAAAACTATATCGGCCGTTTCCCACCAGGGCATGGTGGGAAACGGCCGATAACGAAAAACGGCCGAAAAAGATAAAAATCACCATCATTCACTCCATCACTGTCTTGTCAGAGGCATGCTGACACTACAGTTATAAAACTGCAACATTAACACCCCTCCTTCAGAGTGCCGGCACTATACTTTCACATCTCCAGGAATCAAGTTCGGCCTGTCGGTCTCCCTTAATCCCTTCATAAATGTTACCGTGTTACCTTCTGGGTTTTGTTCTATTTTCTAAATGGTTCTTCTTCTTTATTTCCTCTTATCTCCATGGAGCAGCAGAGAAGAATTCTTCCTCTGTAAGCTATGCGTGTCGTAAGAGACGAATAAAATACTGGGAGCAAGGAGCTAGTAACCCCTTCTGTATAAATTACTAAATTTAAAAAGAAAAACTTTCGTTTTTTTCTTTTTAGGTCACCCTCCTAGGTGGAATACCGCCGGTTTGTTGAATATATACATCGCGCCCAATGGCTGAAACATATATATATATATATATATATATATATATATATATATATATATATATATATATATATATATATGTCGTGCCGAATAGGCAGAACTTGCGATCTTGGCTTAAATAGCAACGCTCATCTTGCCATATAAGACAAGTGAAAATTTGTGTATGCAATAATTTCGCCAAAATCATTCTGAACCTAACGAAAAAAATATATTTGATTGTGTTTGTTTAGTATTAAATTACTGTAAACGTATTTAAAATATATTTAGTTGGGTTAGGCTAAAATAAATTGTTCTTGTTATAATAAGGTTAGGTAAGTTTTCTCAGATTCTTTTGGTGCAAAATTAAAAATTTTTACATCAACATTAATGAAAAAAATATATCTTCAAACGTATAAGAGAAATTTTCAGAAAGGACTTAATTTTAAATGACTTCTTGCTAATTGACCAGTTTTACATATTCGGCACGACATTATATATATATATATATATATATATATATATATATATATATATATATATATATATATATATATATACATATATATATATACATATATATATCGGCACATATATATATTGTCGTTCCGAATGGGTAAAACTTATGATTTTGGCTTAAATAGCAACGCTCTTCTTGCCAAATAAGGCAAGCGAAAATTTGTGTAAGCAATAATTTCGCAAAAAATAATTCTGAATCTAACAAAAAATATATATTTCATTGTGTTTGTTTATTATTAAATTATTGTAAACATATCTAAAATATATTTAGATGGATTACGCTAAATTAAATTGCTCTTGTTATAATAAGGTTAGGTAAGTTTTCTAAGGTTCTTTTGGTGCAAAATTATTAATTTTTACATTAACATAAGTGAAAAAAATATCTTTAAACGTATAAGAGAAAATTTTAGAAGGACTTAATTTTAAATGAGTTCTTGCTATTTGACCAACTTGACCTATTCGGCACGGTATATATATATATATATATATATATATATATATATATATATATATATATATATATATATTAATATATATATATATATATATATATATAATATATTATATATATATATATATATATATATATATATATATATATATATATATATATATATAATATATATAATTCGTGCTAAGGCATTTGAAGTGTCGACAAGGGGTTAGTGTAGTGATTCTCCAGCAGTTAACCACAGTACAGACTCTATGGTGTTCCATATATTTTTCCCTAAACATTAACGAGCATAGATTCTCTACAAAAAAAAAAAAAAAAAAAAAATGTCAGCACACTAAGATGGATCAACTCTGTCTACGGTAGAAGAGTGAAACACTTGTGCACACTTGGATAACATTACTGTGGAGAAGTTTCGCCATCCAATGGCTTCATCAATCCAATACAAAAAATAATATAAGGACAGTGAAAGACATGAAGTAGTCTGAGGTGATCAGTCCCTCAGTAAAGCGGGTTTTTAATTAGACGTGCTGTTAAAGTGTAAGCACACTATCATTTATGAAGGGAATAGGGGAAAATCGCTTAGTAGGAGTTGGACCTGGAGGTGGGAAGTACAGTGCCTGCACTCTGAAGGAGGGATGAGGATGTTATAGTACGAAGGCTCACTGAATTGTGAGGTGTGAGGACTTATGGCAAGACAGCTATTGAATGAATGATGATAACAGTGTTTCCCCTCTTTAGGTCACCCTACCTCGGTGGGAGATAGCCGATGTGTTAAAAATAAAATCATAACATTAGATTGAGCAATAAACTGCCAGTTTTCGCGTGTAACATCGATGCCTAAACTTTCTGAAGTATTTAAAAGGTAAATATACACTCGCTGAGCCAAAATGGCATCTTAAACAACGTCTTGGATATCATGATGCCAGCATCTTCCCAGGAGGGAGCCAAGCATTCGGCTTCCCTACAGTATGGTGGCCAGAGAAATCTGTAATCACCAACAATTAACTAACTAGGGAGTCCAGGTTTGTTCATTAGTGGGCCATATGACCAGAAATCCACTTTTTTTTTAATTGATATCAACGATGAAGTATAGCATGATTTATACTCGTCAAAATCTGTAAATCTCTTTGCCTGGCAGAGGCCAGCTATTGAACAGTGGTGACAGGGAGTGAGTTGCGCCCTACTAGCCTACTAGTTTGTCAACTAATTAAATAGAACTCCATTTTGATCCAGCGAATGGGGTGGATGACTTCAATTCCTTTAGTCAGAAGTTCTTCACTAGCGTCAAGGCACCCCTTTCAGAAAAGCTAGGCATTAACTTATCTTCATGATTCCTCGTCAGATATGGAGGTAGCATCATGGCGGGTGTTGGTGGTGGTGACGCTGTTTGCTGCTTCTCACGTTGCAGCTGCTGCTGCGTCCCCGGCGTCCTCCGTCAAGTCCCTGCTGGGCACTACCCTGGGACCAGAAGTAATGGAACAAGTGTTGGGTTGGGGCAGCCGAGAAGGGCGTGAGCGCACAAGGAGCAGCAACACTAGCACCGTGGGACGGTCCCGTGGCAAGAGAGCTCTGATGGGGTTTCCCCCTAAATCTATAGTAGCTTTCTTCTTCAGGCTGTTCATTCCTTTCTGGTCATATCCTCGTGTCAGTGAGTACTTTTAGTGCCATAATCAGTTTTCTGGCCTCCACGTTTGTAATATATCGCCCAGTCTTCATAAAGTGCGTATGTTTTCGAACATATTTGTCCACAATATCTTATTCGGCTGTTGGTCTGCGCTGTATGACCATTGTAGGGTTAGCGCTTCTTTTTTTATTATAATAATATTGGCTGTTGGTCAGGCGTTGTTATGACCTTTACCGGGGAAAGAGTAAATGGGATTTAAAACCTATCAACTTCACGAGGGTCATTAAGGCTGCAAGTAACTTTTTCACCACCAGAAGAGGATACTTCATCCCTAAAGTAACCTCTATATACGCTGAGAAATATACGCATCTCGGACGTCTATAGTAAGCGTTCCTTCAAGGACATGTAAAAGATATTACCGCGAAAACGTCCTTCTCGTTTATTTATTTATTTATTTATTTATTTTGTCTTTGCAAACAGTACATTGAGATTTTATATTTACAATAGCGGGTTACAATGCAAAGAGAGCCTCTATTATGCCTAGGCATTATGGGCCAACTTAACATTATTGGCTTACAGTTTACTTAACACTAAGGAGTATATCATAGTTGTACAGTAGGATAGTAATTATTTCATAGTTGTACAGTAGGATAGTAATTATTTCATAGTTGTACAGTAGAATATTATGAATGAATCAAAATTTGTATAATACAAAGATATATTTATATTCGAAAATACTTTTTGTGAAAACAATGATTCAGTTTTATGTAATTTACTTCTTATTAACGTTACAGTAACTTAATTTAACCTTTGAGTAGCTTAAATTTATTTACGGACTGATGTGTATTGGAAAACGAACGCTGTTATTATGAGGACAGGTTGAATATATTTAATATGTGAAGGAAGACATGCACGTTCAGTTATGATATTAATGGAAATATTTCGCAGCGAGTAACTTCTGTCCTAATGGCGACGAAACACTTTCTTTAAAATGTCATAACTGTATGTGTCTTCTTCCACATCGTGTGGGTATCATACCTTGATAGTAATGATCTGTGTGCATACACACAACGTACAGACATCTGCGAATTTAGCCCAATGACTGATGCGCACCAGACTGATTAACGAATGAATAACTTGCAGGGATGACTGGGGACTTCCGAGTCGAAGTGACCTACAAGCTGCCCACTAATTTCTTTAGAAGGAAACGTTCACTTGTCAACGAACGATCTACCTTGTACAGCCTCCTGGGGGATTTCCTCTCAAAGTTAGTCCTGTTGTTCACAACTGAAAAGATCCGGGTTTGAATCCTGAGCAGGATTAGGTGCATGGGCCACTATAATACTTGCTGCTTGTGTTTACCTCCTAGTGAATAGATACCTAAGAATTAGCTGAGAGTTGTGGTTTGCATGATAGAGGAAGGATCTCAAACTAAGTCTTAATAAATGGGTTATCTTGGGTTAAGTGTATCCTATCCTTGTACTGTTCTCTTCCACATCCCCCCCCCAGGCGCTGTATAATCCTCTGGGTTTAGCGCTTCCTCCTTGATTATAATAATAATAATAATCGTATTGTAGATAGTCTTAATGACCTTGGTGTAGCAGATAGTCTTTTTAGTATGATAATAAGATGTTATCTTCATTGTAGAATAATAAGAAAATATTATAACCTTTATACTATAATAATAAGGTAAAAGGACCCCAATGGAAATAAGTCACTCTGTCTGACTTTTTTGGGTTATCCTAGGTTCCCTACACATATGCTGCTATGTATGATAATTCTATGTAACTGTATTTGTGTTTACCTGAATAAACTTACTTACTTACTTACTTACTTACTCTAGTGCTTCCCAAAGTCTTTTGAAATCATATAGGGCCTTGGAACAGGTGATTTGATTCAATACAAGGTAAGCAAGAGCACCTCCAATCCATTTAATAGAAAACTTCACTGGCATCAAGGGCCCCCTCTCCTTAATATAATAATAACTAAAATAGTAATAGTAATTAATAATATAGATGATAATTCTTTGAAATCTGAATAAGTTGATATATGGTGTTTAATAAGCATGACGTGATAAGAACCCAAATGGAAACAAGTCACTGACTTTTGTTTTGGTTATCCAAGGTAATTCACACATATGTTAAATTATGTAAGATAACTGTACTTATCTGTACCTGTACCTGTACCTAAATCAACTTAATTTGCTTTCGTAGGGCTGGTTTAGACGGAGAGGAGTGTATCCTGAGGGCAGTTTGCGATGTAGGAGAAGCACCACTGGACGAGTATGGTCTCCTTGGAGAGATCATTACCCTAATATTTGCGTGAGTATTAGACTTAGCTTTCTATTCTGTTCATTTTTTTTATTCTTTTGAAGTCTACTACCTATGGAAAAGTTCTTTTAATGTGATTTTACCAAAATTGTTTTTACGTGTCAACGATCATTAAAAAAATAACAGCCCGTTGGTTTACCCTTAAATCATGACAGGCCAGGATTCGAGGGCAATAACCTTCATAAGGACTTCATGCAAGCAGAAGAGTATGGAAGGAGCTATGGCAACTGCTGGTCAGCCTTTCCTAACTGTCCGATGTCTATGAGGGAAATGCTTCATGAGTTCTTCCTCAATAACGCTCAGTTTCTGACAGAAGATGGAACATAGTTTTCTATAAATGTGTGGGATAACTATAACAACAACTTACATGGTGTTTTGACGCTAATGTTTATCTCAGGAACTTAATGTCAGAGTTTTGAATCTTCTGTGTTGAAGGAAGGGGAAGGAAAATGTGCGCAATGATATTTATAAAACTTAAACCATTCTACCCTCCCCTTTGCTCTGAAGGAAGATGGATACGCTCCCCTTGATAATAATAATAATCTTTATTTCACAAGTACATGTACAAGGTACACAGGCCTAGCTGACGTCAGGACATACTATAAGATAGAAAGCCCCTTGTTATGCAGAGCATTTCGGGCAAATTAAGTCAGTTTTGTCCCAGGATGCGACCCACACCAGTCGACTAACACCCAGGTACCCATTTTACTGATGGGTGAACAGGAACAGCAGGTGTCTTAAGGTAACACGTCCTAATGTTTCCACCCGTACCGGGGGGGTCGACCCCCGGGCCTCAGTTGGTGTAATAATAAGAACCCCCGTGGGTTTAGCGCTCCTCGTAAATATAATAACCCCGTTTATATGAAACCTGGTAACCACCTATTACCCATGGCGCTCTATGAACCCTACAGATTTCGTAGGTAAATTTACCAGGTATGAAAACCAAGGATCCCAATGGAAATAAGTTACTTTGTCTGACTTTTTTTGGGGTTATCTTAGGAAATTTACACATGTCACTAGGTATGATAACTATACTGCACCTGTACCTTTCTGAACTTACTAACCATGGACTTACAAAGGGCATGTGACACTGAACCATGAAATCTTATGCTCCTATTCTTCAAGGGCTATATGACCCTTATGGGTTTAGCGCTTTCCTGTAATTAAAATAGTCATATTCTTGTGCTGTGTGAACTTCGTCCATAATACCTGTTTCATATATGTAAACTTACCCTATCATTATTTTCTTAGCGTCAGTAAAGATACAAATATAACTTTCTATTATAAATATATATAAATATAGCTTTCTATTATATGAACTAGTCATATAGGATATGATTATAAATAAGGAACGTTGCATATTAAGAAAATTGAAATAGCATTATTTAAATAAAAGAGATCTATAAGGAATAAATTTGTGTAATGTCCCCTCAAGGAAGGTTCCTTGATGTTGGTGAGGGGCTCTTGATTTAGGGAATTGGACCTCTTCAAGGGGGGCTCCTTGGCGTGGTGAAGAGGCTCTTGGTCTGAGGAATTAGCCCTGTCGGTCTTCTTCCTCAGACCGAACCTAATTACCCCCCATTCTCCCCTCCCCTATCCCATCCTCCCCATCCTCCCCTTTTTCCATTCCTCCTCCTCCTCCTCACCCCTCCCTTTTGCCCTTCCTCTTTTTAGCCTTCGTGATTTCTCCCACAGGCGCGCTAGTTCCTAGGTAGGGGAAAGGACACCGGGGTCCATCCCATTCCGTTGAGGTTTCTTGGCGGTGGCGTAGTTTGCCGTGGAATCTGGATTGCCTAGGGATGTCCCGATCCCTCTCCGGTATCCCGGAGTAGCTTTGGGTGTCTTTTGGGCGACGGGTGTATCTCTGGAAGCCACCTTTCGGATTCCGGGGGTGGTGGCTGAAGGAGGTATGCTTTGTGGCGGATATCCGGCCGCCCTCTCTTTTGTCCACCGAGGTAGCTCGGCAGATGTGAGGTTGCTATCCCAGATTGCTGGTTTACTGGCATGAAGGGTAGGGTATGGCACGGGTTCCATGCTGCATCTGCGCTACTAGCGGTGTCGAGTCCTCTTGGGCGCGGAGGGAGATTTCTGGCCCTTTCATTCCTCCTAGGAACTATCCCTCCCCGGTCCCCCCTTTTTTTTTTCTTTTTTTTATTTTTATTTTCTTTTCTTCTTTCTTTTTTTTTCTTAAAAACAAAAAGAAAGAAGTAACCTAACCATGGCAGCCCTAGTCCATGAACCTGGTACCCCCGGGCCCCTTCTTGATACCGCACCCCGTTCAGACCCCGCCTCGTCTTTGGACCACTCTTCAGACATTCCTCATGCCTCTGTACCTATTGCCGGTGCTGTTTCCTCACCCGCTTCAGGTACTGAGGCCTCGACTGACTCCTTCGATTTATCAGACCTTCGCTCTCCTCTGACTATGCTTCCGGCCTCTTCCTCTACGGTGCGGCAATTTTCAAATCGCCGACCCGTTCCACGTCGGACCAACTCTGGTCCCACGCCTAAACGTCAACGACAATTACCTGCTGATGATACTTCTCCACCTTCACCTTCTCGTTCTTCTCAGAAACGATCGACACGTCCTTCACTACCTTTCCACGCTCAGTTTCAGACTGAACAGTGGACTAAATTCTTCACTTTACGACCAACTTCCTCTACTGCCTATCTTTCTGACCATAGTATTGGCAAGGCACTCCTACGCCATGTTGGTAAAGATATTTCTTTTCATGCTCTTAAGAGCGGTACGCGCATCATTACCGTACAGAATGCTACCCAGGCTCGTGAGCTCTCTCGTCTTTCCCATATAGATACTGTTCCTGTCACCCTTGAAAAACATCATTCCCTCAATTCTTGTAGTGGTACCGTTATTCTGCCCCATACCATAGTTCAACAAAATTTCCAGACATGTGGCACCGACATTCTAGAACAGCTGGAACTCCAAGATCTCCCAATCCTCAAGGTAGACACTTACGTTCTTCCTGCCCGTGGGCGGAGACGATACCCTAGCAATGTGGCTCGTTTAACTTTTGACAGCCGAGAACTCCCATCCTCCGTTTATATAGCAGGACATCGGTTACAAGTTCGAAAGGTGATCCCTACACCACAACAGTGTAGAAATTGCTGGCGATTTGGCCATCCAGCGAAATATTGCAGATCTATCGCCGAATGCCCAGTCTGTGGTGCCGATGACCATTCTAATACGTCTTGCAATCGATCTCCCTCTTGCCTTAACTGTCATGAGGCTCACCCTTCGTACTCTCGCCGTTGTCAGGTCTATTTAAACGAGCGGGAAATCCGTTACCTCAAAGAGACAGAAGGTCTCCCTTATGCCATGGCAGTTTCTCATCTCCGCCTCCAAGGGAGACTCCCACGTGTTTCTTATTCCCGTGTTTCAAAACGTCCCCCCACTTCTGGTATCCCATCTTCTACACCCACCTCTGTGGTTACCTCTCCCATAATCACTCCTGTATCTAATCCTTTTGCTGTCCTCGGCTCAGACGTCCCTACTTCAACGCCTCAGTCTAATCTCGCTTCTTCGAGTTCTCTCTTACAAGCCTCAGTATCGACGAGACCTCGTACGACACCTCTTCCCAATCGTCCCTCTACTTCTCAAAAGTCAAAAAAAGGTCCGGTAACACCTCCTACCCATCTTCCACCTCCTCATTTTACCCTCCCTGTCTCTGTCCCTAGTTCTTCCCCTCTCACTGGCTCAGTTACAAGTGCAGAGGTTCACCCTCCTCCTCGTAATGTACCTTCCTCCCCTGTTCCCTCCCAAGTTTCTTCCTCTTCTGCCACCTCCCAGGTTCCTGTCTCTTCTGTCCCCTGCCACGCTTCTCCAGTTCCCTCCACCCTTTCGCCCCCCCCTACCTTGGTACAGTCCAATACAGTTCCAATCTTTACTCATCCTCCCCCTACCATTCCCAATATTGTCTCCCATACGACATCTTTGAATTCCGAAACACTTGAAGCAATCTCTGAATATATTGCAGAGACCAAACCATCAATGGACACTGATCCACCTTCCGCTCTTTCTCTCTCCTCTGCTCCATCTGCGCAACTCCTTTCTTCACAGCGCACCGTTCCTTCGCTGCTTGAACATTTTCCACTGCCTCCGCATGTGGACTTTTCTAACCCTTCTAGTCCGTAGGAACCCTTACCTGCGGATTTCAAGTATCTTTATCATTGCCAATCATGGCCTTTTTACAGTGGAATATACGCGGCCTCAGGGGTAATCGGGGTGAGCTTCAGATGTTACTCTCCCAGTTTGCCCCTGTTGGTGTTTGCTTACAGGAACCAAAATTACACTCTGCTGTTATTTCTCACATCTCAGGCTATAATTTATTGTATTCTTCAGATCCTTTTCCTGATGGGACCTTTAATGAAAGTGCCCTTCTTCTCCGCACTGATATTCCGTACCATCAGCTATTTATTCATACTTCGCTGCATTACACAGCAGCCCGTATCCACTTACATAGGTGGTATACGCTCTGTTCTTTATATCTCTCTCCTTCTCGGGCATTATCTATTCCGGATTTTGCCTTCCTTGTTTCGTCATTACCGCCACCGATTCTGTTACTTGGTGATTTTAATGCCCACCATTTCCTCTGGGGAGGGTCTCACTGTGATTCCCGTGGAATTCAGTTAGAGGCTTTTCTTGCCACCCACCCCCTCCATGTTTTAAATACAGGTACTCACACCCATTTTGATCCTCGGACTCATACTCTCTCTTGCATAGATCTCTCAGTTTGCTCTTCCTCCGCCGCATTAGACTTTACTTGGTCTGTTCTCCCGGACTTACATGACAGTGATCATTTCCCAATCATTCTTACTTCCCCTTCATATTCGCCACCTCTTCGCACCCCACGCTGGCAATTTAATCGGGCAAATTGGAACCTTTACTCACACCTGACTGTTTTTAAAGAGGTTCCTTCTTCGTCCTCCATCGATGAGCTTTTACACCTCTTCTCGTCCTCCGTTTTCACCGCAGCTTCTCATTCTATACCCCAAACTTCGGGCAGGCATTCTCAGAAATGCGTGCCTTGGTGGTCTCCTGCTTGTGCTCGTGCAGTACGTTTGAAACGCGCTGCATGGGGCAGGTACCGGTACAATAGAACCACAGAGCGACTCCTTGATTTTAAACAGAAGCGTGCGATCGCTCGCCGTGTCATCCGTGACGCTAAACGCACTTGCTGGCGAGATTATGTCTCCACCATCACCTCTGCTTCCTCTATGAGTGCAGTCTGGAAAAAAGTACGAAAACTGAGTGGTAAATATTCTCCTGACCCGGCTCCTGTTCTGCGGGTTGCCGGTGTTGATATAGCAAACCCACTAGATGTTGCCAATGAAATTGGCAATCATCTGGTCCGTATTTCTCAGGGACTCCATCTATGCCCCTCATTTCTTTCCTCAAAGTCTGCCAGAGAGTTAGCACCTTTGGACTTTTCTTCTCTCAGAGAAGAACAGTATAATGTGCCTTTTACACTTCAAGAACTGGAGGCAACACTCTCAGGTTGTCGATCATCGGCAGCTGGGCCCGACGACATTCATATTCGTATGCTACAACATTTACATCAGTCAGCCCTTGCAGTCCTATTACGCCTTTACAATCTTATTTGGTCACAAGGAGTTCTTCCACAGCTGTGGAAATCCGCCATTGTTCTCCCTTTCCGCAAACCAGGCACTACGGGACATGAAACCTCCCACTATCGTCCCATTGCTCTTACCAGTGCAGTTTGCAAAGTAATGGAACGTCTAGTAAATAGACGTTTAGTGTGGTATTTAGAGACACACAACAGTCTCTCCACTCGTCAATATGGCTTTCGTAAGGGACGTTCTACCATAGACCCCTTACTGCGCTTGGATACGTATGTTCGTAATGCCTTTGCGAATAACCACTCAGTTATTGCCATATTTTTTGACCTTGAGAAGGCATATGACACAACTTGGAGGTATAATATTTTAGCCCAAGCCCACTCCTTAGGCCTTCGAGGCAATCTACCATCCTTCCTTAAGAACTTTTTAACTGACAGGCATTTCCGTGTTCGGGTTAATAATGTGCTCTCCCCGGACTTTGTCCAAGCTGAAGGTGTCCCCCAGGGATGTGTTCTGAGCACAACACTTTTTCTCCTTGCTATTAATGATTTGGCCTCTAGTCTTCCATCAAATATTTGGTCATCACTCTATGTTGATGACTTCGCTATTGCCTGTGCAGGCGCTGACTGTCACCTCCTTACAGTTTCTCTCCAGCATGCAGTCGACCGTGTTTCCAATTGGGCCACCACACATGGGTTTAAATTTTCCAGCACTAAAACCCACCAAATCACTTTCACTAGACGCTCTGTCATCTCTGATCATCCTTTGTACCTCTATGGCTCACGTATCCCTGAACGTGATACAGTCAAGTTTCTGGGCCTCCTCTTTGATCGTAGGTTATCCTGGAAACCTCACATTACCTCTCTGAAGGCAACTTGTCACAGCCGGCTGAACCTTCTTAAAACCCTTGCTCATCTTTCGTGGGGAGCTGATCGTCGAACCCTCCTTCACCTACATTCCACCCTTATTTTATCGAAACTTGATTATGGTGACCAGATCTATTCAGCGGCATCTCCTGCTACTCTCTCTAGCCTTAACCCCATTCATCACCAAGGATTACGTTTATGCCTTGGTGCTTTTCGCTCTTCCCCTGTCGAAAGCCTCTATGCAGAAGCGAACGTTCCATCCTTATCCGATCGCCGTGATGCCCATTGCCTGCGCTACTATGTACGCTCTCATGATCTCCGCAATCCTTCCATTTATAGAATGGTCACTGATATTAGTAGACATTCTTTATTTGTTCGCCGCCCCTGCTTACTCCGTCCCTTCTCTCTTCGCCTTCATTCGCTCTTGTCTTCTCTTCAACTACCACCTTTCTATGTACATGTAGCATCTCACTTTTCCCTACCCCCCTGGGAAGTTCCAGCTGTTCGAGTCTGTTCTTTCTCCCTCCCTTGCTCGAAAGCCCAACTGTCTACGGTCGCTTCCCGCTCTCTTTTTCTTGACCACTTTCACTCTCATTCTCATGCCATTGCTGTGTACACAGATGGCTCTAAGTCTTCTGACGGCGTAGGATTCGCAGCAGTGTTTCCGGACAGCGTCGTACAAGGGCATTTACTATCTTCAGCTAGTATTTTTACTGCTGAATTATATGCCATCCTTACAGCACTTATCCGTATTGCATCTATGCCTGTGTCATCATTTGTGGTTGTCTCAGACTCCCTTAGTGCTTTACAGGCTATACAAAAATTTGATACACCTCACCCCTTAGTCCTCCGTATCCAACTTTGGCTACGCCGCATCTTTACTAAGCATAAAGATATTGTTTTTTGTTGGGTCCCTGGTCATGTTGATGTACAGGGCAATGAACAGGCAGACACTGCTGCGCGGTCAGCAGTACATGACCTACCAGTTTCTTATAGAGGTATTCCATGTACGGACTATTTTGCTGTAATATCTTCCCACCTTCACACCCGTTGGCAACAACGTTGGTCTACTATGCTCGGCAACAAACTTCAGTCTATTAAACCGAGTATAGGTTACTGGCCGTCTTCTTATCACCAGTGTCGAGGTTGGGAGACTACTCTCTCCCGTCTTCGCATTGGCCATACTCGTCTTACTCATGGATATCTCATGGAGAGGCGTCTTGCTCCTCTCTGTGAGAATTGCCAAGCTCCATTATCAGTCAGCCACATTCTGTTGGACTGCCCACTTTATCAACGAGCACGCAGAATTTACCTCTGTCGTCGTCTTCGCCCCGCTGCTCTCTCTTTACCTTCCCTTCTCGCTGATGGACCCACCTTTCATCCGGACTCTCTCATTGACTTTTTGACAACGACTGACTTACTTCACAAATTCTGATACTTTCAGCCCTTTCTACTTGTATCTCTTGCTACCCTCTACCCCCGTACTATCCCCCGCCCCGCTGTTTTCTGTAACCTGCTGATCATCCCCCCTCCCTTCTGCCATCCAATTCCCTTGCTTCCTTCCCTACCCTGCAGCGCTGTATAGCCCTTGTGGCTTAGCGCTTCTTTTTGATTATAATAATAATAATAGGGAATTGGATCTGTGCTCCAGTTCCCCGAATTAAGCCTGAATGCCTTCCACATCCCCCCCCCAGGCGCTGTATAATCCTCCGGGTTTAGCGCTTCCCCCTTGATTATAATAATAATTGTGTAATATGTAGTAAGGAATCTCGCTTTTTAAGAAAAGTCATATGTATTTTGTAATTTTATAAATACTGACATTTTGTATTAAATGTATTATTCATTGAAGAATATTAAAATACATATATGCCTAAATAAAAACGAAACATAAGATGACCTGTCAAGGATGGGCCAGTAGGCCTACTGTAATGTTCCTCCATTCTCATGGAGTCACCGCGTATTAATATTACACTTGTCTAATAAAACCTTCAAGAAGAAAATAGGCACAACACCGTGACTGGAACAACACACAAATAACCCGCACATAGGAGAGACCACGTTACAACGACGTTTTGGTTCTGACTTTGTAAATGGTTCAAGTCGAACCGAAACGTCGTCGTAAGCTCCTCTCTCCTATATACCTGGTTATTTGTATATAATGCCTTCAAATGGGTGGGGAAGGGGGACTCCTTGATGAGAGTGAAAGGCTCGTGAGCCAAGGAGTAGGAGTTTACCTTTCCCTTTATTTCGCTCAAATATAACTAACAGCATCCGCTCCCCAGACACTGTATGACCCCTACGAGTGTAGCGCTTCCCAAGAATGTAATAATATTGTGATTAATAAAGACATGTTAGAATGATTCTATATTCCTTTGTAAAAAAAATATAAATTTAAGATAAATAAAGTTGTGTATATTGTTCTTCATTATTTCCATTTATTCTGCGTTATGTCTCGTCTCAGGCTGGATAAGTTTATTTATATGCTTATCCCATCAAGGGTATGCCTTGATGTCTGTGAAGGGCTCTTGATCCATGAAATTGCATCCTCTATTTTCAATAACCCTGAAGGGTTGAGCGTATACCCATGAATGTAATAACCATGAATATAATGAGGAAATTAAAACGTCATCAGTGTACAAAACAAATTCCTTCCACAAAATAGAGCAAAAAAACCAACGTCAAAGACCTGGGAGTGATCATGTCGGAGAATCTCGCCTTCAAGGACCATAACATTGTATCAATCGCATCTGCTAGAAAAATGACAGGATGGATAATGAGAACCTTCAAAACTAGGGATGCCAAGCCCATGATGACACTCTTCAGGTCACTTGTTCTATCTAGGCTGGAATATTGCTGCACACTAACAGCACCTTTCAAGGCAGTTGAAATTGCTGACCTAGAAAATGTACAGAGAACCTTCACGGCGCGCATAACGGAGATAAACCACCTCAATTACTGGGAGCGCTTGAGGTTCCTGAACCTTCTTCTTCTTCTTCTTATGACCAGAGCTTTGGTAAGATGGGTAAGGAAGAAGGATGGAAATATTGGAAAAGGGTGGGAGGTGGGGAGAGGTAGGATATAAAAGGTAAGTGGCCCAACCACTTTGGTGTAATTTAAAAAGTGTATGTGAAATGATAAGATATTCTTAAAGGGGTATAATACTAACCCGTCAGAGTCACATAGATATAATAGGTATATAAGTACATGACTCTGAATTGGTAGTAATTATACAAGTTGCAATTGCTTTTTTTTTTCTTTTTTTTTCTTTTTTTTGCGATTGCACAACGGATATTTATGCGACAATGAAGGCAATAATTTTCTGGCAGGTTTATAATTTCGTGACAATGGCTTCTTACAGGTGGTGTCCAGCCATAGTAAATAGCATAATTTATACATTAGAAAGTTATATAAGATGTCTCCCTAATTTGGGGCGATGATTTTCTCAGTATACATAGAAGGGTTCTGGTGGTACCCAATCTTCTTCATCAGGGAGGTTGCTCAATATCATGGGTCGAGGGTAATCATCTTTATGAATAAAACGACGGACCCTTTGTGGGAGAGTCATTCTTTTAGTCCTGTGAGGAGGAGTATTGATGGTATAATCTGTAGTATTTACCACTTGTATAGGATGTTCTCTATCTGGCATGTATAGTTCTTGCATTGTATAAAGTTGTTTCTTTTTTAGGGTGTCAAGGCGTACATTTATGGCAGTAATATCTTGTTGTATGTGTAAATCTGCCATTTTAACTCTGTCTCTCCTCCTGGTATCGGTAATAAAGCGAAGAGCTCTATTCTGGACCCTTTGTAACCGTAGCATGTTGGTCTTTGTTGTTAATGACATTGGGACACAAGGGTATTCGAGTATTGGTCTTATTATCCTGAACCTGTATTCCCTGGAACGCAGGCGGGAGAGATACATGATTATATACACCTGGAAAATCCTAGAGGAACTAGTACCGAACTTGCACACGAAAATCACTCACAACGAAAGCAAAAGACTCTGCAGAAGATGCAATATCCCCCCAATGAAAAGCAGGGGTGTCACTAGCACGTTAAGATACAATACAATAAGTGTCAGGGGCCCGAGACTGTTCAACTGCCTCCCAGCATACATAAGGGGGATTACCAACAGACCCCTGACAGTCTTCAAGCAGGCACTGGACAAACACCTAAAGTCGGTACCTGACCAGCCGGGCTGTGGCTCGTACGTTGAATTGCGTGCAGCCAGCAGTAACAGCCTGGTTGATCAGACTCTGATCCACCAGGAGGCCTGGTCACAGACCGGGCCGCGGGGCGTTGACCCCCGGAGCTCCCTCCAGGTAAACTCCAGGTAGAGTGTGAGTGTAAGAGTGAGTGTTAGAGAAAGAATGAACTGTATGAAAGTGAGTGGGAAAGAGAATCTGAGAGCTACATGTAAGACAGATGGTGAGTCTGGTACAATGATTCACCCATTAGTCACTGAGTAAATTACGATACAAAGTTGCTTTTATCTAAAATCTACCTTAATAATAATAATATTATTATTATTATTATCAGTAGTAGTAGTATTAATGGGTCATAAACCGCCTGTGGAATGGGAGATAACGAGGTCTGAGCCCTATACCGGCATCAAGGTCTCTTGTGCCCAGCCTTCAACGCAGTATATATACCAAAGTTCTTCCGCCAATCTCAAGGTCTTCTCGCCTTATCTTATCCAGAAAAGGTATATTTTATACATGTATATATATATATATATATATATATATATATATATCACAGTGTTTAATATATAATAAAATTCGAGGCCACAATTTTCCTAATTATCTATTTTTATAGCTGCAGAAATTTGATCACAATTTTGGAAAAAGAGTTGTATTGCAACCGTTGCAGTATTGCCAGATGGTCAGCCTTGATTTTTTTAATGTAATTGATTTATGCCCTTGGTGCCAGTGAAGGACTTTTGTTCCCTGGAACTGGAGTTATATTCTTCATTCCTCGGATCAAACCCGATTGCCTTCCATTCCCTTCCTCCCCCACCTCCACCCTCTTGGCGCTGTAATGACCCTCTACGGGTTTAACTCTTCCCCAGAAATTTGATTTCCTTTTAAAAACTAAAATAAATTTTGTTATAGAAAGACGCTAGTGACGTCGATTATAAGTAAAGTAAAAGGAGCGGCAGAGTAGGGTTGCCTGCTGCTTACTCTTGGTTGTGTCGTCTATGATCCCACTCCACCAAACTGCGTCGTGAAGCAAGCTGCAAGATACACTGCCTTAATTTGTTAAATACTGCTTTTGTATGGCAGGAAAAACAAATAAAACATCTACCAGGAAATGCCTAATATTATCATAGCTGAGTATAGCCAGTAAAGACAGGTATATAAATTTTTAATAGCGTGTTACAAATTAAAACATGAGAGCTCCTTAAGTATTCAACCAGAATAACAATAAAGACTTCAGTTCTATCCATATTTTAGGAATGTCAAAAAAGCATAATAAACATAGGATATATACACTAAGATGTGTATTTCTCTCAGTGTATATATACCAATGGAAATAAGTCACTCTGTCTTGCGTTATCCTAGGTAATATACACATATGCTACTATGTATGATAGTTTATGTAACTGTATTTACGAGTACCTGTACCTAAACTTATTTTAATCCCCATTTTAGAAATTACAGTATCTGTCTCTGGTGGAGCAATGGTTTCATGCAGTCTTAATGACCCTCGTGTGTCCGATAGGCTTTAAAACCCATTAACCACCCGACCGAAATGCTCAGCATGCTAGTGGCTGTCTTGTGTGCTTAATATTTAATTATGTGTAAACTGTATTTTGAATACTGCACAGAGAAATAATGTTTGTTTATAATAACAAAGTCTTCAGTCTACCTGTACTTAAATTGCAACAACAACAAAAATAAAGCAGATGGTTTTGAAGACTGGTATGGAGGGAGGAGCTGTGCATGGAAGTGGTGAGGTTGATGTTAGTTGCGCAAGCTTGTGCCTTGGTGATCACTTCTCTAGATATGTGTGTGTTTGTGTGTGTGTGTGTGTGTGTGTGTGTGTGTGTTTGTATGTGTTTGTGTGTGTGTGTGTGTGTACTCACCTAATTGTGGTTGCAGGGGTCGAGTCACGTGTATGTGTGTGTGTTTGTGTGTGTGTGTGTGTACTCGCCTAATTGTGGTTGCAGGGATCGAGTCACGTGTGTGTGTGTGTGTGTGTGTGTGTGTGTGTGTGTGTGTGTGTGTGTGTGTGTGTGTGTGTGTGTGTGTGTGTGTGTGTGTATGTGTGTGTGTGTGTGTGTGTGTGTGTGTTTGTATGTGTTTGTGTGTGTGTGTGTGTGTACTCGCCTAATTGTGGTTGCAGGGATCGAGTCACGTGTGTGTGTGTGTGTGTGTGTGTGTGTGTGTGTGTGTGTGTGTGTGTGTGTGTGTGTGTGTGTGTGTCGTACATATAACCTTGCTGTGGCCGCTTGCTCTTATGGAGTTGTCTTATTACGTGCTGTTTGCTTGAAGGTATTCTGTATATACGTCTTGGACATTTATTTCGAAGGTTGTGGAGTATATTTATTTATACTTTGAATGTTATTGTTTTGGGTTAATGTTAGTCATTATAGATAATAAACTTTATTTGATTATATGAGAAGCTCTTTATTAACACACACACACACACGCGGGGCCAGGAGCTAGGACTCGACCCCTGCAACCACAAATAGGTGAGTACACACACGGACTCGACCCCTGCAACCTCACACACACACACACACACACACACACACACGCGCGCGCGGGAACCATACATAGTTTTAAGACGAGGTTTGATAGAGCTCATGGAGCAGGGAGAGAGAGGACCCAGTAGCAACCGGTGAAGAGGCGGGGCCAGGAGCTAAGACTCGACCCCTGCAACCACAAACAGGTGAGTACAAATAGGTGAGGTGAGTACACACAGGAGCTCTGAGTCTACCCCTGCAACCACATACAGGTGAGTACACATACACACTCACACAGGGGACAGATGATCTTCAAGGAGGTAGATACTCTACAGGGGATGCTAGGAAACACTTTTTCAGTCTCAGGTTGGTGAATAAATGAAACCCAAGATGCTGCAGACGTGATACAGGCAAATACTATACACTTTCAAGAGCACATATTATCCCGGACAAGTTATTTATTCTAACCCTTTCAGAAAATTGAATGTACACATTCCCTGTGATCCATGGAACGCTGAGTAGTATTATTATTATAATTATTACTATTATTATTATTATTATTGCGTCCCGCAAGGATATGGACGGATAGAAAAACAAGAAGCTACAATAGTGTAGGTGGCCTGAGGGTCGAGGCTAATGCCCAAGGAGGAATTAGAGGCAGCCAACAGGAAATTCCCAGCATGTAGTGCCCTGACTGCTAGAAGTGAGTTTTGTTTTCCCTTCAGGCTCTGTCATACATTGTTGAGTTGACTTTCGCCACTAGGCGTCTGTCCCAATGTTTTGTAGCAGCAGCTTAACTAGCTTGCTAGGATATCCCACTGTAGTGATCCACAAATTAACTTGAGATCTTTAATTACAACAGCACATCTCAAGTGCTCTCATTCAACCACATAAAGCTTAATTGCGCAATTTGCAGTAAAGTGTATTATTAGATGCAGTACATGGAGAGAGGAATGCATGTAATACTATCTGTGTTGTCTGCCAGACTCATATTCTCTCCAGTCTTACTGACAGTATTGCTTCATCCCATTGGTGGTCCTCTAGTGAAAGTTTGAATGAGTGCCCTCATGAATATTAACTGCATAAGGTTGTCGTATTCACTTAGTTTTCACCTGTTGAAGGAGGGTGCGCACTTCAAGAAATAAGCTAATCTGAGGAGGGTCAGGCACACTGTGAGAAGGTATGAGACATCATGGGTATTCAAATCTCTTCTGTTATATCTTTCTCGGCCCACTCAGGTTTTCTTGACGATTGTGGAAATGACACTGGGACCCAGAGGTGCCCCCAAAAGGAAGTTATCAGATGAAGATTCTGGTAGGATGTTTTTAACTGTAGTAGTGACTGACAATCTGATTAGTCAAGATGATTTCACCAGGACTCTTCATTAGCAGCTAGAGCGTTGATATCCACGAACTAGACACTGACCTTGCTTTTTCAGTCTGCCAATAAGCTTCCTTACAGATATGCAGAAGAATGGACAGTATGGATCTCCCTACTGAACGTCCTTATCAAACAATAGCATCGTCAAATCTTTGTTGTAACCGGCTAAAGCGAAAGAGAAAAGACTAAAGACATGCTATTGTTCGGTTCCCCCCCCAAAAAAAGCACTGTATGACCCATACGGATTTAGAGCTTTTTTATTATAACACTAATTCACTAAATTGAATGCGTTATTGAATTCTGGGATGGGGTTATTGGTGGTAGTATTGTTAGTGCTCTGATAACTGTACAATCTGGGTGAGTAGTTATCTCAGTATTTGGGTTGTGATAGCATATCTGGGAGTTATTTTACCTTTGATAGTAATCATTCTGATTGCCCCAATTGGGTTGCCTTCTTCACTTGTTTTAATCACCTGATTGCCAACTCAAGCTGTCAGCAGAGATCTTCTTCGGTTTATCTTGACGGTTCCTGTGTGTATGTAGGAAACGGATCAGGTTATCCGTTTTTGGACAATTATTTGCTTCTCTGATACCTGATAAGGCTTGCCGTTTTTTGCTGACACTGCCAATCAAAAAAAAAAAAAAGAAAAATGTTGTCTAAGTTGTGCCATGCCCTAACAGTGCCTCGTGCTTTTTAGTGAACCCTTCCTTCACCTTCCTGAGGTCTGTAAATTTGCCTACAGCATATGGGCAGGCTACCTTTGGGATGTCGGACAGGCCTCTGGATTCAGATAAACTTATTGCTACCAGGCCATCGGAAATGATCAAATTGTCAGAAATGTGTTTAGCTGTATGTAGAGGCTGTGGGCTGCTCTCCACTGGAACTTATATGCGAGTTGACAACCAGCATTTTTACATTCAATCCATTTTTGTTGAGGCAGCGAAATTTTCTACAAATCTGAAATGTATCATTCCTCACAGTGTTTACTACATAGTTACAGTATCTTGTGCTTGCGGTAAGACTGTAGTGGCAGAGGAGGGGTAACTAACGTGTAATGAAGCTATTGCTGTGTTGACAAGTACCGCCTTAGCCAACGTTTTCAGACAAGTCTGCCAACCGGCAATAGCTAATCCAGAAAAAAAAAAACTTAGGCAAAAAGATATTTCGTACCTTCCCAAAGGATTCAAGGAAACCAGTTATCTGAGCTTCTGTTCTAGATTCCCTGGTGGTAATTCCTACATAGTAATTCCTACATAGTATCTGCGCACTGAAAAATAGATAAGAATTTTGTAGATCAGTAGCTCCTCCAAGGATTGTCGACTATGTAGAAGTGGAGCTACCGTTCATTACCCTATTAAGGGTGATTCCGGCTTAACGACATTATAGCTTGGATTACTATCCAGCAATCAGGGGTGCCGTTGGTCCTATAGCTTGGACGTGGGAGGTCACAGCGAGCGCATTGTGTCTATAGTTATCTTATACAAATTCCTTGTGCAGTAGCTATTGGCAGCTGTGAGTTTTCATTCTGGTGTACAATTAAGATGATTGTTTTCTCAAAACTCCAGCAAGAAAAAATGTCAGCCAGGCTACCCTGGGCTGGAGTGCCAGTGAAGCTCTAGGTCCCACAACCACCTCTGCATTAAAGACGGCTGTCGAAGGCGAGACGATATCGTTTGTTAGTTTAATCGTCAGGGAAAAAAATTCTCTGACACGGTTCTTTGCCATAAGACGGCCCATTCTGTGTTGTCACCCTTATGACACAGGCACAGAAAGGCAGTGTGTCTAAGGACACATGATGGTTGGCTTTATGGTGAGCAACCGCAGTAGCG
The DNA here is from genome assembly GCF_038502225.1 of Cherax quadricarinatus. Taxonomy (NCBI): domain Eukaryota; kingdom Metazoa; phylum Arthropoda; class Malacostraca; order Decapoda; family Parastacidae; genus Cherax; species Cherax quadricarinatus. The sequence continues at coordinate 9,410,355 of NC_091330.1, forward strand.
AGAGCTGGCTTACGGGTGCTGGACTCCGTAAAGGGAAACAGTAGGGAATAACGGTATATATCGAGGCTTCACTGCTTCTTAGGCTGAATGAACTTAATATTGTATGAAACGCAAGAAAATTCGTCAAATGTGAAACCTGAACGTAAGAACTACTTTTCTACTTCTTAAGATGGTTAACGTAGTTAGTTATTAATTTACTCAGCAGGGAAAGTCAGCTGGGACAAATTTTGGCCACGAGATGACCCACTCAATGATACATTAAGAACATCTTCAAGACTGTTTTAATTCATGAGTGTTCTATCCTTTACTCAGTGTCGGTTAATGCAGATTTTGAGTCTGTTGAAGAGAACTTGGCTCCCCTCACCGCTGGTATAAGATGGTTAACAGGAAGTCAACAATCGCTTAGTCCACGGCAGGATTCGAACCTGCAAACTCAGCATCAGAGTACACAGTATTTTACCCACAAATGAGTCTGGCGTTGTGGATAAAGCACTGTGTATTCCGTTGCCAAGTTTGCAGGTTCAAATCCTGCTGTGAAATGAGAGCTAATGTTTGTAAATAATTTCGGAACACAGTGTGACAATTTCTGTTTCATGATGCCACGGGAAGGAAGTGTATTCTGATGCTATTATGTAGGTTCTTTTTTTCAGAGGTTGTAGCTTGAGTAGGATTTTCTCACTGTATCGACCATGTTCTCAACCATGTGGTGTTGTTGTTGGAAAAACACACCTTTGACAGAGAGCAGAGAGAGTGAACTGCAAGTGGAGGTAATACAATCTTTGTACTTCATATCTAGTATTAACGAGGTCTGTCAACATTTTCACGGCTTTGATTCTTTAGAAATATCGACACCCGGTGCATTTTACCTTTTTCCGAAGGTGTTTTTTTTTTATAAATCAAAGTATCAAAGAATTGATAATAGTTCCATGGCTTGCATGTAAAGTCTGGTATCTGTGTTTCTCTCCTTTATAATCATCGCCTTGACTTTTCCTACTAAAAGATTTAATCCTAATTCCCAACAAGTGGTGCTTCAAGGGCCAAAGCTGTCCCTAGACTGAATAGCCTTGTGCCAGTTTGAAAGAGAAATTGAACTAATTGCAGTATTACAGTGCTAAATGGGTAGGACCGAGGACTTATCCTTGCGGGCGTCGTTTTTAATGTCTTTTAACTTTAGCTATATCCAAGAAAATTACTCTTGGCCTACAGGTTTCCAAGATATGCTTCAGTTCAGGCCAGGAGACAGCCTTGAACTCACTGTGCAAGAGAAGGTTGGCGAGTGAGCTGGCAGGCATGAAAGTATTTTCATGATCAAGGAAGCAATAGGGTACATCTCGGTACCATTACTGAGGTATAGGGTTTTCGCTTTAAATGCGTATATATATATATATATATATATATATATATATATATATATATATATATATATATATATATATATATATATATATATATATATATATATATATGTGTGTATATATATATATATATATATATATATATATATATATATATATATATATATATATATATATATATATATATATATATATATATATGTGTACAAGTATACGTACAGGACGCTATACGCTTTGAGTACTGAGCACAGAAAGTGGGTGTGTGGGTGTGCGTATCACACTCACGCCCACTCTCTCTAGCATCCATTGTATACAGTTTCAGTCTTGTCTTCATATATTACTTATCAATTTTTATCTTATGAAGTCAAGAGCAGCTCCCTGGGTACACACTGCTGTGTCAAGGACATCATATGAATGTCTATATGAAACCTGTACCAACTTCCGTGCAGACAACACCAGCCTTCACAACTTTCTCCTCTAACTCAGCTCAACATTTTTTTTTATGATATTCTATGCATACCAAGTAAACATTGCTTTCACTCTAAACTCTGACCATACTCTATCATTACATAAGAATATATGAATAAAAAAAAGCATTATAGTACGTCTTCTGGCTTGTATTAAACAGGTTCAACTCACACTTATTCATTGGCATCTCTAGTTTTGAAGGTTCTCATTATCCATCCTACCATTTTCCACATCTGATAGGAAAATGACAGGATGGATAATGAGAACCTTAAAAACCAGAGATGCCAGGCCCATGACGATTCTCTTCAAATCGCTTGCTCTCTATAGGATAAAATATTGCTGTACACTAACGGTCCCTTTCAAGGCAGGCGAAACTGCGGATCTTGAGAATAGATAGAGAACTTTCACAGAACGTATGTGTACTATAAAACACTTAAATTATTGTATGTGTGCTCACTTAACTGTACTCACCTAATTGTAGTTGCAGGGGTCGATTCATAGCTCTGTGTGTGTTTTACCTGGAGTTTACCTGGAGAGAGTTCCGGGGGTCAACGCCCCCGCGGCCCGGTCTGTGACCAGGCCTCCTGGTGGATCAGAGCCTGATCAACCAGGCTGTTGCTGCTGGCTGCACGCAAACCAACGTACGAGCCACAGCCCGGCTGATCAGGAACTGACTTTAGGTGCTTGTCCAGTGCCAGCTTGAAGACTGCCAGGGGTCTGTTGGTAATCCCCCTTATGTATGCTGGGAGGCAGTTGAACAGTCTCGGGCCCCTGACACTTATTGTATGGTCTCTTAACGTGCTAGTGACACCCCTGCTTTTCATTGGGGGGATGGTGCATCGTCTGCCAAGTCTTTTGCTTTCGTAGTGAGTGATTTTCGTGTGCAAGTTCGGTACTAGTCCCTCTAGGATTTTCCAGGTGTATATAATCATGTATCTCTCCCTCCTGCGTTCCAGGGAATACAGGTTTAGGAACCTCAAGCGCTCCCAGTAATTGAGGTGTTTTATCTCCGTTATGTGCGCCGTGAAAGTTCTCTGTACATTTTCTAGGTCGGCAATTTCACCTGCCTTGAAAGGTGCTGTTAGTGTGGAGCAATATTCCAGCCTAGATAGAACAAGTGACCTGAAGAGTTTCATCATGGGCTTGGCCTCCCTAGTTTTGAAGGTTCTCATTATCCATCCTGTCATTTTTCTAGCAGATGCGATTGATACAATGTTATGGTCCTTGAAGGTGAGATCCTCCGACATAATCACTCCCAGGTCTTTGACGTTGGTGTTTTGCTCTATTTTGTGGCCAGAATTTGTTTTGTACTCTGATGAAGATTTAATTTCCTCATGTTTACCATATCTGAGTAATTGAAATTTCTCATCGTTGAACTTCATATTGTTTTCTGCAGCCCACTGAAAGATTTGGTTGATGTCCGCCTGGAGCCTTACAGTGTCTGCAATGGAAGACACTGTCATGCAGATTCGGGTGTCATCTGCAAAGGAAGACACGGTGCTGTGGCTGACATCCTTGTCTTTGTCGGATATGAGGATGAGGAACAAGATGGGAGCGAGTACTGTGCCTTGTGTGTGTGTGTGTGTGTGTGTGTACTCACCTAATTGTGGTTGCAGGGGTCGAGACTCAGCTCCTGGCCCCGCATCTTCACTGACCGCTACTGGGTCCTCCCTCTCCCTGCTCCATGAGCTTATCCTACCTCGTCTTAAAACTATATATGGTTCCTGCCTCCACTACATCACTTGCCAGATTGTTTCACTTCCTAACAACTCTGTGGCTGAAGAAATACTTCCTAACATCCCTTTGGCTCATCTGAGTCTTCAACTTCCAATTGTGACCCCTTGTTTCTGTGTCCCATCACTAGAACATCCTGTCTCTGTCCTCCTTATCTATTCCATGCAGTATTTTATATGTTGTTATCATGTCACCCCTGACCCTCCTGTCCTCCAGTGTCGCCAGACCGATTTTCCTTAACCTTTCTTCATAGGATATTCCCCTTAGCGCTGGAACCAACTTTATTGCAAACCTTTGCACTTTCTCTAATTTCTTAACGTGTTTAACGTGTGTGTGTGTGTGTGTGTGTGTGTGTGTGTGTGTGTGTGTGTGTGTGTGTGTGTGTGTGTGTGTGTGTATAGATGTGTTCATGAATGTATATACACGTAATTTTTGTTATAACGATTGCCTTTTTCACTATATTACACTACTTCGTGCGGCCAGCAGTAACAGCCTGGTTGATCAGACCCTGATCCACCATGAGGCCTGGTCTCAGACCGGGCCGCGGGGGCATTGACCCCCGAAACCCTCTCCAGGTAAACTTCTATGTTTATGTCAACAGTGAAAGATCTATCTATCGTAAATGTATGCGCCTAACGTACTGAACATATTGTCATCCCCAAACACATCAGAAATATCTTCTCCCATATACCACTACATTTGTGTAAGATACAGTTCATTTGTAGGAAGCGGCTGGTGCTGTGCGACAAAGCTTTGTCGCGTCATTTACTCTCACTACCTCTGGAGTTTACCACTATTACTACTACTACTTCTACAATTATATCACTACCTCCTCTCCTTCTCTTCCCGGCCCCGCCCCCCTCTTGTGTATATACTGGCTCTCTTCCTTTCGTGCTTCTGTGTGACTAGTTAATAGTCCAAGTCTGACCGCAACGTCATGTTTCATTCTCCTATGTGCCGGTTTTTTGTGTATTGTTCCAGATATGGTATTGTGCCATTCTATTCTTCATTTACATGAGTTTGTTGTTGATTCTCAACTTGGACATCGTCAGAAAATGACTACTGAATTCTACACACACGTGCTTACTGCCCTATCATACACAGGTTAGTCTACGAATCAAATTGGCGATTTTCAAACAACTCGTGTACTATATCAAAGAGTTCATCAGCACTGAATTCTCAAGATCCCGTAGCTTGGTTGGTATCGCACTCAGCTCACACACTGAAGTCCGTAGTTCGATACCCGGTACGGGTGGAAACATTAGGACGTGTTTCCTTAGGACACCTGCTGTCCATGTTCACCTAGCAGTAAAATAAGTACCTGGGTGTGAGTCGCATCCTGGGGACAAAATTGACCTAATTTGCCCGAAATGCTCTGCATAACAAGGGGCTTTCTACATAGTAGTATGTCATTGATGTCAGCTAAGCCTGTATATCATGTATTTATAGAAATAAAGATTATTATTACTACTACTACAGTTCTACTTGCATGTGCTACTGTGCTTAAACCATACCCTGATGTAAAAGCTGGTGAGCATTAGTGTGACATGGGGAGTTAATTCCACGACATGTAACCGTAATTTTTCTTGCCTGCGACTGACAAAACAAGCTTGAGAAGCAACAATAGTGATAGCAAAACAAGTGATATTACTGTTATATATGTAATTTCGAAATGGGCCAAGAATCTGAACACTGAAGGTATCATTGATGCTTTTGCTGTTAACCATAAGAACAGAAGATTTACGTTGCTATAACTTCTCGGTTATAGTGAGTCTCATTTGAGAATAGAATGAATATAATGAATATATAAAGCTTTTCCTGTTTATCATTTCATAAATAAGGCCATTATTTGATGGCAAGTTATATACTGATGCAGTTACATGTAATAATTGATCTAATTCTATGATATAGAAATTATATAAATTTACTGATACTGTGCTTCCTCTAGGAAACACAAGTCTCTCTATTGCCTCTGGCTTAGCGCTTCATTTTGATTATAATAATAATAATCTCTATTGCCTCCCTAAGTCCCAATATAAAAAAATACTGGTATTGCCCCTGAATATAATCACATGATCATATAAGAAATGAAGATTTCATTATTATTTTTTATTTTACTGAGGTGCGAATATTTAGAACTGGCAAAATGAATAAGAAGGTTCATTATCTTTGTAAATTGTGAGTTCATTACCTTTGTAATTGTGAGTTCATTACCTCTGTAACTTGCTCAGCTATCAAAACTTTGGGGCCCAGTCCCTGGACCCATTATGTACCTCTGTAATCTTTTGATTACCACCCACAGGAGGGGTATGGTGTGCATAATAAAAATACTAAACTAACTAAACCCTTAAGATATGGTAGTGACGGCACCGTTTCCCTCAGGGTTTATGTTCCTGTAAAACAACTATAACGATTTGAAACTGCTGAATTATACTTAAATAAGCTTGCCCCCCCCCCCTCACCCAACTGATCATCTAAAAACGAGGAAAGGACCCCAGTGGAAATAAGTCACTCTGTCTGACTTTTTTGGGGTTATCCTAGGGTTTCTACACATATGCTACTAATTATGATAACTCTATGTGTGTGTATACCTGAATAAACTTGATAAATTAGACACATGTGCAACTCTTGGGTATCTTTATTGAGGAAACGTTTCGCCACACAGTGGCTTCATCAGTCCATACGTAGGAGAAACTTGAAGAACAGGAGAAGAATGAGGTAATCAGTCCCTCAACCTTGAGTCGATGTGTTCAGTCCATCAATCTTGAATAGAATACGGCATATCAGCGGAGAAGCAGCTTATAAACCGTATGGCAGGATAGGTGCAGCAGTCATAGGTCGTGTCACATTTGTTCAATGTGGAAGTAGGTCGTGCCCAAGAATTAGGCAAGCGAAGAATTCCTAAGTATTAACTTCAACATGTCGGTTCTCTGAATCATTCATCTACAAATCTGTCAGACACTGCAACTTCTTGGGATCTTAATACTTAGGAATTCTTCGCTTGCCTAATTCTTGGGCACGACCTACTTCCACATTGAACAAATGTGACACGACCTATGACTGCTGCACCTCTCCTGCCATACGGTTTATAAGCTGCTTCTCCGCTGATATGCCGTATTCTATTCAAGATTGATGGACTGAACACATCGACTCAAGGTTGAGGGACTGATTACCTCATTCTTCGCCTGTTCTTCAAGTTTCTCCTACGTATGGACTGATGAAGCCACTGTGTGGCGAAACGTTTCCTCAATAAAGATACCCAAGAGTTGCACATGTGTCTAATTTATCAACATGTCGGTTCTCTGAACCATTCATCTACAAATCTGAATAAACTTACTTACTAGAAGGAATAAGAAGGTCTGCCCCTGAGAGGAGGTAGTGAAGGCACCGTTTTCCCTGGGTTTATGTTTTCTCTGTGAGAGTGGCCTCCATAGCGACACAGATAACAAGTCATTCCCACGATACCACTATACCAAGCTGTTGCCCCATCTCTTACCTGAAATGTCGGACAAAAGAGGTAAGCGGCTGCTATTTCCATGTTCTTGGGCCTTCCTCAATGCTCACTGAAGGTTTTCCATGGCCTAAAAGCTGTGTGAGGAACGCCTGCGTGTGATAATTATTGAAATAATCCAAGACGCTGGTGTTTTTGTTTGTCTTATAGTAGCAGTACGCCAATGATTTGATAATTCAAAATGGCGTTAGAGACTAAGATTCATCCACGGGGAGGGAAAAATATGCTAGATTTATTGATTTTATGGTTAAATATGGAACTAAAGGGTTATATGTGGGTTCCCGGCGATGCTAATGCATTATGGAGCACATGAACCTTCAGACTGCAATGGCCGGTGTTCAAGCTCGTCCATTTTGTCTATTTATTACCCAAAAACCTTTTTTCATGGCCTTTCAATACTTTTATAGATATAACTAACCTGAAATTTCCTACTTATAAATCCTTCTCGAAATTTAAATGGTGGAGGTTTAGGGAAATGCATTTTAATTAAGATTATTTTTATTTTATTTTAATTTTTGGAAATTTGATATAAATATTTTAGTTGTAACGTTAAATGCACTTTTTTTTATAATACATAAAGTGTGCTGAATGAGAAATGGTGGTGGATGGATATACAAGTTTGAATAATGTCACTGGCCATATCTAATATATATACTGTATATATATTTTATTTCCTGCCTTGAAATTGAAAAAAAACAGATGGACACCATATAGTTACAGTTCACTTAAGGTTCAGAATTGCTGATTTCCATACTTGCTAATACATAACTACACATTGTCTTGCTAGTTCTGTGTACTGTCTTTTCTTTTTAAGTCTTTTAGCCTTTTAAATCTTTTTATCAGACTCGGCATAGCTACAGTACCGAAGTATTTGATTAGTCAGTAGGCTATTACGTGCTAAGTATTTTAATAATGATTTTTTTTATACTGTCGACACTTTTCATTATGTATGACACGTTAAAAAGTGATGTAGTGCAGTTTTGGGAAGCCCATATTTGAACACCGTTTCAGGCAAAATGCTGTGATTGGTAGAGGCATACGAGGTAATGGGTGCTTGTAGAAATTATTTTTGAAAAATACATTAGATGGGTACAGTATATGAAATCTTGTACATGAATGGTATACAATACTAAAATGGCCAAGATTGCATGCATTAATTTAGCCTAATAATTTTGTTATATAATTTGGAGAATGTCAACGGAAAAAAATCCTGCTGCTTAATTCAGCTTGTGTGACAGTTATGGCCTCCACCAACTTTCCTTATCACTGCTGCATGCTATTGGCCTCTGTCACATCAACACCAAAACTGTTATAGTATTGGTCTTGCCCACTGCCTCCTACAACAGCTGAATGGTATTATTGGCCTCAGTCAACTCCACCAGGCTATGGCCAACTAAACCTGACAGATTTCCAGTTAAATAGCAAACTCATGACATTCTCTTATTTCCTTAGAGATGAAATTTATTTGACAAAACTTACTGTGTGTAAATACTGTAGATACAAAGTAAAAGTACAGTATTAAATTTTTCCCTCCCTAGATATCATTGACTTGGACGACATGTAATAATGAATGACCTTCTGGTCCCTGGGCTGTAAATTTTCAAGCTTCCCTTCCTACCTACCTGATAGTGAATTAATCAGTGTAAATACAGTTCTGTAATTTTGTTTTTATTAAAGAATTTGCAGATACAGTATAAGTTTTTGTATGATTTCCTTTCAGATAAAATGCTGGATTGTTTTTACTTTACTAGTGATTTATTTCAAATATTAACATTGGCTCCCATTTTGCGTTATCATGAGTTACTTCAAACTAGCGCTCATCTAGTCTTGTGTACCATACTGTACAGTACTACTATAAAATTCACGCCGATACAGATGTAGGAATTCTTCTTGAAGTACATATTCTTATGTTACAAAATTTATTTACACCAGTGTGATGCAAGACCTAATAATACATATATTGTCATAGGTCCAGCTATTACCCTAAATACATTTTGAACATTTCTGTTTTATTTCCAAGTGCAGGCTATAGCTAATTTAACAACAGTATTTGAATAAAAAATCTGTTTAGATTTGAGCATTGTATTACGTCTGTACGGTGATATGTTTCGGCATGCAGCTATATGGGGGACAAGAATCCCATAAGTGTAGTGTTAGATGTATGGCCCCATTACTGAAAAAAAAAAAATCACTATTGAGCCATAGATATGAGTGGCTTTTATTTTATAGCAATTGAAATATCATTAAAGTATGTAATTGATTAATATTTATAGCATATTGTTGAGGAAATAGGTAATAACTTGTTTTCATGTACTACAGTGTGTTTTGTTATTAGATGGTTGAGGTTTTTCTTTGTGTGCCAAGGAAGAAGAGAAGAGCACTGCAGTAGGCTAATTGGACCAAAATAAGCATGATTTAAAATATTCTTTTAAAAATAAGGTATAGAAAAAATGAATTTGAAATCATCAGGACTACTAGACGTCCTGTATTCAAGTAAAATGTAACTAAATGCTTGACAAGTATGAAATAAAGTGGTCAGTGATAGATTAAAATGAACTGGTGTAGATTGAAGTCAGTGTAAAAGTTAATTACAATACAGAGATATAAAATCTAAATACAATATTTAATTGATTATAAAATCAGTATCAGGTATTTTTTCCTGTGAATTTAGATAGCTGGCATATCAAATGATAGGTAATTTTCTCTGTAAAATAGGTTAGGTGGGGATTCTTATTGTTAGGTGGTAATTGGGAGACAAGATATTAAATTGGTTCGAACTTACTAACCCCACCTAACCTATCCTAGAAGTCAACGAGAGTCATTCAGCTTCGATCGTCTATGATGTCTACGAACGGAATCAAAACAAAGGTGCGTCGGCGCTTTGTTTGCTAATTCTTATTATACAAATATTTTTTAGGTAAAAATGCATAAACCTTTTACTAAATATAAAAAAAAAAAACGATTCATAAGACCCTGTTACCGCATTTAGAGAGTTGCCTTACCTAGAACAAACATGTACCTGCATTATACCTGGCAGGTACTGGTTGTTCAGACTCCAGGCTAACTTGTGCTGGCTCTGTGGTCAGTTTATTTTAGTTTCTCGGTGATCAGTTTTGCTTCATACACTTGATAACAGATTGTCACATGACTTCAGTGATCTCAGTATGGTGGAATTACCTTCAGATTATGATGGGGGTTCCCTTCAGATTATGATGGGGTTCCCTTCAGATTATGATGGGGGTTCCCTTCAGATTATGATGGGGGTTCCCTTCAGATTATGATGGGGGTTCCCTTCAGATTATGATGGGGGTTCCCTTCAGATTATGATGGGGGTTCCCTTCAGATTATGATGGGGGTTCCCTTCAGATTATGATGGGGGTTCCCTTCAGATTATGATGGGGGTTCCCTTCAGATTATGATGGGGGTTCCCTTCAGATTATGATGGGGGTTCCCTTCAGATTATGATGGGGGTTCCCTTCAGATTATGATGGGGGTTCCCTTCAGATTATGATGGGGGTTCCCTTCAGATTATGATGGGGGTTCCCTTCAGATTATGATGGGGGTTCCCTTCAGATTATGATGGGGGTTCCCTTCAGATTATGATGGGGGTTCCCTTCAGATTATGATGGGGGTTCCCTTCAGATTATGATGGGGGTTCCCTTCAGATTATGATGGGGGTTCCCTTCAGATTATGATGGGGGTTCCCTTCAGATTATGATGGGGGTTCCCTTCAGATTATGATGGGGGTTCCCTTCAGATTATGATGGGGGTTCCCTTCAGATTATGATGGGGGTTCCCTTCAGATTATGATGGGGGTTCCCTTCAGATTATGATGGGGGTTCCCTTCAGATTATGATGGGGGTTCCCTTCAGATTATGATGGGGGTTCCCTTCAGATTATGATGGGGGTTCCCTTCAGATTATGATGGGGGTTCCCTTCAGATTACGATGGGGGTTCCCTTCAGATTACGATGGGGGGTTCCCTTGAGATTACGATGGGGGGTTCCCTTGAGATTACGATGGGGGGTCCCCTTGAGATTGCGATGGGGGTTTCCCTTGAGATTACGATGGGGGGTTCCCTTGAGATTACGATGGGGGGTTCCCTTGAGATTACGATGGGGGGTTCCCTTGAGATTACGATGGGGGGTTCCCTTGAGATTACGATGGGGGTTCCCTTGAGATTACGATGGGGGTTCCCTTGAGATTACGATGGGGGTTCCCTTGTGATTACCATGGGGGTTCCCTTGAGATTACCATGGGGGTTCCCTTGAGATTACGATGGGGGACCCCTTGAGATTACGATGGGGGGTTCCCTTGAGATTACGATGGGGGGTTCCCTTGAGATTACGATGGGGGGGGTTCCCTTGAGATTACGATGGGGGGGTTCCCTTGAGATTACGATGGGGGGGTTCCCTTGAGATTACGATGGGGGGTTCCCTTGAGATTACGATGGGGGGGTTCCCTTGAGATTACGATGGGGGGTTCCCTTGAGATTACGATGGGGGGTTCCCTTGAGATTACGATGGGGGGTTCCCTTGAGATTACGATGGGGGGGGTTGCCTTGAGATTACGATGGGGGGTTCCCTTGAGATTATCATGGGGGTTCCCTTGAGATTATCATGGGGGTTCCCTTCAGATTATGACAGGCATTCCCTTCAGATTATGATGGGGGGTTCCCTTCAGATTATGATGGGGGGTTCCCTTCAGATTGTGATAGGGGTTCCCTTCAGTGTGTGATAGGGGTCCCCTTTAGATTACGAAGGGGGGTCCCCTTGAGATTGCGATGGGGGGTCCCCTTGAGATTGCGATGGGGGGTCCCCTTGAGATTGCGATGGGGGGTCCCCTTGAGATTACGACGGGGGTCCCCTGTAGATTACGACGGGGGTCCCCTGTAGATTACGACGGGGGTCCCCTGTAGATTACGACGGGGGTCCCCTGTAGATTACGACGGGGGTCCCCTGTAGATTACGACGGGGGTCCCCTGTAGATTACGACGGGGGTCCCCTGTAGATTACGACGGGGGTCCCCTGTAGATTACGACGGGGGTCCCCTGTAGATTACGACGGGGGTCCCCTCTAGATTACGACGGGGGTCCCCTCTAGATTACGACGGGGGTCCCCTCTAGATTACGACGGGGGTCCCCTCTAGATTACGACGGGGGTCCCCTCTAGATTACGACGGGGGTCCCCTCTAGATTACGACGGGGGTCCCCTCTAGATTACGACGGGGGTCCCCTCCAGATTACGACGGGGGTCCCCTCTAGATTACGACGGGGGTCCCCTCCAGATTACGACGGGGGTCCCCTCTAGATTACGACGGGGGTCCCCTCTAGATTACGACGGGGGTCCCCTCGAGGTTACGAGGGGGGTCCCCTCGAGGTTACGAGGGGGGTCCCCTGGAGGTTACGAGGGGGGTCCCCTGGAGGTTACGAGGGGGGTCCCCTCGAGGTTACGAGGGGGGTCCCCTCGAGGTTACGAGGGGGGTCCCCTCCAGATTAGGACGGGGATCCCTAAAGATTAGGCTGGTGGGTCTCCCGCCGAATTATGCGGGGGGGTCTCCCGCGGGGCTCGGGTGGGGGTCTTCCGCCGGGCAAGGGTGGGGGTCTCCCGCCGGGCAAGGGTGGGGGGTCTCCCGCCTGGCAAGGGTGGGGGGTCTCCTGCCTGGCAAGGGTGGGGGGGTCTCCCGCCTGGCAAGGGTGGGGGGGTCTCCCGCCTGGCAAGGGTGGGGGGGTCTCCCGCCTTGCAAGGGTGGGGGGTCTCCCGCCTGGCAAGGGTGGGGGGTCTCCCGCCTGGCAAGGGTGGGGGGTCTCCCGCCTGGCAAGGGTGGGGGGTCTCCCGCCTGGCAAGGGTGGGGGGTCTCCCGCCTGGCAAGGGTGGGGGGTCTCCCGCCTGGCAAGGGTGGGGGGTCTCCCGCCTGGCAAGGGTGGGGGTCTCCCGCCTGGCAAGGGTGGGGGGTCTCCCGCCTGGCAAGGGTGGGGGGTCTCCCGCCTGGCAAGGGTGGGGGGTCTCCCGCCTGGCAAGGGTGGGGGGTCCCCCGCCTGGCAAGGGTGGGGGGTCCCCCGCCTGGCAAGGGTGGGGGGTCTCCCGCCTGGCAAGGGTGGGGGGTCTCCCGCCTGGCAAGGGTGGGGGGTCTCCCGCCTGGCAAGGGTGGGGGGTCTCCCGCCTGGCAAGGGTGGGGGGTCCCCCGCCTGGCAAGGGTGGGGGGTCTCCCGCCTGGCAAGGGTGGGGGGTCCCCCGCCTGGCAAGGGTGGGGGGTCCCCCGCCTGGCAAGGGTGGGGGGTCCCCCGCCTGGCAAGGGTGGGGGGTCCCCCGCCTGGCAAGGGTGGGGGGTCCCCCGCCTGGCAAGGGTGGGGGGTCCCCCGCCTGGCAAGGGTGGGGGGTCCCCCGCCTGGCAAGGGTGGGGGGTCTCCCGCCTGGCAAGGGTGGGGGGTCCCCCGCCTGGCAAGGGTGGGGGGTCCCCCGCCTGGCAAGGGTGGGGGGTCCCCCGCCTGGCAAGGGTGGGGGGTCCCCCGCCTGGCAAGGGTGGGGGGTCCCCCGCCTGGCAAGGGTGGGGGGTCCCCCGCCTGGCAAGGGTGGGGGGTCCCCCGCCTGGCAAGGGTGGGGGGTCCCCCGCCTGGCAAGGGTGGGGGGTCCCCCGCCTGGCAAGGGTGGGGGGTCCCCCGCCTGGCAAGGGTGGGGGGTCCCCCGCCTGGCAAGTGGGTGGGGGTCTCCCGCCTGGCAAGTGGGTGGGGGTCTCCCGCCTGGCAAGTGGGTGGGGGTCTCCCGCCTGCTAAGTGGGGGGGTCTCCCGCCTGGCAAGGGTGGGGGGTCTCCCGCCGGGCTCGGGTGGGGGTGTCCCTCCGGGTTAGGGTGGGATTCCCTCAAATTTTTGTATGTGCATTTTATTGCTTTGAAGTTTATTTTTCAAATTTAGTAAATAATGTACATACGTAGTTCTGCCCAAGATCTCGAGTTAATGTGGAACATGTGAAAGATTTAATGCAATCCTATATACTAACAAGAGCTCTTGTTTAATCAGACATTGGTGGGGAACAGGAATTTTATTTTAAAAGCAGAAACTTTTCAAATAAAAAGAGTTCATGATCGAAATGTCACCTATGTGTATGCAGTAAAGTTCGTGTTCCCAACAATCCAGAACTAATTATAAGTGGCACTTGAACTGTGCCTCCTTGACATGACCCTGTTGTGAGTGTAGACAACTTATTGCATTGTTTGCTACTATTGAATCGAGAATGTTGAATATTGTGGACTGTTTAGTACTTTAAGTTTTTACATTTTTTTTAGAAATTTGGCTGCATTTTGACTAATAAAATTGTCACAATTATTTTTCTTTAATTTGCTTATTATAGTGTTAAGAATGATACTTTGATTGGTAAACCTAAATCCATATTTTCCACTAATGGATGGTTGTGGATAATGGAAATTTAGCCTATTTGTCTGTTTTTTTTTTTTTTTCCCAAAAAAGTGGTATGTTAAAGCTGTTTTCGCCTTCCTTGTTGTTATGCTTGTCTTGCTGCCTCTAATAGTGTGGAATCCAGACTTTTTTTTTTTTTTTTTTTTTTTCAGCTTTGCGAATCTGTTCATCACTTTTAATTTTATTTCCACACTTCATATATAGTTCATGAGTCAAGATAAAAAATATTTTGTATTAAAAATTAAAAGAATTTAGCAGGTAGGGGATAACCATCATTTGGTGTTAATTGCTCTTATGCATGTCCAGTTATATTTTGTAAGAAATCAGATTTTCAAATACCAAGTAACTTATGACCTGTATGCACATTGAACATGGTTAGGACAGACGTTGCATATGTAAAATTACTTCTAGAAGGGAATGTAGATTACAAACAACAGGTAAGTTTAATGCTACCCATATGTCTAGGGCTAGACATTTTTCTTATTCAGGAGGGCCCTGCATATACAGCAGGTTAGGTTCCGGGCTATGCTGTAAAATGACATCATATTCGTTTCACTTTCAAATGCATATTAAAGCCTGTTGACATGTTCACACTATCATATATTAACCCCTTTCAGGGTCCAGAGGCCAAATTTCAAAGTGTGCACCAGGGTCCAAAAATTTTTAAACAAAAATTTTGTTATTTTTTCTTAAAATGGTAAAGAATCTTTTTCTGAAGGTAATAAAACAAAAAGTAGGAAATTTGGTGGAAAATTGACGAAATTATGTTCTCGCGAATTTTGATGTGTCAGCGATATTTACGAATCAGCAATTTTGCCGACTTTGACTCCCATTTTAGGCCAATTACATTATTTCAGTCGACCAAATTCGTAGCTATTTCACTAGTATTACTTCTATCGATTGAGCACAAGAAATCGCCCAGCCAACTGTTTCAACTACAAAATAGTGATCGGAAATTGGTAATTTGGCCAATTTAACACTAAGTTCAAAATATTCCAATTTCAAAATAGGGTCCAGAATAAACAAAGCAGGCATTCCTGGCATTAAACTAACATTTCCTCTGTTCATTAGTTGTGTTTTCAGGCTTTACAAATGAATTCCATTTTGATTTTTG